>NC_141251.1:21152500-21172500 GCF_054856555.1 Leptonotus elevatus
TGTGGGTGGTGGCGTGTGCGTACGTGTGTGTGCATGTGTGTGCATGTGTGTGCACATCACCTGTTAGGTAGTGGATTTCCAGTGGTGTCGCTCAGTTTGAGAAAAGCCCAACCGCAGCTCAGTTCTCCCTGCTCACCTGTGGACTAACACAAAGAAAAGAGCACTCATTTAAACGACCGTTCGGCTCAGTCCCTTCAATTTCCTCTCTTGCATTCTCGTTATTACATTGCGTATGAAGGTGACGCCGAGCTCAAAGAGGATACCGAGGTCAGGGCTGTCTGCGTTGCAGCGCAGGAAGCAGTCGCCATCCAGTAGGGCGGGCAGGACACCAGACGTCTATGACAGACACGAGAAGTATTTTACAACCTAAGGGATGTGGGGGACCTTGGTGGGGCTGCGGTGGTACCCGTGGGGAGAAGAGCCAGGTCCTAGGGTTCTTGGGGGTGTAGGTGGCCCTCACTGTATGGATGTTACTCAGCACCTGGAGTGTAAAAAAAAGCAGCTTTTTGGGGGTTTTATCAGATGTTTCACTACAGTGTCAACCATCTGTCTAGTGGACATGTTTCAAACTTGACAACAATCGGATAAAATCTCTAGGACATATCTGAAGGTCCCTTGGCCAAAATGACTCTAAATTGACCACTTTGAACCAAAATGACAGACTTCTGGTATATTTTCGGGCATGAGTCCTTGAGACTTATTTGAGAGTATACATAGACACTACTATTTCTAAGTGAAACTGGCTGCAGGGGCTGAATTTTGGTAGGCTGCTTCAAACCTAAATGGCTGTCTTACCATGTCGTTTTGTGCATGGCTTTTTTTTGGAAAATAAATTGTGGCTTAAACTGAAACCTAAGTCAGGACAAGGAGAGGAACAAATCCCAACGGGTCGAACAGGATAGCAAATTTTTAAATAGTTTTGTAACTGGTGTTGCTGTAATGGATAATATATTGTGGACGTACCTGATTGCCATCAAATGCGCAGAGGCGAATGTGTCTGCTGAGGACCTGGACGCCGACCCCGGGTGTGGGGATTCGCTTGCAGCTCCACAGGGTGAAGCAAACGCACGTCCGAGTGTGTCGTGGGCGCACCTTCGTGACAAGAGACACAGAATGACAGGAAATTCTGTGGTTAGATGTTGGTCACCTTTTACTCATTACATTATAAATATGTCATCACAGGCAAAAAGCTAAATGTTTTCAGCAAAAATAAGAAAATTGTGAACACTATCTTAGCAGATATTATTTATATTTTCTCACCCTGCCAGTATCAGGATCCAAGAAGAGGTCGCAGAACGAGAGCTGTGATTGGCTGAGCTCAGGTAGCATGAAATGACTTTCTCTGTATTTGGCACCTAGAACACAATAGGCACGTTACATACATTTTATGTATGTTTACACATGTGTCATTATGCTTTTATTAAAATATGATATGTGGTCCTATGTGGCCCATGAGTAACACTGATGAGAAAAATGTGGCTTACTCCAACATTTAAGTTGCTAATCTCTGATATATATACATGAGAGATGCCAGTCCTGGAACCTTCCCCCAAAACTTTTCTGACAGCTTTTGTTTGTTGTAGTAGTGGCAGCTATGGTGGTTATAAGCTAAGGTTATCTTTAACTTTGAAGAATGTATTTAAGACTGTTGGAGACAGTTTAAGGCACATCCATTTCTCCATTTTCTGGATCACTTATCCTGCCACTTATATTAAATCCAAGTGATCACTAAAAGTCATTCAAAAGGGCTCAAATTACATAACGTTTAGCAGTACTGTTTTTGACTGATACGAGATGACACAGACCTTCGTCCATCAGCAGTTTACTGAGAGTGGACGGCCTGAACCCAGACGGGATGGCGCCCATTGCGGAGAGGACGTACGTGGCGTCAATCTGTCACGAAAACACAAATCATGCGGAAATCAAAACAAATACTCTGCCTGTGTTTTTTGTTGGAGAACATGAAGGCTTGTACCTCAGTTAGAGCTTTTCTGAAAGTGGACCAGTTGGAATGAGGAGTATTACTGAGGAAGAACAAGTCTGTTTTTTATGAATAAGGAAGCGTTGAGTGACTTTACAAGGTAAAACAAATTCTAATCAAACCTCTGTTTCTCCTCTTCATCTTCTTCTTCATTGTTCTGCTCATCAGAATCCTCTTGCTCCTCCTCAGCCTCGTCGGACTCTTCATCTTCCTCATCCTTGTCATCGTCGCTGAGGACAGAACCGATCTGTGATGAAAAAGTGTGTTACTGTATGTCGATGACGTCAACAATTGTACCACGTCAGATTGTACAGCTGTGCCTAATATTTTGAATAGTGAGTGTGGACCTTCAAGTATGTTTTTGGCACCACTCCTCTGTCGCCTTTGGCATTTTCAGCCAGCCACCAGCCATCGCTTGTCTTCCTGATGATTTTCAATGTGTCACCCCGCTGTAGCAGCAGAGAAACAGTATTGTTAAATTTGAGAAATTATATTTTTGGACTTTTCCTAATTTAATTATATTTTCTGTTTGATATTTGCCTATTTTTATTTAATTTATATTTGTTGCTCTGTTGTTTTTTGATTTATATTTGTGTATTTATATGTTATATTATTTTCTAACATTATTTTATTGTGGTAATTCTTCAAAAAAAATCCTAATTTTATTTTAATACTTCTAAAGTTTTTGTCTCTAAAAAGTGTGTTTTTTGTCTAATATTTTTTTCCTCGATATTGTATTTTTCTAATGTTTTTGTTGGATGTTTTTCTTTTTCTTTTTAGACGTTTTGCGTACTTTGACGACTAATCTGAAGTCTCGTGAGATTTTGAGGAAAATTCTTCTGCAGAAAACAACGACTGTCTACTTTTGGGGCTTTCGAGATTGTACTGTCATTAAATACAATGGAAAAAAAGATGATTGATGTGCTCTATACTTTATATTATTAAATACTACAGGGATTGAAAATGTTTGAAAGAGTTGCTATAGTTAAAGAAAAAAATTATAAATGAGAGTCCTATAAACAGGTTAAAGGACGAAATTGGAAGTCACTATAGTTATGTACCAGTTTCAAACACCAATATAAAACACATCACATTACCTGAACTGTCAAATCTCCTTCCTGGTCCCCTTTGAAATCACCAAGCACCGTGTAGACGCAAGGCTCCGATTGCGAAAGTGCGGTCGATGCTTGACACTCGTCTTTAGGGCAGCCGTCCTTATCTGCAGTGTCTTCATCGCTGTTGTCCTCATCACTGTCTTCAGTTCTAGTCTCGCCATCTTCTGTCGGGGTGTCACTGCGCACGAAAACATGGTAATATTATCGACTTTGTGAGATAGGTGTGACCTTTAAAAATCATGCTATAGTGGCGTGAGTAAAGCTATATATACAGACCCAGTTGGTGGCTCCGTGCTGGGTCCCGGTGGCGAGAGCTCCACAGAAAGTTTGTTTAGCTGCTCCAGGACGTTGTGAAGTCGTCCTTGCTCCTCAAGTTTCCTCTGGTCGTAGTTGCCCACTGGAGCAATCTCATCGGCCTAGAATGTACACTAATCGTTATCTATAAATATCCTGCAACAAAGCAACCTGAATGCACACTATTTAAAGTGTCACCTTAGTAAGTTTTGTCAGATTGTTTAATGTTTTTTCTGCCGATTTTTGAAGTTCTTGGCATCTGTTAACATATGACATTTTTTCAACATTAACACAAATGGAAAACAGCAAACGTAAGTGTTAATTTTTCTTTAAAGGTGAGTAGTTCACCTTCTAAAGGACTCTTCTTTGGTTTCCACCTCACCCTTGACATCTTTCAACAAACTCTCCAGCTAGGATCAAAGAATACACGTAAGTTATATATATATATATATATGACCAAAATGTATATTTTGAACAACTACAACACAAATATATGCAACACTTAGCTTTTAACTGTCTAAAGGTTGTATCATTGCCATCTTATCCCACACAAGGTGCATAATTGCTAAAAAAAAAAAAAAATAAATTGCTTGTGTCTGACATGTTTGACCCCCCTCGAGTTTAACGTCATAAAAGTGAGAGTTCTCTATGACAAACCTTCCCCCTCATGTCGTCCACTTCTCTATGGACCTGCTGCAGCGGTCCTTTTCCCTTGGGCGGCATTTAATTGCCCTTTTGAGCCATAATTTGAAATTGTATGCGCTAGCTCGCCAAGCAAGCTAGCTAGCCAACGAGCTGCGATGTGACCCCGCGCGCACATTGGTCCGCCGGTCGCTAAGCAGCCGGAGTCTACTTCCGGGTGGTAAATGTTCACGTTTTCATCCACTTTCTGTCGGTCTATGGTTACTTTTAGCGTGTGATTGTAGACTTAATCTCACCTTTGTATAAAAAAAAGAAGAGGAAAAAAGTAGCTTTGTGTAAGCACTCCATTGACCTTCACTTAGTATGTCATGCTTGTTGTGAAACGTGTTGCCCTCAAGTACAGTTCGTTATGTTATTTTAAACATAAAATAATTAAAATTCAAAATAATTAAAGTCATTTTAAGACACTTTTCGCGTATTAGTGTTTACATATTTCAGAATATTCTAACTCTCATCTAGTTAGAATGCAACGCCGTGCTTCTCGGTGACTTTAATGCAACGACCATCCGGGTTCGCTTCGTCATCGAAATTAAATGAGAAACCCACTTCGGAAATATACAAACTCAAATATACAAAAAAAGAATAAACATACGTATTATGTTGTTTTAAGTTAGTCAATGTGGTTTAGTATATTTAGCACATTCGAAAACGCTCCACCCACTAATTTTGTTAGAACTTGTGTATTTTAAAATCCCTATGATTTTTGTTGACATTGAATGCAACAAACTCGTTTTACTCTCCTCTGTTTAGTGTTATGTCATTATGGTGTCATGGCGGGCCCCGTGGCACTCGTTCAAGGTGCCAGCCGGGGTCTGGGGCTACAGTTTTGTAAATACATTTTAAAAGACAAACCCCCTGCAAGTATCATAGCAACGTGTCGGAACCCAGACGGGGCAGTGGAGTTGCAGGGGTTGGCCGGACAACACCCGGACCGGCTGACCGTACTTCGGCTGGACGTGAATCGCGAGGAGGACATCCGGGAGGCAGCCGAGTGGGTGAAGGAGAGCTTTGGGCGGCTTGATTTGATGGTCAATTCCTCGGCTTTGCTTCATCCCTCCGGGAAAGGAGAGACCAGCCTGAGAGATGTTTCTGCACATGTATGGCACCCACTTCAATATGTAGTAAACAGTAGCGGCAAACTCCATTGACAAAAACCCATCAGCCTTCAGGAAGTCTCACATTTAGGACAAGACTCCATTGACAAAATGCTGTTTCTTAGATGGTATCCTACATAATTTATGTCACGTTTTCGTGGGGGAAAATAGTCTTGTTTAATCACTGTATTTACATCTTACTTTAAAATGATGTTCGGCAGTTTCTAAACATTTTGCTCTTAAGACGGTGTAAAATTGCAACTTAAATATGTCTCATGGTCAGGATAAACATATAGTTGCATATTACTGTTTACATCAGTTTTTGTTGACATTTTCTTCCCATTAGGAAATTCCTCCACCAAATAATCACAAAAATGCCTTTTCTTAAATCATTGTCTAATGTCTATACATGTATGGTATTTTGTGCTGAATAATAATTTGTCCTCACTATTTGCACCTCAAACTATGTTCTGCTATCACCACATGTATTCATATTCATGTTTATTTTCCCTTCAGGGCATCATTGCCACCTTGACCACCAACACGGTGGGTCCGCTGGTAATGGCCAAGTATTTCGCTCCCCTCCTGCAGAAAGGCGGTGGTGGCTTCGGTCGAAGGCAAACGGACAAGGCCAAGCGACACAGCGGCATCATCGTTAACATCACAGCCAAAGTCGGCTCCATTGGTGACAATGGTAAAGTTGTGAAAGCGTTTTAACTGTTAACTGTGTTCAAAAAAAAAAGAAAAGAAGGGGAAAAAAGCTATATTTTACTCAAAGCCTCAAATGACAGTGGGTTCCTGGAAGGCAAGCCAATACCTAATTTTCGGGCTCAATGATTGTGTTTGAATCCCCTTTTGTATATTCTTAACAAGGTCTTGGCGGCTGGTACAGCTACAGAATGTCTAAAGTGGCTTTAAACATGGCCACAAAAAATCTTTCCATCGAGCTGGGCCGCAGTCGACCCAAGGTAATTTACTCTTGCATTTACACCAATAAAATAACGGCCTACCAAATGATGCATTTGTATTTTTTTCCCCAGGTGGTGTGTGTTTCCTTGCATCCAGGAACATTAGACACGGACTTGTCAAGGCCGTATCACAGAAACGTACCAGAGGGGAAACTGTTCAGCACAGAACGCTCTGTGGAGTATCTGATGGGCATCGTAGAAGCGCTGGATGTGGAAAAGACGGGCAAAGCCTACAGTTGGGATGGTACTCAACTGCCCTGGTAGCAAAAAAACAACAAAAAAAAAAATAGATTTATGAACAAGGACACTTCATATTTTAATCAAACCAATGGGATTGCCAATAATCATTTGACATTATGATGTGATGTAATTTTGGTTTCTGTACTTTAAAGTTGTGCTTGTAAGTTTACATTCCTTAGCAGAATTTGGGAAATATTGGCAATTATTTGGAAAGGTACTGTACACATCTGCCAATTCTGTAAACTAATAAGAACAACTGTCCATTACTGTGTAATCATTTCAAGTGTATTAAAATGTAAGTCATCCCCCAAAGGTTATCGTCCATTATTTCCCACAAAAGGTCACATTTGTTTTTCATGTTCACAGATGTTTTTAGGTTTTTGTTCTGTTATGTTTATACTATAGAATATCAATTAATTTCCTTAATATCAAGATTAAAAGTTAGCTATGTGGGTAAATTATTATTTTAAAAAGGAGAAATTAACTTGAATTGTAGAGGATGCCTGTCTTATTTAGAAATGTTTTACAATGACTATATCTTAGAACAAGCTTCTATTACAGGATAGCATAACTTTTAGGTAGAGGATGTGCCCCATAAAAGGTGATTTTCTTAATTGAAACTGCATTATTTTTATTAAAATGAAACTTTAAAATTATGTAAAATATATTTCTGTCTCAATTTAAAGAAAAAATTATAATTTCTCATTTTCTATCTGATTGCAACCATCTATTTTTATAGCATTTGTACTAGTGTAGCCAATTTTTCAACAGATTATAGGTCACATTTTCTAAAACAAAAATCAGCATTTAAAAAAACCTAGAATATAACGTCCTATGTGTGCCTTACTTCAACCCAACGCCAGATGGTGAAAAAGTACCTTGTTGAAAATTCTGCTGATAATAAAGAATGCAAATGCACAAAAACGCGAGCAAAAAATAATTTTCAATTTTTACCCATTTGGACAATATATAAGTTACAAAATAAATAATTTCATTTTTAAAACTTGCCAAATGCTTTGTGAAGGTCCCTTGTGATTGTCGTTTTATCTCTTGGACCCTTCTACATTGTACTTTGCATTCTTGCGTTGACCCGATCGATATCTAATTTTGCTTTGGCATGCAATAACAGTAACATGTCGTGACTGCCTGATGACAGACGAATTTGTGCATATCAGTCGGGTCGGGTATGTAGAGGGGAGGGGGCGCACTGCACGCTGCACAGGGAATGACAGCGGCTCTTATAAATAAAGCCCCCCGCAGCTGTACACTCCCTGCCTGCCTGCCTGTCTGTCTGTCTGCTGCCTGCGTGGGCAAATTTATCCCCATTTGTAAAGTGGACGCAAAGTGGTCTCGCTGGTATGCTTTGATACAGTTGGAAGAGGAAACCGGTCCAAGGAGGTGAACGGGTTTTTTCGCGGCCTCGCTCGGTGACGTCGAAGACGACGCGGAGGTCGGTCTGTCTGTCGGTCGCCGGGTTTTCGTCGTGTTAAATGTAGGGAAATGACCGCGAGTGACCTCGAAGACACTGTTGTGTTTTGGACAGCAACACCAGTGCGTTTTATCTTTAAAAATAATGCAGCCGCGATAAAGGCGTTCGTCCGCCAGGAGGGGGTTTGGTTCGGCTAATTTGCGAGGCTGTCACTACGGGGCTACAGTGAGTTGGCTAAAGCTACTTTAGCTCTCGCCTTAGCTTCGCCCTATCTCAGTGGCTAACGCAAAGCTAGGCTAATTTAGCCTCTGCCGCTAGCCTCCCGACACCCGTAGATGCTACAGCGAAACTAGGCCAGTTTCTCTCCGGCTCCGGCGGCTCGCTTCCCCCGTATAGAGGCTCGGCTATGGATGAAGGAAAGTCAATGGTGGACAAAAAGGGGGCGTCGGGACCATTTCGCACCAATAACGGCCCGAGTCAGAGGAGCTACAATGGGCACATCAATGGCTGTGGTTCCAACAGCGGCACGCTCACTTCGGCAAATGCACCCACCAGCAGCGGCGGCGGCCAGTACGAGAACAATCGCCACCTGCACCGAGGGGAGGACGTGGAGTGCAACGGCTCGCCGGCCAAGAAGAGCAGGCTACGGAGGAGGACCGAGTCGATGAGGCGGCACAGACCACGTAAGTGTGGGCCACACTTTGGGAGGGAATTTTTACGGGTGCACAAAGTGAATGAACTCAGGGTTTTTACATTACGATGCCTTACTTTGTCATTCATTAAAGCGAAAATAATTTTGAAGAATGTACAAAAGTGCTGTGGTTGAACATTTATCGTTTCAACCTGCTAGTTTGTAGTCTGTCGGTACCTTTTGCCGAGTCCTCAATATTTATATACCACCAGCTGCGTTAGTCACGTTCTGATTGGTCATCAACCGGCGGTGGAAAAACTCCTGATAAGTGGGCTCGGCTTGGGGAGGCCAATCAGCGCTCGACTCTTGTTTCCAGGCCAGCGTGTGAATGGGACGAGGCCACGCCCCCTTATTTACCCAACGTTCCATGGCTACGTGAGTGAAAAATTACCCAGTTGAAAACTTTGTGAAGGTTTTATTAGTGCAGAATATTGAAAAGTACCAGAGGGGGCTTCAGACTGGCATGTTTTGCAGTTTTAGTACACTTCCGTGATAGTTTTTTTATTTAATTGGTGAGCTGGTATTTTGCCTGACTATGAAGCTGAGAAATCAAAAGAAACCTGGTAAGTTTGTTCATTTGTAGTATTATAGTATTTAGCCACATTTTAATATCTATTTTGTACTTGGTATTTCTCACCTTTTTAATATTTAATGCAGCAATAATACTTTACAGGGTTTAAAGTCTCTCCAGTATGACGCTTGTTCGCATATCATTGAGACGAACAGAGGGCTTGTTGTTGTGACAAAACCAACCATTATTGTGCAGTCTGCAGAGATCTGCTGCACGTTTAGGGGCTTGGTGATAAGTGTAGACTGTTAACATTCCTAACTGAAAGGGGGCGGAGGTGGAGAGGGGGTACTGGGTGTGACTGTGTGCATCATTTTTGTATTTCCACTTTCCAGGAAACTGTAGTCACTTGGCTATAGAATACAGTAACATAATTTCAGACAGCTCCCGATCACCAGATAATTTGCTCTGAAAGTTAGAGATAGTACCATTCTGGTCATTCGCACAAGTATTTACATGTGTGTTGTTGTTCTTTAATGATTCTCTTTAATAATGTGATCATTGCCTTGAAAAATACTTCTTTGTATGAGACATCTCTTGAAAGCCAAAAATAACTCTCTTTTTTTCTTCTTCTATTTTTTTAAGCTAAAGGACACATACACATACGTTTGTTTGAGCTGGTTTCAAATAATGTTTCAAGTTAATCAGGCATGGCATTGGACCACATTCTGTCACTTCATCTGTTTGATGTTTTGAAGTTAGTGTCAAGCTTGGCACAAGTCAAATCATTTTTGAGGATAAGCAGTTCACCGAATGGATGAATGGACCTTTGAGTAAGTGTAGGAATATCCATCCATATATCCATTATCTGTACTGCTTATGAGTCAAATTATGGTCCTCGTTGAAGTATTCCAAAAATAATTCACACAAAACACAGGTTTCATTTTTTACTCCTGCAACTTTTTCAAGATGTGCATAATCATTTTATACAAGTGTAATTTAGTTTCCTTTTTTACCTTATGGTGATAATTGTTGTTTTCTGATTGGTTTGGGGAAATCATGTGTCTCTAATAAGTTGCTGTAAATACTACAACTTGGGGTGAGTAATAAAACTTTTTTGGGGGGAGATCACAAATCAATTAGAAATCAGATTTGTGGAGGGAGAAAAAAATCTGGATTTTTATTTTAAGAATAAGACCATATCAGCTCAACCCTTTTACAGCTAATGAATCCTTTAAAATAATCTTTAAAAAGTATTTGTACTGAAGTTGAAGTGTAGGTGACATTCTGTCTCTGCTCAAATATGCACAAGACCAGCATCTTCCCATTGTACACACAGTGTACATCCTGTTGATAAATAATGACATTCTGATGATCATAACACGCTATGACAAAATTAGCGATTAGCGATGAGCATGCATGAGAAAAAACAAGGTGTGACCGGCTGGCAAACATATCAAAGAACTGACCCCCTTATGTAATAGTGGTAGCGGAGATACTGCTCGCACACCACCCCATCTTTTATGGCCATGTTATCTTTGGATGAAGGCCAGTCAGCCATCCCGATGAACCCAAATACACTGAGAGCTTTTTGGCAGGAATGTTTGCCCCCTTGAGCGTGTGATTTTTAACCCCGTGTTTGTTTCCTGCTCCACATTAGAGCTTAAAAACATTAATTTTATCTCACAGCATCGGCCTTAGGGTATGCTCAAATGACCCAGTATAAAAGGGGAATCTTTATTCCTTGACATTGTTTGAAAAGTCCATGAAATGACACAGTTAATACAATCTCTTCATACAAATTAGCAACCATGACTGACACTGCTGTAATTTGCATGCCAGGCCAGTAGTTTGGGATATCACTTGGTAAAGAAACTAACCTACTGTATATTAGTTTTTATCTTTGCTTTGGGATTTTGTGTAAGTAATGTGACTGACATGAAAGTAGATGCATTAAAATGATGGAGAAGAGATATTAGCAAATGCTACAGTAACTCTGTGAGCCACCATTGCTGTTTTGGTTATGAAGTAGTGTAATTTGCCAAAAACCATACTAGGCCTACCTTGGTTTTAAGGTTGTGGTGCGGTTCACATTGGTACAGTAAAGCAAAGGACTGCAAAACACAATTTTCTTTTATGAAAACAGAAACCGATTTAATGATATTTAAAATGAAAAATACCAAGCTAGCAGTAAGTTATCCAATAAATGAAAGAAAATAAAGGAAGTACCCTTTTTCATGTAAACTACTTAATATTTTATTTTTAGAAAAGTACAACATCGTTTTATTATCTACTAGGGATGTAACGATAACGGCAATATTGTGATATCACGATATTAAAACTGCCACAATATATTGTCGTCGTCATGTCACGATATTAAAAGCAGCACATCTGTTAAAAAAGTCGCGTTGATTTCCATTTGTGCGGTTCTAGCACCCTCTGGTGGCTAGTTTTTTTTAGTGCAGTTTAGTTTTCACAAGGCATGTTTTGGCATTTGTGTGTTTAAAATCCACGCTAATGGTCAGATGAAGGGGAACGTAATATGCTTGTGAACCGAGTCAATATGTGGAGCAACTCAATGTGTGCTTGTATTAGCAAGTAAGTGCCTCAATATTAAGTGTTATTAGAGATTGTAGGTGTTTATATGCATTGCTGTGATGTACAAAAGCAAAATATTGTGTTTGTTTTTTTACAATATTGTAACCTTTTTTTGTATTGCCAACCTCGCCATAATATCGCATCGTGATGTTTGGATATCCCTATTATCTACTTGAGAAATGAACAATGCCCTTACCTATTGACAATGATTGTCAAAATTCAGACGTGAGATTGAGTCCGGGCTTCGGCCTTCTTGAGTGGAGTTTGCATGTTCTCCCCGTGCTTGCGTGGGTTTTCTCCGGGTACGCAGGTTTCCTTCCACATTCCAAAGACATGCATGGCAGGTTAATTGAACACTCCAAAATTGTCTATAGGTGTGATTGTGAGTGTGGATGGTTGTTTGTTTCTGTGTGCCCTGCGATTGGCTGGCAACCAGTTCAGAGTGTACCCCGCCTACTGCCCGAAGCCAGCTGGGATAGGCTCCAGCTCCCCCCCCCCCCCCCCCCCCCCCGCGACCCTTGTGAGGACAAGTGGTTAAGAAAATGGATGGATGGATGTAAAAAATCATTAGCTTTAACAATGACATCTCCTAACCGGAGACTTCACTGTGCCCAACACACTTTTTTTGTAATTTGGATTGAAATACATGGTAGATATCTGGTGAGATTGTGGTTGTTCCAGTAATTGGATTATTTATTTTGACCAGTAGCTCTTAAGAGAAACCAACAGTGACTCAACAACTTGATTCACAAGTGTTTTACATTCAGAGTAGATGTTGCAGACTAACGGTAATAAAATAATAGTAAACCACTTAGTTGGCACACAGACCCTTAAATTGGTTTGGATAGTAATGGACTACAACCTCATTTCCCAGTCCAATAAATGCTTGACATCCACTCTAATGTTTTAACTCTATTGTTTTATGAGTCAAATAGAACCTTGCACTTTGTCAACAAGACCTCCCGTAAAATGTACTCACAAGAAGCCTGAGTCAGTCGACTTGTTCTAAAACAATGCTGGTAGTTGTAATTAAAGGTGGTGCTTCTGTTTGTCCTTGATAACTGGAATCATTTTGAGTTTAGTGTGGTTTATTTGACAGAAACCTGCTTCACCTTCGATTCAAGGTGGAACACTCAGGAAGTTGATGAATTATTTTGCTTGGTTTAGGAATAAGGCGCGACTGGTCAAGGTTCCAACAGTAAAAAAAAATTCAATGTATTCATACAGTTCAACGTCAACAAATCCTGAATCTAAATGTGACAAATACTCGTGTGTCACTTTAATCAAGCCTCTTTGTTTCTTATCTCACACACACACACACGCATACACGCACACACACACGCACAGACTCATGTAAAAGATTAGATTAAAGGTTAGTCTGTTCTTTGGATTTGAAAAAGAAAAAGCCCAGTCATGCTAACAGGCTGATCAGTAAGCGTGGATATAACAGAGTGGTCAGCTATTATACAGTACACACACACACGGACGTATACGCGCGCAAGCACTCACACATACGCAGTACTTTAATCTACATGGACATAAACACCACCCATTCCCAAATCTTCCTTCTTGTCATCTGGCTGGATGACAACATGTGTGTGTCCAGGTAATAAGCATGACAAATCAGTTTTTGACTGTTACGTTGTGCAGTTGCTACTTGATTAACTCAACTATAAGCAAGCAATGCACTGTGCTAGATTTTAAACAAAAGAATAAATATGTTCATCGCCGATTTAATGAATGTAATTTATTGATTTAAGATTGAGGCTTTGTTCTCATTAAACTTTTTTTTTGGTATAAGATAATGAACTTTTATCGGCTGACTTTTTCTCTCCTAAAATTACAACTCTTTTGTTAAAACATTATATGGAAAAAAATTCTAAAAGTTTTTTTTCTTGTTATATTGTATTACGTTTTTTAACACTATGACTTTATCCGTGTATTACCGTGGACCCCCACATTGTCGCAGCATTTGCATTTGCATATCTTATGTATTTACGAATTTTCTTTTGAACCTAACTCCCTTTACTTATAGTATGACTTATTATTATTTATTTTTTTAATACCAAAAATTAGAAATTCATTAAAAATGTTACCAGCCTCTTCCCAAAGTGTTTTGGGATGATAGTTTGTGGTGGTTTACATTATAATTTTAGCAAATAAAAATCACTTGTAGGATTGTGTCAATTATTTGCGGATTCTCGCTATTTGAGGATCCACTGTAGTGTTAACTTTTCTATTCCGTGTGACCCTAATGATCCTTCTGTATTTTAATAAAAAAGGAAACCCATGCCCGTTGCAAGGACTTAAAGCATAGTGCTTCTGATATAGATGTGATATCGTTTATCAAGTCTCAACATTATTGTTTGCTGTTGTGTTTTTCGGGAGGGGGAGCTCATGTTTACAGACCTGAGATCAGGTCAGTGGGTGAGAGGGTAGCAACACAAGAGTCGAGGTGACCCAACTGGGGTAGTAAACGGGACACCGTTCATCCAGTGTTTGCGTCATGAGGAGCATGTATAACATGGTGTAAAGAAAATCTCTTGACTGCCCTAACCAGGCTATTGTGATAACATAGAAAGGGGGTTTACTGCAACTTTTTGCGACTAGCACTATAGTTCCTGGAACCAAAAATGATTCCAGTGATCCAACATTGACATAAATCAGATTGATAAGTCTCTCTGTGTCATCAATCTGTTCTGTTTAGAGCTGTAGACCTAGCCTCAAAAGTCTTGAATGTACTAATTCCAGCAAGGTCTTCCTTAGAACACAAGTTCACACCGTTTTAGACCCCAAGAGTTTCTAGTTCTAATTCCTGGAACTTGTATATACTGGAACTAAAGGGCTCCAATCAGCGCTGCAGACCCTATCCCAAGGTTCCTGGATTTCTCTAAAGTACTCCCTCACTAGCAGGGTCATCCTTTGACACTAATTTACACTGGTCCTCTGAAAGGTCCTCAGACTGGTAAAATTCCCACAGTCACCATTAGTGATGCACCGAATATTCAGCCACCGAAAATTTCTGGCCCAAAATGGCAAAAATTTGCATTTTCGGCATTCGACCGAAATAAAACTCAAGCTGAAAGAGAATGTTGTGGTGACGCAAGCAAAAAAAAAACGCTGCAAGCAACACCAAACACGGGAGTGAGTATCCACCTTGCTGCCTACAAATGCGTCATCCGCACCACACCGCACGCATCCGTGCCCGCCGGTGCAAAGTACTGTACATTGGCTATAAAGTGCAATTGCACTGCCAGAAAATGCTCAGTTGTTCACCCCGTGTTTGGTGTTTAATGTACTTTCACCAGCATGTCTTTGGTGTGGACACATTTCAATTGATATTGTGCTTTGTTAAAATGCCCGTGCTAAATAGGCCTAACTATTTTATGATAATATTATAATTGAATTAATTATAATAAATGCAATGATAATAAAAATTGGCATAATTTCGTTTTGGTTTTCGGCCAAGCATTTCTCATTTTTGTTTTCGGCCCAAAAATTTCATTTCGGTGCATTTCTAGTCACCATACTGCCTAAAGTTCCTTTAACTTTTATATCTTGGTGATTGGAGTTCCTAAAAGGGCCCTAATCAAAGTTGTTGACCCCAGCTCAAAGGTTACATCTCAAAATTACCCTCCTAGCAGGGTCGATAAATGACCAAAGAACTAAATTTAGACAGAAGTTGGCACAATGGCCCTCCAAAGGTTCCATGGTTCAATGGTCTTTGGCCTCTGAATGCTGCTGTTTTTTTTCTTACCTGCACGTGAATTCAGATTTATTTTATTACACTACTGCAACATTGTAGTGAACATGTGCTTTCACTAGCAGGCACACAAGCTTTGCATTGTTCTGAAACAGACACCAATTGCTGGAAATGTCATCACAACATTGATTCATGCCACAGAAATGAGGCTCCACTCGACCTTGAGTAAACCCTCCCGTGCCAGTCAGCTTGTTGTCATGTCTGTTTGTTCCAAGTGTGCCGTCTGCGGGCTCGCCACACCTGAGCAACATGGCTCCTGTCACTTCTAAAAAATAGTAGCTCACCAATGAAGGACAGGGAGGAATATTAAAACATTTTGCAAATATATGTGAAAGCATAAAGTGGTCTATTCCTTTGTTGCTGTAAAAACTCCCACTCATCCGAAGAGTTTTTTCCATCCCACAATCTCATAAGATTAGGATTTCCCCCCCTTTTAATAGTATGCTTTTCCTCAAAGAACTACATATTTTTTCTCACTTTATTACAATATTGTACCTTGATTCTGGGGTGCAAAGAGAATAAAGACATAGTATTATGAGGGGGGAAATTGTCATCTTTGAAAAATAAATGGATAATTTTATGGGGGGGGGGGAAGTTGTGATATTACATTAATATGGAAATAATTCTATGATAATGAAGTGACAGTCCTAATAGAAAAAAAAACATTGTCTAAGTCTTATTTTTGTGAGGATGAAGATGTAATAATTATATGGAAAGTGATATCATGAAAATGAAGTCATAACTTTATTCTAATAAAATTACAGATCCATTCACATACAATTATGACCTAAATCTAGATTGTACTTTTATTTCTGCAAAACTATGGCTCTCAAAAATGTATTCAATTAATGTAAAATTGTCAGTGCTCTTACACAATTTTTTTTTGTCTCGTTAAAATTGTACATTTAAATGTCAAGATGAACTATTAGCATTCAAGTTAGCCCTGATTGATTAATTAATTGATTGTTGTTGTTTTTTTAATTAAGTATCCCAATACTTTATTTCACCATTATTCCAAGATTATGAACAAAACATACTGTGCGAACATTGTTCCCTGGTATACCAGTGTCTGAAATTACAATAACATGAAGAACAAAAAACATGACTAAGGTGATAAAATGGAGAACAAATTGTGAAGATATCGGAAAGAAGAACAGAGAAGTGTGAAAACGACTTTGAGGTGGCGATGAAAAAGGAGGATGATTGATAGCGATTTGGGAGGGTGTCTGTTTCCATGGCAACCCGCACAGTACTCCGTGTTCTCGCCTACCCGACGAGCAGGTTGTGCTCTTTTTACCCACCTACACCGCCCTTGGTAGGCTATATGATAACCCATTGTTACACAATAGCCTTTTGTTATGGTTGCGCGAAAAAGAAATGACGCATCTTCCTTTGTCTCCCGGTAGCGTTCCCATGGTTCGGGATGGACATCGGCGGCACGCTGGTCAAACTGGTCTATTTCGAGCCGGTGGACATCACGGCGGAAGAAGAGCAGGAGGAGGTGGAGAACCTCAAGTCCATCCGCAAATACCTTACCTCAAACGTGGCCTATGGTAAACAAAAAATAAAAAATTTAATGCACCGACTATACCTATACTGTGCAGTCAACCCTTGACCTGCCTTGAAGAGCAATAATTTATGCCAATAGTAGACACCTTCAATATAGAAACCATCTGTAAAAAATGTTTTTAGTTTCAATTCACCCACATGTTTAAAAACGCATATAATAAAAAAAAAAATAATAAAAAAAATCTGACATAAGCTTATTTAAATGCCTGATTAAAAGTATTCCTTAGCACCTGTTTTCACTTTTTCGCTGTTAAGAAATAGTCAAGAGACAATCATATGTGTACGTGATTGAGGTGGAACATGTAAGACGACATCTTCTTTGCTAGGCAAGACGGGCGTGCGCGACGTCCACCTGGAGTTGCGCAACCTGACCATGTGCGGCCGCACGGGCAACTTGCACTTCATCCGCTTCCCCACGCAGGCCATGCCGCGCTTCATCCAGATGGGCCGCGATAAAAACTTTTCCAGTCTGCACACCACGCTCTGCGCCACCGGCGGCGGCGCCTACAAGTTCGAGGACGACTTCCGTGCTGTAAGTGTTACCTTATACATGCCACATCTTTTAGTACTGTGGACCCCAGTGGGGGAGAGGGAATGGGGCAGCTTGTGAATAGCGAAAATCAATGGGAAAAATAAATGGTGGAGAAAAAGTTAAACGCACAAAATTCTTCAAAAAATGTTGATAAACATTTGAAATAAAAAAACAACCTCCCAAAAAGCAAAATAACACAAAAATATTGATAAAAAAAAAGAAGTGAATCTGCGGGTGCCGAAACAGTGAGTATTCCGGCATCCACTGTATTTGTTTAACTTTACAACAGAGAGAGAGAAATCGGCTAGTTTTTGGGGGGGCTGGGGGAATATGAATTATGAATATCATTATTTTTGTATGTTGTAATATGTTAACTTAAGGGGAAAAAGAAGCTAATATCAACAAATGAAATTGGTCGGGCCTTAGTTATAACACTATGAAATTGAGGCTATTTGTGTTAGCCTTTCTATTGTGTTTTGTATTGTGGATTAGCATTAAGGTAGCAGATTTTCGCCAGACACTCTTTGTTTAGCTATACAAACTGTAAATCTTTATGTTTTCAAGTCTAGTGTGCGATTTTTATTACAACAGCAGCAAATCTATTTTTTGAATGGGAATCTTGATAATAGTGCTGCTCGAGGACGCTATTTTCTCCCTTTCCATCAATGGAAATGCCGTCCTCCGCAACCCTAACGCTATCCCGCGTGTTGTCCAGATGGCCGAGCTGGAGCTGCTAAAGCTGGACGAGCTGGACTGCCTGATCCGCGGGCTGCTGTTTATGGACCGGTTGGGCTTCAACGGCCACCCTGAGTGCTACTACTTCCACAACCCCTCGGACACGCAGAGCTGCATCAAACAGCAGTGCACGCTGGACAACCCTTTCCCCATGCTGCTGGTTAACATCGGCTCCGGCGTCTCCATCCTGGCCGTCTACTCCGAGGATGACTACAAGCGTGTCACCGGGACCAGGTTGGTGCCTTTGATCTTGGCAATATATTAGCATCACTACAATGCAATGATTGTCCAAAAGCGTCCTCTGGTGGTATATCGCTTGAATAAAAATATAATTGAAAATGTATTTGAAACACAAATAAAATCATACATTAATTTTTTTAAATAATAATAAAATAAATAATAAACACAGGAATTTTGCCCAAATATTGCTACTTTTTCAAATGAAATATTATAAACGATATGCTCAATTATGGTCATATTATATTTATTAAGTTACACATTTATATAGTATTAGTATTATAGATCAGTATTTATGTATTTTATATTGTGTAATCAAGATGTGCGCAAAGAACACCTGAAAACGACTTTGAGATAAAAAAAAAAAAAAGGTTTCCCCTTCACTGTCCAATGAATGACTGACAAAGATGCTTTGTCATGAAGAAAACATGTTAAAGGTGAACATTTACATGGCTCATCTTTATGTAATATCTCCTTGCATTACGCAATAGAAGATTAGAGAAGGCGTTTTATGACACATGGCAAGTTTTACCACATTACTTACATGATATCGGCCCCTGTTGTTCTGTCATCACATTAATTTTTCAAATTCTGTCATATTTACAAGTGTAATTGAAGTAATTGTTATAATAATTTTGGTAAGGCAAGTTCTTGGTGACACAAAAGAAAAAACACTGCCATTTGTCACTATCCCTGAGGTGAGGTGTGGTCAATTTTTTTAGAATTAATTTGAATATTGATTTGTAGGTATTTACCTTGCCTATTTAAAAAAAAATTTTTTATGTATTCCCTTAATCACTATCTAGTGTGGTGTTTGGATTGTTTTATATTGTGTATTGTGCTTAAAAATAGTTATCAGAATTATTATATACAACTACATGAATGTATAATATTATAATGTAATATGTGTATTTCTTTTTGAATTATGTTAGATTTGTTCCCCTCTTTGGGCTGGTTGTATGTATTTTATTTTATTTATTTGAATGTATCAAATGTTGTAGTTATTAAAACAAAAAAGATCAATAAAAACCCAAAACAAAGAAAAAAAAAAGACAATGGAGCTCCTCTATTCGCAGGGCGATGGGGACCAACATTGACCCCACATAGTGCAAACCCATGAATAAATGAAAAAAAAATGTTTTAAGTGCAAATAAGTAGCACAATGCAAATAAGTGGGAGGAAAGGCAAAAAAAAAACTTTGTATATACAAGGGGTCCATTGGATATAAATAATATTGGTTGGATGAATACAATAAATGGCAATTATTTCTGTAATTGTAAATATATTTTATTCATATTAAGCATTCTTTCCCCCCCAAGTTTGGGAGGTGGTACATTCCTCGGTCTTTGCTGCCTGCTGACGGGCTGTGAGACGTTCGAGGAAGCTCTGGAAATGGCGAGTAAGGGCGATTCCACCAACGTGGACAAACTTGTCAAGGACATCTACGGCGGCGACTACGAGCGCTTCGGCCTGCAGGGCTCGGCTGTCGCGTCCAGGTGAGTGAGTGCAACCGGCACCAATTTTCCCATAATGCATCTGAGCAA
>NC_141251.1:21180000-21227500 GCF_054856555.1 Leptonotus elevatus
GGCTTTGGAAATAAAGTCAGAGAGGCCAGACTGAGATGGTTTGGACATGTCCGGAGGAGAGATAGTGAGTATGTTGGCAGTTGAATGCTGAGTTTCCAAATGCCAGGCAGGAGGTCTAGAGGGAAACCAAACAGGAGGTTTATAGATGTAGTTAAAGAGGACATAAAGGAGGTTGGTGTGCGAGCAGAGGATGCAGAGGACAGGGTTAGATGGAGGCAACTGATTCGCTGTGGCGGCCCCTGAAGGAAAAAGCCGGAAGGAAAAGAAGAAGAACTTTAATTCAACAAAAGATGCCTCTGTCAAATCTAATATTGGCGTCTAAGGAACTGAGCGATAAAAGAAAAGGGGGGTGTTCAAAGCAGCACATACCGTCCACTTGTTTTTTTGTAACTTGTTAAAAAATAGTGACCACCCCGCCATAAACCCCTCATCCCCACCCCCGGGCTGTATACTAAGAGCCTATGAGCTGTATATGTCTAATCTGTACGTATACCATATCATTTATACAGTAGTCTACTCGCGAGGTGGGAGAAGCAAGATGGCCGCCCTGACACTTTGACGGCTTGTACGGGCGTGTATGGGCTATCGGCTATCCAGTCATATATTCAGATCAGTAGATTGATGCCACATGGATGTATTATATACTTTTATTGATATACAATACATATATAACACTTTTTTAAACATAATTTTGAGGTGACCAGGTAACATTTCATTTGGCAGAATATCGAGCGTGTGGTGTTTGTGGGCAACTTCCTGCGCATCAACACGGTGTCCACCAAACTGCTGGCCTACGCAATGGACTTCTGGTCCAAAGGACAGCTGCGAGCGCTCTTTCTAGAGCACGAGGTAAAAAGTCACATTTTAACAACATTAACCTTTTACATAAGCACAAAAATGCCAAGCAGAAGTCACAGAAGATTCCAGGTCAGTGATTTTGTTAATATACCCACCAAGACATCAATGACATTGTAATGGAACAAGTTGGCTATCACCAGAACAAGCAGATAGCACCAGAAGCTAATGTAGCAGTCAATATCTTAACTCTGTGCTCCTCCTTGTCGAAATCACTAACAGACGTACTCAAAATACGATAAGAGCCAATTGAAAGTAATTTTGTTCACAAAAAGCTGCCTAATTGAACAAATACATTTCCTCAGGGTTACTTCGGAGCCGTGGGCGCATTGATGGAGCTTCTCAAGACCACCGAGGACCCCTGAATGGCCTCCCTCCTTCCAATGCTGTGATGTCATCAACTCTGAAAATGCTGCGAACGCCGCATAGGCTGCTAATGGAATTACTACAAGACACGTGAAAGCGAGCAAAACTGGGGGAAAGCCATCGGGGATCGCCTGTACATAGCCATCAAAGCGTAGAGGTTGTACAATTGTAATCACAAATTTATGCTAATTGACTTTGTCCTTGCCTGAGTTTTTGATGACGAGCTACTGTAGCATCACGCCCCTGGAAAGGGCATTTATTTAAGATAAGAGGACCGCTAACAGGGGATTAGCCAAAATGTGGCTATGGTAATGCAAAAGTTGTCCCTTTGTGGTCAAATAGGAACCCCGCTGCACATGGCCTTTTTGCTTTTCGTTTCCCTTCGTGACTCCCAGTGTGGACCAACATCATGTCTTCTCCCGAGCTACGCTTCAGTTAGCATCTCTTCTGTTTGTCTTGCATTTCCTTGCCTTGTTTTACCAGCGCTGAGCTGTTCTTTGCCATCGTATTAAACATGGCCTTTTGTATCCACTTGTCGCCAAAAGTGAAGCAAACAATTCAGCAGCTTGCACAAGAAGGTAACCCAGTCGCCAAAAGTTTGGTCAGTAGGCCTGTCGAGCCAACAAAGACAACCAGGTAGTAGAAACCTGACAAAGTAAACAACACTCAACATCGCCTTCTGTGTCTGCTTGTTGCTAAATGCTAAAAGAACCATCTCGAGCTCCTCTGCCACTGTCCTCTTACATCTTCTGTCACGCATGTTTGTGCCATCTATCTACCCACTATGTTAAATACCTCTTAAATATTTAGCGGTTTATTCTGTTTTATCAAACTGTTTGTTTCCCTCCCAGGTGGTTCATTTGGTCAGGTCTGACCACAATAAGTAAATATCTTAACAGTGATGCAACCACTGGTAGCTAGCGTTAGCATGATTGGTCTTAAGTTTTGCGTGAACATGTACACTGAAGCGCGCACTCTGCTATTCCTTAGTTTCCCGCAGCCTTGCTAATTGTCCAATAATATGCTTTTTTCCCCTTTGTCTGCTTGACATCTAACTTTTCTCATGCTTCTCTGTGCCATCTCATCTAACCCTTCAGTTAAATACCTCTGTAACTTCTTTCGCTGATAGATTTTAGCATTAACGTTTAGCATTTGTGTTAAGCATTAGCACTGCCATTTGTTTTCACCAAACTACGGTGCTATGGTTTATTTGGTCACATAAGAATCTGATGTGACCCAAAAAGCATTGTAATGGTGATCAACCACAGGTAGTTATTATTAGCATAGCATCTTTGGTTTAGCAGGTCAAGACGTACCCTTAAAAGTGCACTCAGCTACTTGATGGTATTCCGCGGCCTTGCTTGATTGTCTAAATTGCTACTGTTTGTTAGGGCTAGCCTGTATGGAGAAGGGTGTAATCTTGTTATTAGACCAGAGTCAAAACATACTGAGATGACACTAATAGAGCTAAATATAACAGTGGAAAACACCCTTAGAGTCCACCATTTTGTGTATTTTTGCTCTTCCCTTGGACTACCGTACCATAGCAATCCACCCCCCCCCCCCTTTTTTTTCTTTCTAATCCCTGTTCAGCGCTAGCTCAAAGCTAGCGGAAGGTCTCAATGGTTTCACACTCGTTAACCATCAGCCAGAAACTGATAAAAAAAAATAACTAACCAACGGTTTCTCTTCACCGCTTTGTCGTCTTTTTTTGTGTGCTTGGTTGCCTTGGTGACGCTTGAGCGGGGCCTCGAACCCCAACCTCAACCCTTTGACATTGTCTGTTTGCGTCCAAGCCTTCATGTTTGTGTCGTTTTTAACTTCAGTGTCTTTTGCCTGTTGCACATAGCGAGTCGGCAAAATGGTTAGTAGCAGAGCTGTAACAGACAATTCGGATGGACAGTCTGAATTCTAACAGTCTAACTTCTGTCAATTGCTTTCAACAGAAGAAGTTAGTTTCAGGACAACTTCCCACCGCCATTCCGGTCTTACCTTTTTTACACAATCCCGCCTCTGCTACGCCGCTGACACTACAGCCAGTGTGTATACAATAGCCATCGGACGCTAACAATTGTTTTTAATTTTTTAAGGCATGAAAAGAGTGCCAGGTCTTCCCACCCTCGTACCACCGCCATCCAGGCCTTACCTTTTTACACAATCCCGCCTTTGTTATGGCTGTACTACCTCCGAAGCCGGAATATTGCCAAATAGAGTTTTCCCTCATTCCATGTCAGCACTGTAAGCCCTCTTATTACGCGGCGGTACGAAAATTTGAAAAACCTCAACAACCTTCATCAGATACTGTACATACAACTGGATTATTTTTATTGTATTATTCATGTTAATAATATTAAATTTTTGGTTGCAAATGTTGGTCAAGTTCGGTCATGACTGCAAGCATCTGGTAAATCCAGACCACAAAATGTATTCCTGGCCGGCAATTTTGTGGTTAAACATCAAGTACACTACAGATTATTTATGGTTAACATATAATGTAAAAGTCATAGGGTTTTTCCTGGCTCAAACTGAGGCTAAGGTGGCACCATTCTGATTATTTGTGCTGGTATTTACATTTGTTTTTCTTGTTAACATTTTCTGCCTTGAAAAGATACTTTAACTAATTAATTCTGCTTATTTTCTTCGACATCAGATGTTTCTTTTGATTACAAAAGGAAAAATATTAACATATTTTGAAAATGCACAAAATCATCCCGACACATTGGCAGGAGGCAAAAAAAATAAAAATCTATGATTTTAGCAGCATTTCTGATACGTAATAGCGCAATTTCAGTAAAAAAATAAAAATATATAGGAATGAGGAGATGGCCACCTCCAAATTTTTCGGCAGGAAAAACCCTGCTTTAAATTTAAAGTACACAATATACAATCTCATTTGATCTAATATTATGATAATAATGCTAAGATGTAATTATTTTGTTTTTAATGTTTGTTTTCCTATTTAATCTCATTAAGTAATGCCATGATTTCTGTGTTAGCGACAATGCTAATGTAATAAAGTACTGGGACCATGCCTCTATTAAAATAACTGTTTCACCCGTGAGCTACTTGGCTATGCAGTTAGCATCCTAATGCATGGAAGCAGTTTGAGCATTTATTTGATATCCATTTAAGGTCGTAGTACACTCTGACCTATGCTAAAAGTGACCCTTTGGATATGCAAGCGTGACCGTAAAGAGAGAGAACTCCTCCTTTTTGTCGTGTGTCCTGCTGATTTTTATTTGAACGCCATTTAAGGCAAAAGTGTTTTTTATTAAACATTTAAAACCAGTTTGGGTGGACAAATGTGTCACGACGAAATCTTTGTATCTGAGTCGACCTCGCTTGTCGTGACATCATTGCCTCTTGCACAACTTGAAAAAGATTTTGTTTTGTTTTTTAAATTCTTTGTCTGTTATCAAACAAACGCCCCGTTGACCAGTCCAAGCCTTTAAACTAGCGATACTGGGGAGAAAGTGTTGATTTAAATGATTTGTCTGGAATGTTTGACATGTTTAATTAGTTGTTTATGTGTATATATACAGAGATTTTTGTAAATATGAATAATCTATCCTACACCAGCAATTTGTCACTCTTTTTAAGATGGCCAGCTTTCACATACATTGTCTGTATCGTGATACAATTGATATCGGGATACTGAATAATTGATATAGTGAAAGAAAATTGTCTACGATATGTCATGATGTCTCCGGAAGTAACGTAACACACAGTATGATATAATATCACAATATTTATCCAACAATACAAAGTGGTATCATGATACAGCCATAGCGTGATAATTGATACGCTGAAAGGACAATAGTGTACAATACGTCACAATATACAGTAGCAGACCAATTTGAAGAAACTGATACATTGGGTCTAATGGAAGAAAATTATGTACAATATCTACGACAAATGAATACTGATATTATTGCAATGCTTTTCAAAAAATAACAATGGTATCACGATATGGCGAATGTGTGATATAACGAAGAAAACTACGATAAATCACTATCTCGATATAACAAATGAAAATGTTGTTGCAGTGATATCAATGGTTTCACGATACAGTTCCACAGTATGTCAAATTAAACATTTATTTTTGGAAATGTAAAGTAAATTTGAGATGTTTGTGAAAGCTGCCGCTGGTTGTTTTGTCATTTCTGCTTCTTTTAACTAACAATGCCCTGTGCAATGTGTATGTAGTGATGTGAACAAGACTTTTTCTCAAAAGGAATAAAAGTGAAACTGGATGAAATCGGTCTTCTCATTGCTAATTATTCACAAATGGTGGCCTTAAATATTTTTTTGGGTTGATTTTAGGTTATTTCAATTTCAAATTAAAATTCCAGTGAGCTAACTTGTTTTTCTTTCTTTCTTTCTTTCTTTCTTTCTTTCTTTCTAATCTTTGAAGCATGTGTAGCAACTTATATTGTAGGAGTCAAAGTTAAGGAGGTCAGATACAAGGCTAAGCTAACTACAGCACACACACACAGTATAGTGAAAGGTAGTGTTGGGAATTATGCAGGGATTCTCCTCCCCCCCTTGTACTGGCACACACACACACACACACACGTGTGTATATATATATATATATATATATATATATATATATATATATATGTTGTTTGCTCGGCCACTAGTGTTGCAGGACACCTTCACGGTGTCGCAGCAGTCAGACTCCACGTCCTCAAGGTTTCTGGAGGCATGAGGCCGGGAAACTGATGTAAGTTAAATATCAGCTAGTATATTATTGTTATTATTAAGCAATGTGAATTTAAACAAAAATAGTCCATTTCTTTCTTGCTGAATTTTAACACAATTTATCTACCATGTAACTGACTTTTTCCTTTGTTTGTGTATTTTTTTTAAGTATTTTTAAGGTGATATTCTTGCAGCATATTTCAACCAATAAGATAACACTGTGTTAGTAAAACTCCATTATTATTATTTTTATGTAAGTTATCGTATTGTAAGAGTAACTCAATTACAGTAATGCTCGCTTTTTGCTGTGATGTAATAACATGAGGTGTAACACATTTGCTAGGATTATTTTTTTTTTTTATGCCAGCTAATGTGGAGAGAGTGTCAAAGCATGATGATCACAAAAAATCCAGGAGTTAAACATGTATTCATTGTGCTTATGAGAAGAAGGTGTGATACATCCTGGACTTAAGCATTTATTCCTTGTGCATGTGAGAAGAGCGACACCAAAGAGATTTTTGTTTTTTTAAGAAGAATTATTCAACAAATTTCAACTAATGAACAATTATGAGAAGGTGTGATATATCCTGGATTTAAGCATGTATTCCTTGTGCATGTGAGAAGAGCGACACCAAAGAGATTTTTTTATTTTTTTTAAGAAGAATTATTCAACAAATTTCAACTAATGAACAATTTCAAGCCACCAAAATATTTGTTAACAAAAGGTAATTCAGAGAATGCGTAATAATTTTACCAATTACGATCGGTACAATTTGGGATATTGTGAATTTTTACCCTGAGCCAACCTCAAGTAATTTCCCTAAAACATATCTATAAAATTAGTTAAATATTTAATATGAGCTTCAGTTTACTAGCTACATCAGAAGCTAACTTGTTTTGTTTATTAGTATAAACATGATACCTACTTTTTACATTCATAGCGAACGTGTTTTTATTTTATTCATTTTATTTATGTTTTCATTCTGTACGTTCTTTGTCGCAAAATTTGTTAACTGCATCCTGCTGGCTAGATTTATGTTGGTAGTGCATTAGCTGACTAGTTAATAGCTGCGTATTTGGTAACAAAATGTTCTCATAGTTTCAGCTCATTGTCTTTTATTTTTTTACATGATCTGTTTTTGGTTATTACCTGAAAATACGTTTGCGTAAATAGCTTTGCATTATCTTTAGCTTGCTAGCTGGGTTTTCAACTGCATTGACTTGGTAACTGGCTACAGTATGTTCAGCCTGACGGCTGGTTATATATTTGTCACAAACTTGTTTTATTTTTATTCATTCGAACATGTAGCTAGTTCTGTTAGTTCCAGCTCTCTGGATTTACGTTCATCACTAGGCAGCTATGTGAGCTACAGCTACTTAGCATGTTTTCTTTCTACCGTCAGATAAGTAACTAGTAAAGTATTATTGATTTGTACCTGTTAGCTAAATTTGTAATAACTCCAGCTTCCAACTTTTTGATCTATAAATATGTCACTGAATATATCTTAGCTACCACTTAGATGTAGTATATTTAGTAGCTATTTATATTAGTATATAGTTTAGATTTACTATTTAGATTTAGCTAGATTTAACAGTCAAGCTGACTTTGACTAACTGACTAAAACAAAGCGGACTCATCGCCAGCTGTGCTCTATTTGCGTTGCAGCCTTTCAGAGGAACTCCCATCACGCATGAGCTCCAAGAATCCACACCAACACACACACACACGCACACATACACATGCACGCGACAAACATTGGGGGGGGGAAACATGTTTGATAAGGATTTAAGGCTGTGATGAAAGCGCTGGCTACAGCAGAAAGGTCAAAGCTCACTTCTTTTTCTTTTTCTTTTTTGCTTCGTCATCTCTTGTGGCTGTAAAAGGTTATCCAGGTTGTAAAGTTCGCCCCGTGTTGATTGACAGCAGTGCCGATGAGAAAATGTGCAGTTGTTTACACAGACGTTGCACATCATGCTGAAAAGAAGCAATGAAAACAATAAAATGTGCTTTATGGCGTAAGTTAACAAGCTGTCGTGAACATTTTAGCTTCTGAGAACTCATTCTAGTCTGTAGTTAGCGACATAGGTGAAACAAGCTACCAAATTTAAATCTAATGGCTAAAGCTAGCCTAGCCAGCGAGTAGAAACTAGCTTGGCTAATGAAGAAGAAGTTAAAGTCTAAACTAGAAGTAGGCCTAAAACATGCTAACATGATTCAGAGGCACTTTAAAAGGTAGCAGGTGTGTGCTGACTCCCATAACAAATTAGATGTCTGTTGTTGTTGTTTTAACCTTTATCTTTGTATTTATTTTTGGACAGATAAAAAACAACAACCTTAAAACTAAGCCAACACAGAACTACAAAGCTGAACTAAAAGAAATCCCATTAAATTTGTTGTTGTGTGTTTGCCCCCATTTCTGTAACCTCATCTCCCCCGAGTGTCGGATATCCCCATGAAAAACACAAAGGGAACGCTTGTTTTTTAGATAAAAATAGACAGGCGGGTGGCCGTGTGCATTCATGGAAAGGGTCTCAAACTTCACAGTATTGACACTGTACTGTGTGCATGCATGTGCCTTGGTGTGGGTCAGTGACAAACCTTTATCCGGTCCCGGCTTGTTAGCCGGCAGGCTGTTGCATAAGTAAAGTGGTGTGACTCACCGCACTTGCAAAAGTGTCTGTACACATGCCGGGTGATAAGCCAGAAAACAACCCACTGACCTCTTCTTGGCCCAGCTGTGTGAAACACTATGTGCTTTCAACTGACAAATTTCCATCTTCTCAGGCAGTAACAGAGCCGTAACAGGGGCACTTAACTCACTTCTGCTGGTAATAGTTGACATGTTTCCACATTTGTCCATGTCTCTGTTAAGTATAAACAACACTGAAATGGAATAGGGGGACAACGTTGACCCAGTAAATCACTGTGTGAAAGACATTTACATGCTGTTTTTCCTTGTGAAAGGTGGTTATTGCTTGTAAAAGTTGAAAATGTTTCCACCTTTGCTGTCTTCTTTATAAACATGTGTAAAGCCTAAGACAAAAGTCAAAATTATTTTATTTGTGTTACTTTGAGGTGCACTTAAATGACACCAGCTGTTAATCAAAACTTTTACAGGTTAACACAAGGCGGATGAATAAACTCCATGTGAAATAAATGAGGCTAATAAACAACTGGAATGTGCGTGTGTCTGCATGTGTTAGAGAAAGAGGAAGTGGAGGCGTAGCCGAGGAAGTAGAGGCGGGAACATCGCGAATCTCCTTCGGACCTTCCACAAACCGCCCAAAGCAGAAGAACTCGGCCAATGAGAAGCTGCCGCCGACATTGTGAGGTGTCCTGAGCGTGAAGCCAAGGCGGAGAAGGAGGGGCCACTGTTGACAACTGGGCCCCTGATTGGTCGGAAGCCATGGCTGTCAGCGTGCAGGAGAAGCCCCGCCCGGGCCGGGGCCAGGTGACGGAGGAGGGCGGCTGGGGGTGGATGGTCGTCATGGCCTGCTTCCTCGCCACCATCTGCACACGCGCAGTCACGAGGTGTGTGCGTGCGTGCGTGTGTGTACGTGCATGTGCGTAATAGTGTTCATTTTTATCAGGCATTTTTTAATTTAGTCTCAGTGTTAGTCCAATTTCAGTCACGCTTGTTAGTTTTTATCACAGTTAGTCAACTTCATCCCGTTTTTATTTAGTCAATTTTTAGTCAACTATAAATCTAGCATTTTAGTCTTTATTTTAGTTTTTAAAAAAACATAATTTTATTCATCTAGTTTTAGTCAACAAAAACTGTCAACGTTTTAGTCAACAGGACAATCTTTACCCCTGTATATTTTTTTCTGTCAGCAGATAATCTTGAACATTTCGGATCTAAAACTATTTCACATCAAATTTTCTCTCATCTTTTTTATGAAAAACAACTTCACACAATTACAGTGGCTACTATGGCTCCCTGCTATGAGCTAGTAAATTAGCCAGCAATAGTTAGAGGTCGCATTAATATTATTGGATTAATGTTAAATTATAATTGTAATTTACTTACTTTTTAAACTTTTTTTTTAACCGTTCACCGTGAATCCACCTCCTGTGTGTCCCATGTGTTTGTGCATGTTGCACTTGCTAGCTGCAGATTTGAAAGGGGGTGTGTCACTGTGTGTCACATTACAGTGTCACAGACATGACAGATTAGCCGAGATAAAATTTTACAAAATCATATAATATTCGTCTCGTTTTTGTTCATGAACTAAAATGTCCATAGATTTTAGTCCAGTTTTTATCAAGTGAAGTACATTTTCGTCTTGTCTTCATTAGTCGGCAAAAATACATACTGATTTAGTCTCAGTTGTTGTTTAATAATGAGGGTTTTAGTCTAGTCTAGTTTTAGTCCGGTGAAAAATGTGTGTTGACGAAATTATTTTTGTTTAGTTTTTGTTGATGAAATTAACACTAGTGCGTAATTTCAGTTTGACTAGCCTGCACTGGTGCCCCCACCACATTCTAAAAACAAGTAAATGTGTATAAATCAGTATATTGCCTTTAATGTCTCTTTTATTAGCTCCTCTAAGTAGTCTTTCCCTTAGCAGGAGTTCATTCTTGAACAGCTTAAAGTGTTAACAACTTTTTGTTCTCCCACTAAGACCCTGAATTCCTACTGAGGCATTTCCATTTGACACTTTTTTTTTTGTGCAAAGTCAGCACATATCCAAAGTTATAAATCAAGTCCTGCAAAGTGATTTGTGTTCATTTTTGTTGTTGAACCAACACTCGTGATGCTTTTCCAGAGGTGGTGTCTTTTCTTAAAAAATAATAGTAATAACTGATCAAGGTGTGAATGAGTGGCAGATGTCCTTTGATAACCTCCTTCTTAACTCGTCCTTATCGCCCAAGACCGGCCCGAGGAAGGAAGACATGACATTATATAAGCGTGCTTATGCAAGACTCAATATATGCAAGGCCTCACAGTCCGTGCACTTTGTGACCTCACACGATGAAAAATCATCACATTGTTGTAATGTGTTTTATATTTAATACAAAGGAGTGGCGTCGTTAGACCTATTTTACGGGGCTCAAGCCTACCTAAAATGTTCTTAAGCCCTCCCTATATGAATTGGTTGTGTATTTTCTCTCTCTCTATATATATATATATATATATAATTTTTACTAAAAAGATCAAAAACCTTTAATATATAGTATACAGAAAGCGAAATGAACTAAATATTCAGGCACAACACCTCATTATTTATGTAAATATAATCATAAATCTGTTGGTTTCCCTGTACTTCCAAATGTAAGGTCGTCCACGCTTCTCGTGTGTCATTATCCAAACCATTCCACTTATTCATGTCGAAAACGTCATTATTAATAATCCAGTCCATGTTTTCACTGCGTCAGCCAAGTGTTTCAAATATGCCAACTACGAGCAGCATTGAAGAAAATAACGTGACGGATGCACTGTAATTAATTACTTCTATGATTAGAAATCAATTTATTTATTTCACTTCAATAGTACTGTAGATAGCGAGAGCCCTTGTCATGTTTTGTTATCCAATTCTTAATCCATTCCATTTGAACTTCCTACTTGCTCCTAACCTGCCGGTATAAGCAAAGTGCGCATTACGTTTGCGCATGCGTGGAAATCAAGTTAAAAAAAAAAAAAAAACTTGCTACCAAACAAAGCAGTCATTTGAATGGCGGCGAATGGAGTGCTGAAAGTGTTTGCGTAACTGCACACCTTAAAGCTTGCTAGCATTGTTTAAATGACTTTCAGCCCTAAGTGACAAAACGACAGGTGCAATTGGTGACATTTTTAACTGTCCTAATGGAGTTTATCGGCAAAAACACACCATTGCAAAGCTCGAGAAGACAAGTGTACGCCTGTAAACCTCCGTTCACTCCTCCCAATTTCCAGACAGAAACGAAAGATCCAAACAGACATATAGGAGACTAAAATTGATTTTTTTTAAACGTTTATTTTGTCAATATCCTGAAAGCGATGGAACAGGAAGCATCACAAAGCTTGCTAGCAGACGTACATGACCAACTAATGGAGTTACAGACATTTAAGAACCTGCTTCTAGTCCCAATTGACCCCTTCCGTGAAAAAAGCTCATACCCGACTCTTGATCGCGTCCCGGTGTTGTGTCCTCGGTCCAACTCCCGATAAAGCGCACACATTCAAAAAATAAGCACTTAAATCTTAAGTCTTAACTGTTGTGTCCCGGCAGAGGGCAGTCAGTAACTACATGCTATTCATTTTAAAATAGATTCAATAAAAAAACATAAACTTTCCAACGGTTGAAATGGTCCAAATCAGCACTCCCCCCGTTTGACTCCATTAGTTTTCAATGACAAGTTGGTAGCAGGCTATCAGCCAGTCTACCCCCAATGCACCGCGCTGCCGAGATGCGCACCTCGTAGGAAACAGCACGAGTAGAGAGAGCAAGTGTGGAGCGATACCTACTGGAGACGCGAGTGAAAACGAGTTCAGTTTACAAGAAGAAAAAATCAATTTGTGAAGCAGACAGTGAGAGTCTAAAAATCATATGAAACTCAATATGAATTTAATATTTTGAATATGAAACATGTCAGTCAAGGTGCATCATTTAATTCAACTTAAGTAAGGAACAGAAAGTGGATGTTAAGATTTGAGGGTACTGGACAGGGACCCAGGTGCAGACACAAGAGAGAAGCTGGTTAGCGTGCAAGTTCTTGAATGAACAATCAAAAGCGATGAGTTGAACATGAGGCTCGGTCCAGGCAGGGAACACACAGGCTGTGGGGTTTCGTTAGGATGACGAGGGCAGACTTGGCTGGTGCAGGAGATCAAGGCAGGTGTATATATATATATATATATATATATATATATATATATATATATATATATATATATATATATATATATATATATATATATATATATGCAGGTGTATGTATGTATGTATGTATATGTGTGTGTGTATATATATATATATATATATATAGGTGTATGTATGTATATATATATATATATATATAGGTGTATGTATGTATGTATGTGTATATATATATAGGTGTATGTATGTATGTATGTATGTATGTGTATATATATATACACATACATACATACATACATACACCTATATATATATATACATACATACATACATACATACATACACCTATATATATATATACATACATACATACATACACCTATATATATATATATATATATATATATATATATATATATATATACACACACACACATATACATACATACATACACCTGCATATATATATATATATATATATATACATACATACATACATACACCTGCATATATATATATATATATACACACATTTTTTATTGATTTTTTACATACATACATACACCTATATATATATATATATATAGGTGTATGTATGTATGTATGTATATATATATATATATATATATATAGGTGTATGTATGTATGTATGTATGTATGTATGTATGTGTATATATATATATATATATATATATATATATATATAGGTGTATGTATGTATGTATGTATGTATGTATGTGTGTGTGTATGTATGTATGTATGTATGTATGTATATATATATATATATATATATATATATATATATATATATATATATATATATATATATATATATATATATATATATATATATATATATATATATATATATATATATAAATAAAAATAAAAGCGGCAAGTACCAGGCTAGCTGCGACTGACTGTGTGTCAGTATGCGACGATCTGACGCCGGGGTACAGTGCAGGGCTGGCTTATGTAGGCTGGTGATTGTTGATTGCCTGCACCTGGTTCCCACTCCAGCTGAGTCTCCTCCACCTTGCCAAGCAGTACACACGCACAAAACACACAGGGGAAGAAAAAAGGGGGCAGGGCTCATGGGGAAGATGCAGGAGCCCTGACAGTGGAGATATTAAAAAATAAAATAAAAATTAAGGCAAGCAGCTATAGCACGTCATACACAAGGAAACTCGGTCTGCTTTACATAATTAAAAATACAATATTTTAAGCAACAACAAAAAAAACACTCAAAAGAACTAAAGAGTATGGAAACAAACGTTAAAACTTTAGATTACTAAAATTTGTAAATAAAACTTACAATGTAAGAAAAATAATTTGGGGTTAAAAACTTTGAAACATCTCAATCATAGGCATTGTGAAAAGCATAGTTTTAAACCTGAAATAAATAAAAAATTCACACTTTAATTACTTTCATATTTAAATGAGAAGTCATTGAGTAATATTTTCCTTCTGGTCACATATGCACCGAAATATAGCATGTGGCTTCAGAAGTATTTGGGAGCAAACAGTTACTGTGCTTTGAGCCAAATTCATGTCATTGGCCTCTCTGTTGATCAGTTAATAATTAATTCAATGTATCTTAATTGAAAATGATAGACTCACTTTATGACAACACAGCTACCTTTTTTGCATTCAGTTTTTCTTACACTAGACAATGTATATTTTGAGTTAATTTTATAAAAAATGCTTCAGGTGTTTGTGTACCATATTAAAATACTGACGGAAATATCACTTCAAGTCTAATGATGACTTTAACTTTTACACAGTATAGTATTCCTTTTATATCTGTCCACCTGTGCATCTCCGAGGGCAGGAGCGGGCAAACTCGGTCTTCGAGGGCAGATGTCCTGCAGGTTTTGGAGATTTCCCTCTTCCAACACAAGCTGATTCCAATCAACAGGATCATTATCAGGCTTATGGAGAGCTTGCTGATGAGCTGATCATGTATCAACTGTGTTGAAGAAGGGAAACATCCCAAACCTGCAGGACCCCCCTTTCCATGAAACCTAGTGACGCCCCAATTTATTGGCCTATGGGAGCGGTTGAGATTGTGTCCTGTAAAGTCTGCCTCGCAAAACAAGCTACAAAAGAATCCCAGCAATTAAGTTGATCTACAGTACATTGCTGCTGGAAGGCAAATGTTCATAGACCAGTAGCAATAAAAGTTCCTGCGTTTACTTATATATTCGTAGGCTACAATATGTCCCATGTCCTTGTGTTCAGATGTGTTTCCATGTTTTTCGTGGAGTTCCAGCTACACTTTGAGCGAGATTATTCCACCACTGCCTGGATTCACAGCCTCATTGATTGCACCACTATGCTCTGTGGTAATTAAATTCATCTGGTTTTTAAATGAAAAGTGATTTTTTTTTTTTTATGTAGCTTGCTTAATTCAGACATCATGCATTTCCAGCACCTCTAGGTGGTTTCCTTGGCAACCGTCTTTCATGCAGAGCCACAGTGATGCTCGGCGGCCTCTTGTCCTCGGTGGGTCTGGTCCTCAGCTGCTTCGCCTCCAGTCTGGAACATCTCTACATCTCGTTGGGCATCCTCACAGGTACATCCTTGGTTGCGTCAATACTGCACTTTGAGATAATGGTATAGCTGTGAACTCTTTTAGGTTTGGGCTTTGCTCTGAGCTACACTCCATCCATTGCCATGGTTGGCCGCTACTTCAGCAAGAGGAAAGCTTTGGCGTACGGCATCGCCCAGTCTGGTAAGAACCTTGTGTCCGCCTGTTTCACCATCCTGCTCCATCATTATCGTTACGTTCTGCCATCCAGGCAGCGGCATCGGGACCTTCATTTTGGCTCCGGTAGTGCAGGTTCTTATTGATCATTACTCTTGGAGGGGAGCCATGCTGGTCCTGGGGGGCTTTGTCTCTAACTTGTGTGTGTGTGGAGCCTTGATGAGGCCAGTGGTGGAGCCCAGCGAGAAGCAAAGGTGGGATGCTAGTTAGCCCATTAACAAGTGAGTCGGTGCTGGACTTTGAGAAATCTTGATATCATTTATTTAAATGGTTACGTAATTTGCTAATTATCTTAGCCCACTGTGTATTATGAAAAAAAAGTACACTGTATGTTTAAAAAAAAAACATCTTAATGCCAAGCTAAGCTAGCTGTTGTTAATGCTGCCACATAATGCTAACTAATGTGTTTGTTTTCCTTCTGAAGGATATTTCACGAGTCCAACAACGCCAAAGAAGAAACCAAAGAGATCCCAGCGAAGATGCCAGAAATTAGCAACCTCAGTTACACCAAAGGACTACTGATTTCTAATGGAGCACTGAGAAACTGCCAAATGGAGAACAGCAAGCTAGCCGAGGTTAATAAGCTAACTTTGCTGTCCAGCGGGCCCGATGCCAGGATAGCGGATCTCAAGCTGGCAGAGTGCATTTTACTTGGCAACATGCTAACGCCGGCCATTCTCGGGGAGCTAGCCGACACTACTCTTGCTAGCAACGTGGAGAGTCGTAACTTGTGCAACAAAATGGCCGCCACAAAGACGGAAGTTGTGCTTTCTGAACCTTTAGCGAATACTAACGTGCCCCGAGGCCGTTGTTATTGCCTCCACCCGGGACAGGACTTTGGTTTCTTACTAGCTCGGGACTTCCTGGTTTTGTGTCTGTCCTTTCTGTTTTTGGCGTATGGCTGTAGTACTCCGGTAGTCTACCTGGTTCCTTACGCCCTCAGTAAGGGGGTGGAGCACAAGCAAGCCGCTTTCATCATGTCCATATTTGGAATCAGCGGTATCGTGGGCAACATTACCTTTGGTTGGATTACAGACAGGAAGTAAGTAGTGACTTGGATAATACTATACGTCAAAAGATGATAATGATATGACCCATCTAAATACAGTATTGATATTTGAAACTGATGTTTTGGATTCTGGACCAAAAGTGTTCGATGATACATATTGATATTTGATACTGCTGTGTCCTTTGCAGGTGTCTGAATCGTTACCGTATGCTAAGCTATATGCTAGCCATAGCGGTGGAGGGCCTTAGCTGCATGTGGGTTCCACTCCTTCACTCCTTCGCCCCTCTGACCATCTTTGCTGTGATCTACGGCTACTTTGACGGCGCTTATGTGGCGCTCATTCCCGTGGTCACTTCGGATGCCATGGGCTCCGCTTACATCACCTCAGCCCTGGGCGTGGTTTACTTCCTGCATGCTGTGCCTTACCTCATCAGCCCACCCATTGGTGGTAAGGCTTCGGTGTCACATTTATCATTTTGTGATAAGTTTCCTAAAACCGAGTTCATTAGAAAGATCTTTATTTATTTATACAAATTTATCTCATTACAGAGGTTGTTAATTTATTTGTTGGTAATAATAAAATACTGTACAAAAAATGGTCAAATACAAAATTGACATGTATTTAATTTTGTGTCAGTTAATTATAGCTATCTTATTCATAATTTTAAAAAAAATTATCAGAAAAAGAAACATGATGATGATAAATCCTGATAATTAAAATAATTGTAAATATTTTAGATTCTTTAAATTATTTAAGACATATTAATTAAAAATATTTAATTAACGAAGTGAATAAATTAATGAATTTTAACTAACTGATTAAAAATAGGCCCAAATTAGAATTTTACATAAAGTACACAAATTAGTCAAATAATATATTTATAATATTTATTTTGTTGAATAATTGGTTAATAAATTGTAATGAAATAATGATAAATAATAACATTAAAATGAATAATTATTTTAGTATTAAATTATTATTTTTTATAAAGGTAAATATGCAATATTAGTATTTTTTAACCATATATATTTTTTAAGTTTCAATGTTTAAAATGAAATTATAGAGGATTCAATACATTTGCGTGAATTATTATTTCAATATTTTAAAACTATTTTACATAAAATATTTGCATAATAACCATTTTATTTAATTATTTAATTGGTTAGCAATTGTAATAAAATTAGTAAGAATTACTAACATTTTTAAATATTTTACACAAAATACACAAATATTAGTAAAATAAGCATTTTTGTTAACTTAATAAGGATTAAACACCATGAATTATATTCAGGGCGGCACAGTGTCTGACTGGTTAGCACGTTTGCCTCCCAGTGCAGAGGACGTGAGATCACGTCCGGGCTTCGGCCTTCCTGGGTGGAGTTTGCATGTTCTCCCCATGCTTGCATGGGTTTTCTCCGGGTACTCCGGGTTTCCGGTTTGCATGGCAGGTTAATTGAACTCTCCAAGTTGTCCATAGGTGTGATTGTGAGTGTGGATGGTTGTTTGTCTCTCTGTGCCCTGGATTGGCTGGCAACCAGTACAGGGTGCACCCAGCCTACTGCCCGAAGCCAGCTGGGATAAGCTCCAGCACCCCGGCCGACCCTTGTGAGGACAAGCGGTTAAAAAATGGATGGATGGATGAATTATATTCAATACAATTAAAATGACAATGAATTATTATTATATTATTAAATGAAAAACTTTTCCACATTTTAGATGCACGTTTTAACTTAATATGGGTTTGTGTGCCTTTTTTCAGGTTGGTTGGTGGACGTGACTGAAAACTACAAGGCAACTTTCTTCGTCAGTGGCGCTTCGTACATTTGCAGCGCTGCCATATTGGCGGCGGCCATGTTGGTCCGACGCACCCGTCGGTCGGAGCTGAAGGAGCCCTGCCCCGAACACGGTGCCACCGCCCTCACTGTGTGTCATCAGGACGTCATCTAAGTGTTCTGATGTGTATTTTTGTTTGTAATAACCAAACACTCTTAATAACACTTTTTTATTTCGCATACTATACACAACTGTGTAAGCTAACGATACCACACATCAAAATATTGGTATGTGATACTCGTGTATCGATACTACAGTCACGGTCAAAAGTTTTGAGATTGACACAAATATTAATTTTCACAAAATCTACTGCCCCAATTTTTATTATGGCAATTTGAATGTACTCCAGAATGTTATGTGCAGTGATCAGATGAATTGAAATTATTTGTTAAGTCCCTATTTGCCATTTATCGGATCATCAAGAACTTCAAGGAGAGAGGTTCAATTGCTGTGAAGAACTCTTCAGGGCGCCCAAGAAAGTCCAGAAAACGCCAAGACCGTTTCCTAAAGTGGATTCAGTTTCGGGATCAGGCCACCACCAGGGCGGAGCTTGCTTGGAAATGGCAGCAAGCATGTGTGAGTGCACCTGCACGCAAAGTGAGGCGAAGACTTTTGGTGGATGGCCTGGTGTCAAGAAGGACAGCAAAGAAGCCAGTTCTCTCCAAGAAATACATCAGGGACAGACTGATATTTTGCAAAAGATACAGGGATTGGACTGCTGAAGACTGGGGTAAAGTCTTTTTTTCTGATGAATCCCCTTTCCGATTGTTTGGGGCATCTGGAAGAACGCTTGTCCAGAGAAGAAAAGGCGAGCGCTACCATCCATCCTGTGTCATACCAACAGTAAAGCATCCTGAGACAATGCATGTGTTGGGTTGCTTCTCAGCCAAGGGACTGGGCTCACTCACAATCTTGCCTATAAACACAGCCATAAATAAAGAATGGTACCAAAACATCCTCCAAGAGCAACTTCTCCCAACCATCCATAAACAGTTTGGTGACAAACAATTCCTTTAGCAGCATGATGGAGTACTTTGTTATAAGGCAAAAGTGATAAATACGTGGCTCAGAGAGAACAACATCAACATTTTGAGTCCATGGCCAGAAAACTCCCCAGACCTTAATCCCATTGAGAACTTGTGGTCAACCCTCAAGAAGCGGGTGGACAAACAAAAAATGACAAATTCTGACAAACTCCAAGCATTGATTATGCAAGAATGGATCAGTCAGGATATGGCCCAGAAGTTGATTGACAGCATGCCAGGGCGAATTGCACAGGTCTTGGAAAAAAAGTGTAAACACTGCAAATATTGACACTTTGCATAAATGTCATTTAATTGTCAATAAAATCCTTAGACTCTTGTGAAATTATTGTAATTATACTTCCGTATGTTATAGTAACATCTAACAAAAACATCCAAAAACACTGAAGCGGCAAACTTTGTGAAAACCAATACTTTGTCCCATTCTCAAAACTTTTGGTCACGACTGTATACTGTGAGCGATAAGGATGCAACATATCAAATTATGTGATACTGGTATTGATCCTGAATTGTGAGGAATAACGATACAACACACATGATTATTGATATTTGATATGATATGTCACATAAAACGAATATTTAATACCTGCTACGACTACTGCAGGTTTTATCGTTACATGAAATATGCAATACTTGATACTTGATACTGGTGCATTGATACTAGACTGTGCCATTATTATACAACTCATCAAAGTAACAATATTTGTTACCAGTTTGATGATACTGTGAGTGATGACAATACAAGACGACAAGAGTATTGATATTTTTATACTGGTGTATCAATGCTATACTATGAGTGATAAGGATTAAACACATCAAATTGTGTGATATTTGTGTATTGATACTAAGAAATAACAATACATAACATCACAGAATCAGAATTTGGTATCAGCGTATTGATACTGTACTGTATTTGTTTTGTCAATGGATTTATGTAACTGCATAAAAAATAAATTCACAGGACCAAAATACTGTAAATCAATCAACACTGTCCATATGTTGTGTTTTTTGTGATATTTAAAAATTACAAATGTTTTCTACACTGTTTAAAGTGTTTGCTGACCAAATACAGTGAAAATAGTAGATTTTCTATTTGTTTCTCATAGCATTTATCAATTATGAAAAAATACGAAATATTTGTTATCAATGTAATTTCCGCGGAAATTTTTCTAGTTTATTTTTATATTGAGAAAATAAAGATGTAAAAACAACAAAAAAATCCGTTCCTGTAGTTAGTCCAGCAGGTGGTAGTGTGTACAATCGCTGTAGCTTGAAAGCCAAACTGAGATGTCTCGTCACACATAATCAACCATCTGGGTTGGTGCTTACGTATGACGACGATGACGTCAGGACTCGGAGATGATGGCTACATTTCTAATCGGCCACAACACGCTGAGGAACAACGTGAATAAACTGCAGGTATATGTTTTAAAATGTTGCTTTGGTGTTTTCAGGTAGTCATTATTTAGTGATGTGTTTATTGTTTGGGCGACAGGCCGAACGGGCTAGCTGGCTATCTACTCAGTAGCTAATCATCAACCTTTTGACAAAATGGCAGAATGTAAAATATGTGTGATTAAACGTTAGTTTCATCACTTTTCTGGTTGTTCTTATTCGTCAAAGGTCGACTTTTGAGGTAGTTGGTGGTGGTCCTTTTAGTGTGTTGTGTTGATTGTGGGTTTTATATACAGGCACCCTGCAAGGACACCTGTCAATCAACCGATTAGCGACCACACGCTAAGCTTCTCACAGTTGGTGTGTGCGGAAAATTTCAAAGATAAATTGATTTAAATGAAACCAGCATCATTAGAAAGGTCTAAGAATGATATTAAGAATGTTATGACTCTAATAAAAGCAGTAAAAAGGCAGACATTTTTGGCCAAGTCAAATGAGTCGAGATTTGAGTTGTAACTGATGTTGTAAAATCCAAGTTTGTCTTGTGTTAATTAAACAGCTCTGATGCGGCCATTTTGCAGGAATCATTGGATTATAAACCTGGCGGGCCATTTTACAGGAATCATTGGACTGTACAAGCTGTCATATTTCTGCAGTCACTAAAAGTATCTCCAGCCTTCGCTGGCTTGTGTATAAAAGGGAAATACTGTATGTTAACTTTGGCTCAGCTATTGAGGCTGTTTTGCAGGATGGCTGTGTGAAAGGGAGTGGATTTTGGCTGTAAAAAGTGACAATTTTTGACACGATGGCTGTGTGAAAGTGAACACAGTTGCCTTCACAGGGGTTTGTGCCAATGCCAATTGACAGGCCTTCCCCTACAACAAAATGCCGACAAAAAATGGTGCGTTCCAGCAATCTCAATGTTCGTTGTTAAAAACTTTAAACAGGTTCACGCTGTCTGTATTATGTTTTTTATGTCCTGTTCATTTACCATTTTTTGTTCACTGAAGCATTCATTGCACAAGCTTCTTAGTGTTCTGTCATCAAAATATTCTTGTCTGTAAATATTTTTTACCATCCATCCAATGGTGCAATTTTGCACGAGCTCAGTGCTAAAGAGTTGTTGGGTTCTAAAAGTCTGCATTTCCCTTTTGTGTAAAATTGTAATAAAAGACAATAGCAAAGTTGGAACTAACTTGTGGGTGTTTTGTTGAACTGCTGTCTGAAATTACATAACTAATCTTTGATGTCTTCTTCATCCTTCAAGTGAATGAATGGAGCCAGATATTCTGACCTCTCAGCACCCATCAGCTCGCCCTTCATTGGACGATGACAACAAAGAGGCGGGATCAGACGAGGAAGAGTTCCGGGGATATTCTCGTGGCCTCACAGCTTACACTGATCCAACATTCCACCTCAAGTGCAACTTTCTTCACCAAGCAAAACCGTCCGGCAGGCCGCCTTTGCCCCTTACGAACAGGTTCTGCGACACCCCCGAGGAGGAGGTGGGATTCTTCGATTTCGCCATGTTTGCGGAGCAGGCGGCACACCCGTGGTGTTGTGGCTTCACCGGCGCTACGAGACCCGCAAACGGTCTGAGGGAAGCACGAGACGTCATCATGGACTCCGAACCCAGGTCATTTCACCACCACCTCGATCTCAGTACTCAGGATGCTCCCCAAATGTCCCCTGCCTCTGAGGATCAGGACTCCCTTTCGTTCGAGGGGCCATCCGAGGATTCGGAACCCAACGTGTCCTCACTCGCCTCCCATGAGAATCATATAGATGATGACAATGATGATCTCATGGTAGAGGACGGGTGTTCTGCATCTCAGGGGACTTGTCCTACCTCTAAGCAGTCCTCACAATTCCTTGCCGACAACACCCAGGGTCCGTCCGGTCTCCCCTCGAGTGAAAGCTTTGCGGACTTCTGCTCGGCCTCTACACAGCAAGATGGTGGTGAAAAGTGGGACGATTTTAAAGACCAGAGCAACCATATGCAACAAGTAGGCAGACTTTATGTGGTTCTCAAAATGGGTTCCGCGAGCTGTAGCTTGCAGGTCCAGTTTTTGTCATATCACAGTTCTCGAACATTTTTTGCCAAGTACCACCTAAAAAAAATGCTGAGTACTGCCATCATAATCAACATTTAACTTCAGTATCAGTGTAGGTGTAAATGTTCATGAAAATAATATTGCAAGTCACTGTAACCTTATTCACAGCTTGAATATAAACACTGTGGATAAATATAGGAAAGTTGTACTAAAAAAGTTGTACTAATCTTCTTTTGTGTACCACTAGTTATACCCGTAACACACTTTAAGAATCAATTATATACTAATTATTTAAGTTTAGGTGGGGGGCCTTCTTATTTTAAAAAATGACCACAAAAAAAAACACCCACTTTTTCTCAATACGAATTTGTTGTTGAGTTTTTAGTTCCTATGGCATTTATGGGTACACATGAGAGTTACATTTTAGTGGTTCTAGGATTATAAGGGGATCATTGGAAAAATATCTTCCCTGTAAGGGCTCCCTGGACCCAAAAAGTTTGCAAACCCTTTCTCTACAACAACTGAGCAGTGACAACATTTTGCAAATTTGTCTTCCCTGTACACCAGCTCCTCCGGGCGTCTTTTCCTGAGACGGAGGTCCCAGCTGTGAGCAAGAAACAAGATGATGAGGAGGAGGTGCCAAACTTAGAGACACTGCTTCATCCTCAACAACGTCCTGATTGTGATGAAAACATAGTTGAGCGGTATGATAAAAATCAAACCTTGAGGAAAACATTTGGAATTGAAGTTTGTCTTGGAAGACAGTTTATACTAGTTATATACTAGTCGCTCAAAAAGTTTAAATATGTATTCCGTTGTATAGGTTAAAGGTCACATATTTGGTGGGGAAATAAGTTTTTAAATGATTTATGTTGGTGTCATTTCTTTATATCACAAATTATGTTTTTTTACCGGCTTCACTCTTTTTTTTTTGCCAGGGTCCGGTCAGGCTTCTGGCTCCCCCATCAGGACGTGCACTGCCTTGCAGGCCTCAATTTCCGGTGGGGCACTTCCCAAGCCAACAGGACTCTGCTCAGGTGTCTCGGCGTGGTCTCTGGGAACATGGTAAATCCCAGACCACTGTTACCATCCATGTCAAAATGTTACTTTATTTTATTATTATTTTTTATACCAGGAGCCCAACAAGGACTGTTATCTAGGACACACAGGAACCACCTCCAGGGCCGCAACACACACACACAGGCCTCTCAGTGAACTCAATGCAAGTATGTGGAAGTATTGATTTTTTTTTTTTATTGGAGGCCATGTCAGCTTAATTGTATTTTTTTCCGTTCTAGCTGAGCAGCCCAGGTCTTAAGAGTTCTCAGGTGGTCCTCCTCTTCTCAGTATTCACACTGTGGTCTTTCCCCTCAAGCAGAGGTTGGGAAAGTTATCATGGAAACACTGTGCACAGTGGAAAATGACAAGGATTTGCACTTTTTTTCCTTTTATACAGCATACAATCTTTTCAGGGGACCTGTGAATGATCCCATAAATGTATTTGATTATCAAAAGAAACCACATGCCTGTGACAGGACTTGACAATGCCGACAAAAAAATGGTGCGTTCCAGCAATCTCAATGTTCGTTGTTAAAAACTTTAAACAGGTTCACGCTGTCTGTATTATGTTTTTTATGTCCTATTCATTTACCATTTTTTGTTCACTGAAGCATTCATTGCACAAGCTTCTTAGTGTTCTGTCATCAAAATATTTTTGTCTGTAAATATTTTTTACCATCCATCCAATCCCCCATGATAATTTGGGCGAATGATGGCATTTTGAATGATTATTTTACAGTTTTTCTCCATAGGTTTGGCACATTTCTTGAAACTGAGATGACATTTTCAAAATACTTTAGACAAATCCCTAAACTAACTTACAATTGGTCTCAACTAAATGGCATTTCTCATTGCTTTTATCAAATTGCCAATGTCTTAGAACATGTCTCAATTGCCTCAGTGGATCTGTGCTAATGGTTGTGTACATTTAGCCTACAGTTAGCACAATCTGCCCATATTTAGCACATTTTCCAAATGAATAGATCTTGCTGATCAAGCTGGATTAGTTGTTTTTCAGTCTAATGGCTATCCTCTCCAAAACATGTCAGCGGGATTTCAGTGTGTAAGTCATAATATGCAAAACCATCCGTTCAATTGTCAAAATTAATCAAGCATATACTATACAAATCTCACATATTGATCGTCATTAACTAACAAATGAGGAGTTTCCTACATCTCGGTAGACCAATCAAACAGTTATGTTGAATTATCTGACAGGTGCTGTCCATGATTGTGAATACTGCAGTCATGCATATATAGATATTGAACAATACCAGTGCCATTTGCAATGTGAACATGGAGGCACTTGGCCAAGTAAATCCACAAGGGCAACTTCGAGTTCAAGGAAGTGGAGGAGGAGGAGTGAGAATGCATGGTGGTGGAATAGGAGGAAGAGGCCGAGGAGCACGAAGGCACCATGCTGTCCTTGATGAAATCCGTCATCAACCATCATTGCACAATGGCTGAGGCAGGCCGCCGAGTTCAGCCTAATGTGCTTCGCTCTACAGTGTCCTCCATTCAAATATTTCGCAGGGAAAACCGGTAGGAACTCGGTCAGTGATGGAATTACAGAAGTGTATAAGTGTATATATACACGACAGTATACAGTACTGTGCATATAAAGCAAGAAATTTATAAAATAGTCATTCTGTTTGTGTGTAGGCCTAAAGTGCTCTAGTATTTTAATTCAATATGATGTTACAATAAGACACTATAAATAACAACGAAAATAATTTTGAGAAAATAAATGGGCAGAATTTATGCACTTTACTGTATAGCAATTACATTTACGTTCTGTAGCAAATACAGAAGGCATACATTTCAAATTGTTCTCTCACTTCTATGTCCAGAATTTGCCGACAACCTCCAATAGATGGCAGGGGACGCCTTCTCAATCCCCATCAAGAACAAGAAATCTGCAACATGGTGATTGCAAATAATGCTATCACTCTGAGACAGATCCGTAATGCAATCATTCAGGCAGGGCCGTCACAGGGCACAGGCAAACTAGGCGGTCGCCTCTGGCGCCATCTAGTGGAAAGGGCGCCAAATTGCAGTGCAAAAAAAAAGATACAAAATATTTCCCCCCGTCAGGTTTTCTAAGATAAAATATGCAAATGACCTGCTAATATTTTTGTATTGCAGAATTGCGTTGTTTTAATGTGCTATTATAATATAGTTGATACTTTTATTTCGAAAGCTACAGGTAAACGTCTCATAAACCGGTAGGAACTGACGTAAGTAACCAACGTACTTTATTTTTTATTTTTTTTATTATTTTATTTTTTTCGACGTACTTAGTAGCACTGTCTTCCAAGTGCAGAGAAGACATGTGTGCGCCACAGGACATCAGAGAAAACTGAAGTTTACAACTAATTCAATGAACGATTCTTTAGCACCTGGTTGAGAAGAGAACGAGGTTCATATTGGAGCAATGTTTCATTGCTTAACTAATGTTGCTATATTTCATGTTCGTTGTGTAATTTACTGGATAGTAAAGCGTTACGGTTTTCGTCCACTGGAGTGTGCTAATGCTCCTTGGTAAATATTTAGCAATGCTATTGCTCAAAATTCTGTTTTATTGACTAAGAATATGTATTTCCGTATGGTTTATTTTTGTTTTAAGGTATTTATAAAGGCAACGGGCAATGTTAAATTGTTTATTTACAATTCAAATTGTACTCAAGAGATTGTCAAGGCTGTAAAAGGTAATAATTTAAGGCAATTAATTTATAGTATAAGGTAGGGTGAGCAAATGTATCCTCTTTTCGTAGGACCGACCATTTTCTTGTTGGGGTGTTTGGGGGTTTTATAAATTCATGAAAATGTCTGGTTGGCATTGTGTGACTAATAGGAGGTGAAGTGTAACTGCGACTGGTACCACAATTTCAAGGCCGGGGCAAGTGTCCTCTTTTTTTGGAAATGGGAATATGGTCACCCTAGTATATGGCTTAAATAGGGTAAAAGGATACACAAAACATACTGTTTGAGGTATTAATGGCAATTTTTGTTTATTTGTATTGTAGCTCTTACAGTGTGTTCACACAAATGAAGGTTTAATAAAAGTTGTGAACCATCAGATGGAGAGACCACTTTTATTTTAACCGAGGATGCTACAAAATGTTATAGAGCATATAAATTGTATTTATTTTACATTATTACATTACATTATTTATATATGTTATATAATACTGCATTTATATTTTATATAATAATTATTTTTTTATGACTTCTAGTCCAAATAATACGAGCTCATGACCTGGCATCCTGAATCTCACCTGCTACTGCTGTTTACAGTGAAAGGTAGGGGGAAGGGTCGCGCATCATCTCAGAATGTTGGCGCTATTGATAGATGGATGACTCGCTTATGTTGTTGTCTATACATCAAAAACCTTTACAATGAAAAGGTCCAAGCCCTCAGGTACTGCATTAAGAAAGCGGCGAAAGGAGGAGGAGGAAAAACGGGCCCAAGGTAGAGGCATGTATGTCAGTCAATCAAAATTGTCTATAAAAATAACCATCAAAATAGCATTAATGTTTGTCAATTTTTCGAAGTTTCCTGTCAATTGTTAACAAAATGGGCGTCCGTCAAATTTGTATTACTTTTTATATGTATCTTATACAAATATATTGTACATAGTTTGAAAACATTTTGTAGTTAATAATGTCAGCACAAATTGCACTAAACAGTTGTATTGCACTGTACTCATGCTATTTATTTGTATTACTTGTAGTTGTCTGGGGGGGCTAAAATCTACACTTTCGCCTAGGGAACCAAATCACCTAGGGTCGGCCCTGCCTTCAGGACAATGCTACATTCCAAAATATCAACTCTATCAGCTTCTCCACTATAGACCGGGTGTTGAAGAAGCATCAGATGACAATTAAACAGATTTACAGAGTACCATTTGATAGAAACACTGATCGAGTGAAATACCTGCAATACCATATGTGCAAGTAAGTCAGCTATTTCTTGTCCATCATTGTAACCAAGTAAGCAGCTAAGCTTTTTTATCCAATTGCAGAGAATTTTGGCATTAGAAGGGAAAGAAAGGCCTCATATCCTCATGTTGGTCGATGAGGCTTGTTTCAACCTTCCCAAATGCTGCAGACGAGGTCGCAACATCATTGGCCAGCGGGCGACTGTCGATGTCCCAGGCCAGGGAGGGGCCAATATAACAATGTGTGCTGCTATATCTGAGAATGATGTGGCCACTCACATCCCCAGTTTAGGTCCATACAACGCTCAGAAACTCCTGATTTTCTTGGATCATCTGTACACTAATCTGGTCACAGAAAATGAGAGAGGTCTGGAAGGTCCTCACCTACCAAACTATGTGATTGTGTGGGACAATGTGAATTTCCATCATGGCCATCTCATCAGGGCCTGGTTTACAACCCATCCAAGGATGCTCATGGAGCTACTACCACATACTCTCCTTTCCTCAATCCAATTGAGTTTTTTTCCGCTTGGAGGTGGAGCGTGTATGAACATCGGGCACAAGACCAGTTGACCCTATTTCAAGCAATGGATGCTGCATGCGAAGACATCACAGGGGATCAGTGTAGAGGATGGTTGAGACATTCACGCCGTTTTTCTCCTCGCTGCATTGCAAGGGAAAATATCCGCTGCAATGTAAATGAAAACCTTTGGCCAAACAGAGAGCAGCGTATGGATGCCCAAGAGAATGAGGATGATGGCCAAGAGGGGGAAGGCTAGTGAAAGTGTTACAGTAGTTGGTTCTTGATTTACGCTGTGTGCGAGATAGGATTTTAGTTATTAGTTTTTCATAAATATACAGAATTTGGCTTACACTTTCTTTTGTTGAACTTTGTGTAAATAAAAACTGTTGCAATTTCCTTGACTGTGAGTATGTCAAACCGCAAACTTTGAATACTGCTCTTGTAAAATCCTTTTCCCCCCCTGAGTTTATATATATATATATATATATATATATATATATATAATTGTATTTTGTTTGCTGTTGTGATGTTGATGATTTTGACGTGTGGTGCTCACAGAATGCCAAAGGGATGATGCATTTTGGGGGCACCGACTACTTTTATGACATAGAAATTAGATTTTGACACAGGTTGTGACTGTACCGACTCTTTGTTTGGGAAAGGAACTTGGAGTGGAGCATGTGTGAGCAGTTTTGGGAAAGATATGTGCTTTTGCTAATGAACTGATAGGTTGTGCACAAATGTAAGTCTGAGGCCAAATGAGCTTGCAGTTTTAAAAATGTCATCTCAGTTTCAAGGAATGTGCCAAACCTATGGAGAAAAAACTTTAAGCCAACCTTCAATCTTATGGAGAGGTCCTCCACCCTTTCATCTGGATTTTTTTTGTCCTTCCATCTTCAAAGACACCACAGACACTAATTCATGTAATTTGCATAAAGTATGCCATTTCTCCACATTTTTTTTATTTTCCTTTTATTTTGTCCCCCCACCCCCTTGCACACAAAATAAAAACATGCATACCAAGTAGCACGCGCACGCGCACGAGCACGCGCACGCGCCGGATGAGCCCCCGTCCCTTCCGCCTCCTTTCGTCCGGGCTGGCGTGGCTTCCTTCCGGGCTTGCTGAAGAAAAGTTGCGGGGAGGTTCAGTGGCAACCGGGGCTTTCGACAGAATGGACAGCCAGGGACGGAAAGTGGTGGTGTGTGACAACGGCACCGGGGTGAGTTTCGAACCTTGCCCCCTCGTTTAGTTAACCCGTCGCCATTTTAACCGCTTTGAAAGAATCAGGAAGTGGAATCGCAGTGCTAACTGGGCGTGTGGCTAACTAGCTGAGGCTAATTTTCATTCATCCAGACGTGACATGGAAAATACATTTAGAGACGCCGCTGTTATTTCCCCCTTTACTGAATACACTACTGCGATCCTACTAACATATTTTCGACCATCAAAAATAAAAGCATACCAAGCGGGAGCGTGTAGTTTTATAATCACTTGTACGTCTGCAGCTGAGCTAGCCTGCTAGCTTTCCAGCTGTCTGCTGTTTTCCGACGGGCAATGGAACCCTTTGATGTGGTTTAACGTCACGATAACGTCCACACGAACTTCATACCGCCGGTGAATATTATAATTATTTAGAATATTTGAATAAAATTTGGTTCGAATATTATTATTATTATTTTTTAGCAAGCTCTAAGCGTAGTTGGCTAGGCCGTGTCAGGTCAATTAAGGGTTAATCGTTTTTCCATCCGCCAGCTTGTGACTTCCTACTGTTAAAACTGCTGATTTAATATTTTCCCCCTAAGTTTTGTATAGTAATACAAATAATATGCATGTGGTAGAGCATTTTACATGTCGACAGGCCCACCCGGAAGTGGTAGACTTACTAAATACTAGTCACATATTCCACACGTACAGCATTCTTACTTGCGCTTAAACGCAGATTTAAGCGCCATAATTGCATTGATAATGTTGGATATTTGTAGTATAATTAGACCCCAGTCAGTAGCTGACCAGTTTGCATGTGTGCAGAAATGTGATATAGTTGACTCTTTTCGCAGAAGAGACTTCCTCTCTTGCTGCTTTTCAGCATTGAAACAGGATGTTGCAGAAAATAAGCCATAAAAAGACGTTCAGTGTAATACAATGTGTCATCTGTACACCTTTTTAACATCTATGGGTAAAAAAAATTCTCCTCACTGCTCAGATTAATTTTTCCAGGCGTGGTTGGAATGGATGGAAAAGACAAAAACAAGTCAATTTAAAGTGTACACACACCCCTGCTTAAATGCTATTTTTGTGATATATTTTTAGTCTTGTTTTCTTGGAGCAATATGTAATATATATAATATCTTAGACTCCCTCCCCACTTACAGACAACACAACACAAAACAATTGTTTTTGTTCCTCTCTTTCTGGGATTTTAAATTCTCCTGACAAGCTCTAAAACTACACCCCCCCCCCAAAAAAAAATTCCCCCCTGACCCCGCATTTCGTTGCATCAACCTCCACAGAAATACTATGATTAAAAACAAATCTTTAGAGAAAATGTACAAGTGCTTTCTCTTGGAAATATTTATCATAAGTTTTGAGTAAACATTCTTAGAAAAATAAACATTTTAAATATATAACCACCAATTTGACATACATTGAGTTGTACAGGTGAGGCACGATGACCCCAGCAAAATGAGTGCAGCTTAAAAGCACATGCATCAAGCCTAAAGTGTCCAATGTGGATATTTGACTGCTTTTGCAACATAAATAGACACCGTGTATTTTGAAATGTTCAGTGTGACTGACTCTGTGGTTGTCTTCCACCGGATTCCTTTCTTGTCATACAAAAAAGTGAAAATGATTCTAGTAATAAATGTCATATGTATTTAAATGTCCTCACAATTTCATGTGCCAACTTTTTTGTTTTGTAGTTTGTCAAGTGCGGCTATGCTGGCTCCAACTTCCCAGAGCACATCTTTCCTGCCTTGGTGGGCAGGCCCATTATTCGATCCACGGCCAAAGTGGGAAACATTGAGATCAAGGTACACAACACCTCCTTTTTTTTTTTCCATGCAAATTTTTATTCACCAAATAAATTTTTTTTAACCTCCCACCCTTAAAATCCACATTAAAATGATTTTGCCAAATTATGATGTCATAAATAGTGATGCGCCGAATATTCGGCCACCGAAAATTTTCGTCCAAAAATGTGCATTTTCGGCATTTGGCCAAAATAAAATTAACGTCCAAAGAATATGGCCGAAAGAGGATGTTGTGGTGAAGTAAGCAAAACAAAAACAAAAACAAAAAACACACGCTGCAATCAAGTGTCTGTATGAATTAAACACCAAACACGGGAGTGAGTGTCCGTCTTGCTGCTCGCTGGCATTTGAAAGTACCGGCAGCTTCATTGTGCACACCGGAGAAGGAGAGGGTCACTTGGTAAACTATGTAAAAAAAAAAAAAAAAAAAAAAAAAAAAAAAAAAAACGAGAGTACTGCACTACAGGTGAGCCACTCTTTCGCCTTCCTTTTTTTCTTTGATGAGAGCCCCTCGAGCGCTTCCATTTTTTCACTTGTCCCGCTCCAAATAGCCTACAAATGCGTCATTTGCACAGCACTGCACGCATCCGTGCCTGCCGGTGTGAACTACTGTACATTGACTATAAAGTGCAATTGCACCGCCAGACAATGCTCAGTTACTCACCCTGCGTTTGGTGTTGAAAGTACCATTCGCCAACATGTCTCTGATGTCTGTGGTGTGGACACATTTCAATTTATATTGTGCCCATGCTAAATAGGCCTAAATATTTTATAATAATCTTATCATTTTAATTAATTATAATAAATGCAATGATAATAAAAAGTGGCATAATTTTTTTTTGCGGCGTTTCCGTTTTCCGCCAAGCATTTCTCATTTTCGGTTTCGGCCCAAAAATTCAATTTTGGTGCATCCCTAGTCATAAACTGTATTTGTGTTTGGCAATGTTTCCCGTACAGATCCGCTACACTAATTGAGTGTAATTCCGAGGCTTAATGATGAAGTGCTGCATCCGTGAGTGAAAATACAGATGTTGTCTCTATGGGGGCCTGCGCTTCATACTGTTTTTTGACTCTGGGCTGAACAAGTAGGCTGTCCTATCTCAGCATCCTAGGGTTAGGGTTAGGGTTTAGGGTTAGTGTGTGTGAGCAAGCCCTTCTACTCTATTGTGCCGTTCCACAAGTAGAAGCCGCTTGCCTTCTCCCAAACCCTAGCTGCGACCTGGTTGTCCTGGTAACATAAGCTGCTGTTTAAGTGGGCGGATGAGCATTGGCTATTTAAAAAACATTTCACAGACATATTTTGACATCTAGAAAACTTTAACATTGAGGAAAAAAATTAATAATATTTAATTTGTCGTTTATGTAGTGACATTTGTGTTTTAAATGTCTGGTAGTTTTTAATTAATGTTGACACATTAATTCATTCCTATTTAAATAACGGCCAGCAGTATGCGGTTTTATCAAACTAAAAAATATTATATATTGCCAAATATTTTAACGATATTACATTTAACATAAAGATACCTGTAAATAATTAAATAGATAAAGCTTTATGATTTTCCTCTTACATCCTCTTGCTGTTTAGAAATCTTTGTTTTGTTCCTATTGCGGTTTTATCCACACAACTTCCTCTTCTTCTATGTGTTTCCCCCCCGTTGAAGTAGAATTCCCACAAGATGGTAAGTGTAGGATGGTGTGTGGTCTTTGCATCATCTTCTTGCCTGCCTGCCATGATATGACCACTTTCGTTACTGTTATTGCTTTCTACTCACACATTGAAGCCATCATTTTGACCTCACCAATGAAGTGGTTTGGATTGTTTGAATTTGTATTTTGGGTCAATGCCAATTAATTCCCCAAAATTATATCTAATAAACATGCACAGTTTGAACATACTTTTCTTGACACTGTCCTTAAATATAAGAAAAAAACTGTACTTAACTCTTTGACCGCCAAAAACGTTTAATAACGTTTAGTAAAATCCAAATGAGTGCCGCCAAAGACGTTAAAAGACGTTCACTATGGGTTTTTTGTTTTTGTTTTTTTGAAAACGGGTGGAGGAAAGCCTTGGCAAGCTGTGCTGAAAGTATCAAGCAGGTCGAGTTAGTATAATGACTATTTTTGGGCACTAGATGGCAGCGATGACTCTCTTTGGACAAGATTGGGTAGGCGTCAGTAGAAGACGTGAGGCGGAGCTAGAGTGTTGAGGGGAGAATGACTGAGGAAGCGAAAATGGCGACCGGTTGCAAGCAGCTCACGCTTGAGCATTTTTTTCAAAGGCGAAAAGCATCGACCAATGCTAAAGAGCACATTGATGATGATGATGGTGACTCCGAGGTTGACGCCGAAGTTGGAAGCGTTGACGCCGAAGTTAAAAGCGTTGACGCGGCAGCTTCGATCGTGTCGTAAAGCCTCACCGGCTAGCGATGCTAACGCCGGAAAGCGAGCACTTCTGCACAGGCGGACGTTCAATCGGACGATGAAGAGTACCCCGAGTCCAATGCATATTCATCGGAGGAGTGGGTACATTCTGATCACGGAGAAGGCACTGGTTCTGGACTACGATGCCACCACGAATGGAGTGGATAAGATGGATCAGAACATCTCTTACCACCCGGTATAGGAACTGAAGGACATGAGGAAGCCAGACGTAACACCAGGTCACCGTATCATGATCCTGAGAGTAGACTTGATGACAAAATGGCCAAACACACACTGCAGTATATACCTGCTACTCCCCGGAAAGAAAGGCCGGCAAGAAAGTGCACACGAAGGGGCAATCGCAGTGAAACTAATCTGTGGTGCAAATCCTGCTGCGTCCCCTTGCACGCAGGGGAGTTTTACACAATATACCTCACAAAAAGTAAAACTGTGTAGTTGAAACATCCACGCAATTGTAAATAGTACTACAGTTGCACACATTTGTAAATAGTTTGCCAAATTGTTTTGTCAAATTGTTACACTGTTGAATGTAAATAAACGTATTTTGCTATCAAAAAACACTTTTTCATTGTTGGTGGTAGTGTTTTACAGAAGTAAAGCACTGTTTAGATGTTTGTGGCATCATTCATGGAAAAAAAAGGTGTCAAATTCACTAGAGTGCATGAAATAATATCGTTTCACAAAAAGCTTGATTTCTCCGTATTTTGGTCCAAAACAGAGCATTTGGGTGAAACTAACCTATTTTCTATTGGTGATTACTGAAGAACGGAATAAGGTAGAAACAAACTTTTTTCTGATGAAAGATGAGACTTCAATCTTTCATTTGGTAGTATCTGTGTTTCCATAGTCCAAACACAAAATTTTCTGTGGACCTTGAAAGATCAGTCAAAATGCTTAAATCAGCTGGCACCCACACATCCTCTTTTCTGAAAATGCTTGGCAGTCAAAGAGTTAATGTTATAATTAAAATGTACGGCGCACAAAAGTTAACCTTCTTTTTTTTTTTGGACAAACTGTTCCAAACTCACTAAGTAATGCCCCCTGGAAAGGTCGGAAAAATTAGTCCCCAGCGCCAGTTTACCGGTGGACATGTCTATAATAATGGGATGGATGAAAAAATCTGAACACTACCTTGCTGTGAAACAGGATGTTCTCAGTGAAGTGGCCACTGAGGTTAATGTTACAGATTGTCATCAATAAAATGGTAAAATGTCAGTGTCTTGCTCAAGGACACGTTGACATTGTCACCAGGGGTGAGGATCGAACCCACAACCTCACGGATGGGAGATGACCACTCAAACTACTGACTCATGCCGCCCCTGCACAGAGATACCGAGAAACTGGAAGAGTCATAGAAAGGCATAGAAGGCAATTTTCATGTCTTAAATGCCTATTGTGAATTTTGCCTTGCATTCCATAGCTTAGGGAAGATCAGTTTAATTTGAACTTTATAAGGTTAAGTTTAGGATCATCCTAAAATGTCGCCCACATTTTTTTAAAGTATTGTGCTCATTTTAGATGCAGAGGTGGACATGAAAACAAATGTCTTCAGCAGGGGTGCTCAAGTTCGGTACTCGAGAGCCCCTATCCAGCCTGTTTTCCATGTTTCCCTCCTGCAGCACAGCTGAGTCTAATGATCAGCTAATTAGCAAGCTTTGCAGAAGCCTGATAACGATCCTGATCATGAATCAGGTTTTTTAGTGGAGAGAAACATGGAAAACAGGCTGGATAGGAGCTCTCGAGGACCGAACTTGAGCACCCCTGGTCTACAGCTTCCACCTTTTTTTTGGATACATTTCTGATTCCACCCCAAACACACACACAGAGCACATGGAAAGAAAGTGAAAATATAAATTGCAAAGGGTGAACTCATAAAATGGCCACCATCGTCATCGGTTCTGAAGTTTCCAGACGCAGTGTTGAGACTGGACTTAGTTGTTGCACAGAGCTGACGAACGTCACTAAAACAAACAAGTGCATGCAGAGTGATGGTGCATGCTGGGTAATATAGTTCAGAATCATCAGCTGTGTGATGGTGAGTTTGACGACATGTTTAAGTACTGATCTGATACAAAGATGAATTGGGACTATAAGATGAAATGTAGGTCTACTTCCCATCCTCGTTTTTCAGGATTTGATGGTAGGGGACGAGGCCAGCGAGCTGCGCTCCATGCTGGAGGTCAACTACCCCATGGAGAATGGCATTGTGCGCAACTGGGATGACATGAAGCACCTGTGGGACTACACATTCGGATCCGAGAAGCTCAACATCGACTCGCGCAATTGCAAGATCCTGCTCACCGAGCCCCCCATGAATCCCACCAAAAACCGGGAGAAGATCATAGAGGTAGGTGAAAGCCACTTTCAACACAGTGTGGAAGTCCGAATGTTTCTTTCCACTGAATTGTACAGGGGAAATTTGACATTTATTGTCAAAAAAAAAAGATAATTGATTTATGTCATAATTTTCTATCACCAGTGGTGTGTAAGCTTATTTATATATGGTGGATATTTGTGTCAAGAAACTGTTGAAGAGATTCATCTCGATTGAGAGACGAGTGTTGTTGGTCGGGGAGAGCTAAGTTTAGCTTGGGCTGTTAGTGAAAGAAGTTAAGAGAGAGTTTTTGCCGATCTTTTGGAATGCTATGTAGTTTTGCAAAAACATGGTTAACATGCCTGATATTTGTCTTTCCTCCTGCAGGTGATGTTTGAGACGTACCAGTTTTCAGGTGTCTACATAGCTATTCAAGCTGTTTTGACACTGTACGCTCAAGGTAAGGACCGAGACCTTAGGATCAGTTAACACTGTTTGTTTGGTTTAATGAGAGTGTCTGATTCATTTTTATGGACACTTTTTTTTCTTTCTGCGTGTTAACAGGCCTTCTGACCGGCGTTGTGGTGGACTCTGGCGACGGCGTGACGCACATCTGTCCCGTGTATGAAGGATTCAGCCTGCCCCACCTGACCAGACGTCTGGACATCGCCGGGCGGGACATCACCCGCTACCTCATCAAGGTGTCACCATCAACGCAATAGTGTTGTAATTCATCAGCTGCAGATATATTGAGTTTAAGTGTAGTAATAAACTAAATAAAAAATATTATAGAGAAATGTAGCCAAATGAACAAATAAGGCTCATAAGGAGAGACTACTGGAACACAGACAATAATAGTTGTTTATAGTGCTGCCGTTTTGGTCAGCAAAAGTGTTGAAATATTTGGCTGTGTGTGAACTGAGACGTTAAGACCTGTTTTTTTGTCCTGGTAGGGAAAGAAAAGCCATTCCATAAGTCTCAGCATTGTTTACATGCTTTGATAGGTGCTGCTGCTGTTTTGGTTAGCAACAGAGTTCATATATATATTTATATATATATATATATATATATATATGTGTGTGTGTGTAAGTAATATAATGATGTTTTGTGGGTGGCGACTAAGGGTTGCCCAACGTTTATATGAGGGATCTCCATAATGAACTTTTGTTAATAGTAAAGCTTTATTTTTAATCGCTATGGTGAGTATTACCACTACTTGTGTACTAGTTCACAAGGTTCTGGATATTTTAGGCCTCAAAATGGAGACAATTTTTTCCATTGGTTTTCTCACAGACGTTGTTATTCCCATAGTTGCTGCTGCTGCGAGGCTACGCCTTCAACCACTCGGCTGACTTCGAGACAGTGCGCATGATGAAGGAGAAACTGTGCTATGTGGGTTACAACATAGAGCAGGAGCAGAAGCTGGCACTGGAGACCACCGTGTTGGTGGAATCCTACACGGTAAGAGGCGTAGACGCAGGTGGCCTTTCTGGTGGTGTAATGTGGCTGACTGGTTTGTTTGTTAGGCGATTACTGCCCTGCCATGGCCATTATGTGCGGGGCCATGGACACTAGTCAGGTTTCCATCCAAATGTTTCAAAATTTGTATGCAAATTTTGTGGAAATGCGCAAAACGGACATGCGACTCGTTTACATCCGCTCTTCTTTTGCGAATATGCGCTGCGAGATGACGTAGTGACGGAACTTTGGGACAATGGGGAGTTCCAGGTGGGAATGTTGGTTTGACTGAACGGTAGTAGTTTGTCTTGATAGCTTCACTCCAGCATGTAAGTGATGAAGTGTGTTGTTACATTGAGTGCTGAAGTTAATAAAGCCATCTAAAATTGCATTAATGTTTTTTTCTTTAATTATAAAAATAATCGCGTTTCTTCGTCTCCCTAAACATATCTTACTTTATCATCCGCCATTTATTGTGACTACAAACGTGCGTGTGGCGTAGTATCGGTCAAAACGTGCGACGTATATCCGGTCTTGTAGTTGCTTATTCGCAAAACCTGTTTCCATCGCCAAAATGCGCATTTTCCTTCTTTCGATACGCTTCAAAAACCACCCCCCTCTAAGCGTAAAAACTTTTTTTGCGAATTTTGGTCCTTTTTGCGAGTTTCTGGCGTTTCCATTCAGTTTCTTTTTTGCAATTCTTGAAAATTCGGCTAAAAAATAGGTGGATGGAAACCCACCTGTTGAAGCCTCGCGAGCCTTCCCCGTGGTTGTTCAAACTGTTTACTAAACCGTCACTTTTTATAGTCTTTATAGTCTATAGTCACTAATAGAGGTTGGGAATTTTACCCTGGAATCAGGAACATTTGCAGTTGAGGATATTTTATCAGGGCGAATGAGAGGTCTGGGAAACTTTAGGGCTTTGATCCACAGCCTTGATAACCTTTTGGTTCTAGGAGCCAACTCAAAAGTTCTACCTCGCTAGCATGGTCTTCTTTTGACCCTGTTAATTTACTCACAAATTAAATGTTCTGGACCAAAAATTCCTGGAGCCTAATTTTTGTAGTCTTTGATCATTTATTAGGGCCAAAAGAAGACCCATCTCATGATTAATACTTTCAAAAGGTCCAAGGAACTCTCCGAAAGATATGAATCCTATTTAATTTTATGACGATAAGTACTGAACTATACTATACTTGAAACCAGCTACATTTTGGTTTGAAGTGACAAGTGTATAGCCAGTGAGCTAGCGGCTTTTCTCCTTAATGTCAAAGGTCCCAAACAGATAGACTCAAAACGTACGAGTCCAGCTGTCTTAATGCCACAAAATCTAACATTTTATGTACAACTGCCTTTACAAAGTGAAATCAAATTGGTGCGTAATTAAAAATGTTGTGCCCGACAGGGACTTTCTCATTGTAAAAATTGGATATGAGCTTTAATTAAAGTTAAATTTTGTGGGAGTGTTTAATGCACTAAAATAGTCAATGTTTTTTTTTTTTTTGAGGTACATTTGTAATTTGTTCAACATAAACGCAGCTGTTTTATTAGTGAGATGCAGCATATTTGTAGCCTGGTGTTTACCCTTTGGATGACAAATGGCCCCTTTGCTTAAAAGCATGGCTTTATATAACAAGCGTGTATGCTTAATTAATGGGCTTTGTTGCGGGGGCTGCCGTAAAGTTGAGATTCAAACATCTGGTGGTCGGCGGGGTGCTGCTTGTTCGCCAGCCTTGTTTTTCTTTCCGATGTCTTTTTTTCCCCTCCACAACCACAAAATCCAAACGCATGCCTTGGCGAGCTCGTGTTGTGTCTCTGAGCTCACTGACCGCACGTGTGTGAGAGTCAAAGAGTGTGAGTGTGTGTGTTTGGGTCCCCTCGAAACAAGGAGGGCAATGTGAGCAGAGCCCGTGGACCACACATGACATCATTTCTTGCGCAGCCACTTCTGCAGCAGTGGCGACTTCCTCACGCTGCCCCCACGGCTCAATGAAACCTTTTTATTGATACACACAGACGCACACACGTACAGGTACAAGTTATGCTTCAACTTTAACATTCTTGTCCGAACTTGTATTTGCAGTCTGGGTACAGAAAGGCGAATATGTCCTGCTCTGACGGGAATGGCTACAAGTCTCAGATAACGCTATAAAAAGTTGCCAGATTTGTTGCTAGTCGCTTCTTTGTGAAAAACCAAAAGAAAAACCCCAAAAAGTTGTAAAGTTTGACAACACTTCGCTTCAGCCCTACACTCTAGCGCCACCCAAGGTTGTCATGGTAACGAAAGTATATCAGATTGATCTGAGTTATGAGCACAGAAAAAAATAAACTTGTAAGTCAATGTACCACTGTATTGATATTAGACGAATTATTAAGATTTTCAGCTTCTTTTCTGCTGTGATTCAAAATATTTTTTTGAACAACCCCCCACCCCCACCGCAATTTTTTTTTCATGTCCGTCCTTCCTCCATCGCGTCTACAGCTGCCAGACGGCCGTGTGATCAAGGTGGGCGGCGAGCGCTTCGAGGCGCCCGAGGCCCTCTTCCAGCCACACCTCATCAACGTGGAGGGAGTGGGCGTGGCCGAGCTGCTCTTCAACACCATCCAGGCGGCCGACATCGACACCAGGTGAGCGCCTCGGCCCGCAAGCAGCTTTTACATACGTGATGCGAAAATAATTTTTTTCACAAAAATCTTCCTCGCCAGGCCGGAGTTCTATAAACACATCGTGCTGTCGGGGGGGTCCACCATGTACCCGGGGCTGCCCTCGCGACTGGAGAGGGAACTCAAGCAGCTTTACTTGGAGCGTGTGCTCAAGGGGGATGTGGACAAGCTATCGGTGAGAAATTTATTTGAGGTTATGTTTACAGTCTTAAATGGAATACAGTCAGTTCTTGCTAAGACTCACCATGATTTTTTAGATGTAATTATTGTTATAATTACCTGAACATATAGTTTACAGGCTAAATATAATAACACCTTCACACCTTTCAAATACATTACCCTTATTTGCCTCCAGTGCACATTCAACTGGTGCAGTGTACTGTTCTGCCACCAGGTGGTGCCCTGAGCCCAATGGTTTATTTACTGTTTAAAACAAGGATTTAGTGTAGAGGTGATATAAATGCTGTTTTATAAAATTTGTTAAGAACACATGTCTATGTAAATGTAATGTTGGTGATTGTGTTAAACAATCCTGTAATACAAAGTTACAAAGTAGATTACTACTTTAAAACATTTTTAGCCCAAAAAAAAGCAGCAGTTAAAAACAAGAGGCATAAACGTGTAAAAATAAATTAATGTAAAAACATTCAACAAAACTTGAATTTGGATTCGGTAAGCTGTTAGTAAAACTTGAAACAGTCATATGTTAACAACACGCTCACTTTAAAGCTGTCTTAAGGACTTTGAAACTTTTTTACACACGACTGCCACCTCTGGACTAAAGTGTAAATGCAGCCTCCATGATGCTCGTGCATGAGCTGCGTAAGCCTGTACGAAAACGGGTGAACAGAAACTCCTCTGGTAAGAGGCCACTATTTACAGACTAGCAAAGATGATTTCAACTGATAGAAAGATAATATGACAATGATAGAGCAATTCTGAATAAATTACTATAGTGCAGTTGCTTGCAAAAAAATTATTATCAATATCCAGTAATATTTTAGGCTAAGATGCGGTAGTTCAAATACACAAAGCTCGAATTCATTTGTTCCTCACAATACTTCAAATCAAGCAACTAAAAATGAAGTCTTTATTTCAAACGTATTCTTGAACGCATTGGAAACGTGTGTCTGTTCTGTTTATATAAACTATTTATTGGAAAGACGCTGAAGTTGCGAACAATACTGTGACGTCTCACAAGAATGCTGCCAGCAGCAGATGTGGTTGGTAATCGCACCTTTTTATTTGTCTTCACACAACCGGCCGGCTAGGAGCTACCATTGGTCGCAGCCGCCGCCGAAAACAAGAAACTAACTTGCGAGCCGAAATAGGACTTGTGCTAACAACAACACGTACCTATGAGAGTCCCTTCTTCCCCGGGAGACGTGCGATGTGTACACTAAACACTCGACACCATAATGCAGAAAACAGAATGTGCAACACAGGAACACTTATGTATCAGCCATACATGGATCATGTCCTCTAGATCACATTTACAACGCTCGTAAGCAATATTAGCTTTTGATTTCCACCTTTATTTGTCATTATTGTTACAACTTACTTTGACGTATAGTTGTAATCATATCTTACCTTCTCAGTAGAAAGGAAGCCAACTGTCACTTGTCAGGTTTCCATCCAAATGTTTTGACATTTTTATGCGAATTTTGTGAAAATGCGCAAAACGGACATGGGACATGCCCGTTTCCATCCGCTCTTCTTTTGCGAATATGCGCCGCGAGATGACGTTGTAGTGACGGAACTTTGGGACAATGGGGAATTCCAGTTGGGAATGTTGGTTTTGACGGACTGAACGAAAGTAGTTTGTCTTGTTGGCTTCCCTCCCGCATGTAAGTGAAGTGTGTCGTTACATTGAAAGCTGATGTTAATAAAGGCATCTAAAATACCATTAATGTTTTTTTTTTCTTTAATTAATTATAAAAAGATTCATGTTTCTTCGTCTCCCCAAACATATCTTACTTTATCATCCGCCATTTATGTGACTACAAACGTGCGTGACGTAGTATCGGTCAAAACGTGCGACGTATATCCATCCGGTCTTGTCGCTTATTCGCAAAACCTGTTTCCATTACCAAAATGCGCATTTTCCTTTTTTCGATACGCTTCAAAAACCACCCCCTCCAAGCGTAAAAACGTTTTGGTGAATTTTGGGCCTTTTTTTTCCTTTTCTTTTTCCTGGTGTTTCTATTCAGTTTCTTTTTCGCAATTCTTGAAAATTCTAATGCAAATTGGTGGATGGAAACCCACCCACTGTCACTGCTCTGATGTTTACACGAGTCCTCTGTCTGCGCCTATCAGACTATATTTTGGCTTCTTTTGTCGCGCTGGATAAAACTTCTCCTTTCTTCTTTTTTTGGGGGTCCGTCCTGGAGTTCCAGCTGTGCTCGAACGTATCCTTTTCTTTTTCCTGGCAGATTCCATATTCATCAATGTAAAAGCTTGCACTTGCAGTCATGTTGTTTATCCCAAGTGTCTCACGGTGAGCACTTCTTCTACACGTTATGGCGCAGAGGTGGAAACTTATATATTTTTATTTTATTTTGTTTTATCAGCATTCCAGCACTACATTCAAATCACACAAAAAAGAAATGGAAACAACTGTGTGGAAGTTAAAAAAAGAAAAGTATTGTAAACTCTACCCGGAGACGGGAGCGCGCATGACGTCACATTCTTAGCGTTTTCGCCTCGAAAAGCTTCTATTCAGAAGAGCATTATCGGCTTATTGATGCAGTTGTTGTAAATACGTTAGGGCTTGCTCTATACAATCAGGGCATTGCTTCTGCATATAGATGTGTAAAAATCTGTAATTTTAACATTTAAACTTGCTTAATACAGCTTTAAAAACGTGAAGACTGCTGACCAAAAATGCCAAAGAAAAAGCAAAACACCCATACAGCATAACATCTTGGCTACTCGCAGAATTGAGGTCTCAATGTTGTGCAACTGTATGCTAATATGTTGTTTAAGCCTCATAACCATGCGTTTTATAGGGCTGCAGCTATCAAATAGTTTTAAAATGGCTTATTCTACCAATTATTCCATCGATTTGGTGTATTCCTATAAAAGTTGATTTGCATTATTAAAAAACAATACCAAGACGATATTTGCATGCGAGTAGCGTTTTTTGTTTTTGTTCACTTGGGGTCACATTTTAATCTACACTTAAGCATCTGTGACTTTGAATGCTGTGTGTGCCAGTTGTTTACTCAAATTAGTCTGTCTTGGTTAGTCAGTCTGCGTATTGAGTGCCTGTGCATCAGCTGTGTGCACTATTTTCGAAATATCCCCAACAAAAATAACAGGAGAATTGAACAATTTATGTGTCTGATGTGGATGCTTGTAAATCAGACATGTCTTTGACGTACACTTCCTGTCATTTTCTTTTTTAACAGAAATTCAAGATCCGCATCGAGGACCCTCCCAGGCGGAAGCACATGGTGTTCCTGGGCGGGGCGGTACTAGCCGACATCATGAAGGACAAGGACAACTTCTGGCTCACCCGCGAGGAGTACCAGGAGAAGGGGGTGCGCGTTCTGCAAAAGCTTGGTGTTACCGTCAGATAAAAACACACATAAAAATATATCTATTTATCCTTTTCCTCTTTCCGCCATCAACTCTCCTCTTTCCCGCTGTCGCCTTTCCCTTTTCCACCTTCACCTCTCCTGGCAAACGGTTCCATCTTTTTTGCACACTTCCCATATAACGTAAAAGAAAAGTTAAATGTCGCCGCCACTTCACGGAGAAAGTCCGGGATGCCTTGAAGGGAAGCCTACAAGCTTTTTGATATCACAATCAGGGTCCACCCAGCATATTTTTTTTCCTGCGACTAATCACATTTTTATGTGGCAGTTTTTTTTTTCTTCCAGGGGGAGAGGGATGACTTATTTTTTGTTTCTTCCCCTCACCTTTGTTGCAGTGCACTACTACCATTATAAATGGAGTGTAACCGTGGTAACAGAAGTTTGGTTTAAATGAAGTTGAACTCCCTTCAAAGCAGGGTTTCCCGAAAATGTGTGTCTTTCCTCGGAAAAGTGGCGATAAAACCCAATTTTGCATGCAAGTTGCAACGCACCAAATTTAGCAGGCCAATTTCGATTAGTTATGGCGGTCCCAACAACTATGCAATAAGCCAGTAGTGACCAACCAAATATGATTAAACCCGAATTGGTAGAAATGCTTATGTAGTGTATGGCTAATTTACACCAATGCTCTGTACATTTTTGTGAGCTGCCCTGCATGAAACATGTCGTTACGCGTATATCCGCTGTCAAAACCCACAGCATCATGTTGTAGTTTGAAAAAAAAGCTGTGCTGCAGTGTTATTGGCTGCACAGCTTAGCCACACAAATGCTACAGAGGGCCCTCAGTTTACGTTAACTGAATCTTTACACAAACCAAAACATAGTCTATTCTAGGTTACGTATGTCTAATGTTGAAATGACGGAAATAATAAGCACGAAGTATGGTTGTAACTGAGCATAAAAGCAAATTGTTGAAACTTTGTATGTCTGGATCATCATAAACGGAGTATCAGGTTTGTGAATTCACCCCCCAAAATGACCCCGAAATGGTGTGCTTACTTGATGAAAATGCGAAAAATTTCGCTTTTTGGGAAACCCTACCTTAAAGGAGCTCACATAAAAAATGAATGATGATAAAGAAGTTTGCTATGATTTATTTGTGTGATGGTACTTTCCAGCGTGAGGGGGTGTTTAATCTGCCTTAGTGTTGATCAAAAAGGCCTGGTGTTGTATATTTACTCAAAACGCAGCAAATAGCAGGTTTAAATGGAAATGGCTGGTTTTTATTTTAGATTTTGTTTATTTTTTTTGAGTTCCCCCGGTGTGATCAATACTGGAGACACTTCACCATGTTATTTTTTTGATAAGGATTTTTGATTGTATATTTTTCTTTCCCTCTGTTTCTGTGCATGTCTTACCCTGTGCCAAGTGCAGTTCATGTTTTATTTTATGTCTGCTTTTTTTTTGTGTGGCCACCATTTTGTTTTGATTCTGTTGTTGTTCATAGCATAACTGCCTAACGCTGATTTAAATAAAGAAAAGTGATTTATAAGGATGACTGCCTTGCTTATTGTACTCGTGTGATTGTCTATAGTTACATAATCCATTTATCGATCATTCCATTTAGCCATCCTTAGTTCCATGCATTCATTAGTCATTTATTGGTCCATCTATTGTTCATCTATCCATTTATACATTTATCACTCATCCATCTTATTATTCTGTCCACCCATCACCCAGCTATCATTATCCATCTATGTATGCATCTATTCATCATCCGTCTATGTATCATCATCCGTGTACCTATCTACGTATTCATCTATCTCTAGTCAGACATTTAAAGTAAACGGGAGGAAGTGGAAGAGTGGCGCCAGCAGAGGAAGAGGGTGTCTTTTCCTCATCTGTAATAAAATAAAGAAGAAATCCCTCTCCGGCCTTGGTTCCATTTTAATGCCTTTACTCCTACCGCCACTTCCCTGCCGGCCCTGACCTCTTACCTCCTGTTTGAAGTTTCCCTCTCCTTACAGACAGGAAGCAGTGAAGGTCATTTGGCACTGGAACAACTTGTCGGCAATTTTCATTCTGAGATTGAAATTTTTTTCTTTTCTTTTTTGCTATCATCTGGAGCACAAGTAAATAAAGGGTGTTTCGAACAAGCGGGCAAGTGTTCCTCATTCAGGTTCAACCAGAGCAAAGAGAAGAAACGCTTCATTAAAAAAAAACTAATTTCACTGGCAAAATCCATGTGTTGCTAAAGCTCATGACACGCTCCATAAGCCTCGGGAACAAGCGACTCAAATTACTTAATTCTCTCTTTTTAAAATTATTTTATTTTAGGAGTTGAAGTATTTGGTGTTTTTAATGACAGACATGCCTTCAAGAATAATAAATACACAAGTTTTTTCTTAAGCAATACTCAATAACCTGACTTTTATCACTGGAATACATGTTAGTAAGATAGATTTGAAAATGTAAAAAAAAAAGAAGTGTTTGAATAAAATCATTTTGGCTAAGAGACATTAGAAAGTCTAGTGAACTGGTTAGTAATCAGGTGATTTCCTCATGTCAAAAATTACCTGTTAAAAACTAGCCTGCACTGAGTATATTTATTTATTTATTCTTAAAATGGCCAAAAACAGATGAGAAACAGACAGTGATGATGTAATACCCCCCCCCCCAAAAAAAGGTTAATTTCACTTCCTCATGCTATTTAAAATACATGAGAATGTGATCGGGTTGTTAAAAACAAAACTAAATGCCCCTTTCAGATTTTTTTTCAATTTAATTTTTTTTAAATTTAACATTTAAATGCTAAATGTCATTTATTTAACGATATAACGCAATTTCACTGATCGAACGTTATTGGTAGAAAAAGGTCAGGTGACTTCCGGTATCGGAAAGCCCGGGATATCAAAATGGAGGGGACTCGACGAGCTCGCTAGTTTTATGTACACAAACAAACAGTTAAAAAGTTACACCCTCAAAGCTACTAGCTACAAATGTGACAAAACGAAGTTAAAACATGTATAAAGTCATTCAATAGATGCCAAGCTGCGGAATAAAGAACTATGAAGGAGAAAAAGCCACCAACTTTACCCGAAGACAGAAAGAAGTGAGTTGGTACGTTGGAGACAGTATTTTCTTGTAGGTTTTTTGTTTTGTTTTTTAAATAATCAAATTATCACTTTAACCACATGTAATGTAACTTGTATGATAATTTTTTGGTCCACTAATTGAAAATTGTGCCTCAGTCTGAGTAAAGAGTAATTTCACTCTGGTTGATATGTTGCTTTATTAGTTGTTCTGGTTTAAATTACATTTCCCACATAGGAAACAATGTAAAGTTGTCTATCATTGACTCAACTGTATGGCAAACAATTTAGCATTCTTAACTGAGGAGGGGTGTTGACCACTATATAGTGAAACTAAATACTAGAATAAAGTAAAACTACTCACCCATTGAAGACAGACACAAATGTTACTTAAGTTGGCGGTGGCGTTCTGCATGTTACTTGTGTTAGCGTTAGCATATGCTTGGTTAATGTGTGTTTTTAATTCTCACTGGTAAATTTAACCATTTTGCTCCTATTGTAGCAGCACAAACGCTTAAAAACAAATAACTGTAGCTCTAAATTGTTTCCCTTTTGGAGTGTTTGTGATTTGAACATTTTTAATCATCAAACACATTTAAATGTAAAA
>NC_141251.1:21232500-21605000 GCF_054856555.1 Leptonotus elevatus
AATGTCCTTAATCATATCAAATAATTACATTTTTCGACCCTTGTGAGGATAAGCATAATGGATGGATGAATGTTTGCATGTGCTTCTATAGCTTCACTTTGTCACATAAGTATCTAGCGCAATGTGTCACAGCTGATTTCCTTCCGATGTATTGATTAGCGCATAATTGTTGCATATACTTCTTGATAGATTAAAATTGAAACATCACTTATGGCACAGTGCTAGTATTGCTTTTAGCATGATTTAACAAAGGAAACTTTTTTTAAAGATCACAAAAATTACACAATATAATTTTTAAAGCACAAAGAAAGCAATGCTAACACTTGTGATAAATGTGTCAGTATTTTGCCACCTGCCTACGTATGTAAGTGGTCACAAATGTACAGTATAAATTCAGTTTGTTGGGATTTGTGATTTTGAGTTGGTGCTCCTCTAATGTGATATGTGGCCTTAGCCGATTGTACGTCGCAGATCAGTTATTTTTAAACATAAATTTTTTTTTAAACAAATTTTCTCATTGCGCTTTACGAATTATGCAACGGAAATCTTTGCTCCGGATTAAGGCAAGTGGCAGCAAAAAACAACAACAACACAAATTTCTGACGCTGAATTCACAAGATTGGCAGGGTTTCTGGATTTTGGTGATTATATTTGAGGCACCTTTTGGAATAATAATAATAATAATAACAACAACAACAATTGGTGAGTGTGACTGGAGGCACCACAAGTGACCCACAAAGCTAAAATGACTTTTTTTTCATGCTGGTGGATCAGTACAATGAGAAAATAAATAAAATCTTTGGGCTATTTTGATTGGTAGGATGTGGGCTTTTACATTTGAGGTGTAGTGTCTCGATCTGAACAGGGATGCCGGAATAGGCACGTAAATAATAGAATACAGTATTCCCCCGCATATTCGTTGATTTAGTTTTTGGAACATATCATCTGTTATCTGCTGCAGAACTCTCATTCACTGTTTTTGTGCTCAGGCCAAAGCCTATATTTCATGTAAAAGTATTGCTTTGGTGCCAAGGAACTACAGTATGTTGAAGTGAAGGAAGGAGCTTCATGTAGTCAAGCCATAGCCCTGTCTAATAGACAAGTAGTGCTTTACCGCCATCTTGTGGCATCTACAGACGATTATAAAGCTTTTTGGAGGTGCGTCAATTACTGTGGACGGCATATTTTTTGCAGCAGGGGTCGTTCCTCGTATTCACGGGGGAACACTGTAATTCAAGTTCTCTGATGCCAAAGTTGGTGTACAAAGTATAAAGTACCTGCATATGTGATACATATATGTTCAGCTATAAAACAAAAACAGAAAATAAAAGGCCTCCTGAAAAAGAGTGCTGTCTCTCGCCCGGAAATGGAGCATGGAGAGACGAGACAAGTGTCTGCCTTTAGGGGGAGCTTATCTTCCCAGGCCTCTTAGAAAATGCACCAGTTTATTCTCGACTTTTTGGCTTATTTCAGTTCCAGGAATTTTCAGGCGATCAAGTGAAACCTAAGCGGTTCTCCGATGTCCTTCCCTGTGCTTGCGTTGGGTTCTGTTTTTTCCCCGTCAGTCTTCTCAGCTGAGGGCCTTATGTCGACCCCCGCAACAACCGCATGCCAGGCCTGCCCGGTGGCACGCATTCAGCGGCGGGTACAGACAGAGGCAGGGCGCCACCAGAGACAACCCCAGCAGGGCCAGCCAGCGCGTGCCCAGCCGGCTGCCCTCGCCCCCATCGCAGGAGCACGGGTCAGAGTAGTCCCCTTCCGGGTCGGACATGCAGTGGTAGAGCATAGTGTCCGCCAGCCACATGCAGCTGACCCGCCGGACGCAACCCTGCACGGGGTCTGGAGCGTCCTGGCACCGGCCCCGCCTATTCTCCACCAACAAGAAGGCCTCACCACAGTGCTCGCAATGGGCCCGCTCCAGGCCGTCCTCCTTGCGGCCCTTGCACCCGTTGGTGGACAGGGAGGAGCTGGGCAGGAAGGACCGAGGCTGGGTGGAGACCACGGAAAAGCCCTGACGATAGGACCCGCCGTGGTGGCCCTTAACAGCAAAAGGTCCAAGGGCTGGGTCTGAGTCTGAAGGCGCCAGGGCGGGTGCCAGCGGGTACGTGTAGTCGTGCTTATGTGCCTCGGTCTTGGCGAAGTGGACGTAGGATTCGGTGTCTTCCATGTGGATAAACTTCTCGCGCATGGTGGCGTGGCGGTAATCCTCGTAGCCCGTGAGCCAGGAGCGGTCTGACGGGCGCGCGTGCAGGCGCTCGCCGACACGGTCGGCCGCTCGCTCCCAGCTGCGCTCGCGCGGGTTGATGCGAACAATCTCTTCATCCTCCTGAAAGGTGACATGGGGAAGCCTGGACAAAGGCTGTGGAAAGAGAGAATACTTTAAGACGGTGATTCTCAACTGTTCAATTGGGACCCAAAATTGGGTCGTTGACGGGTAGTCAATCTAACAAAAGCTTTTTAGTTTGTCTTATCGGGGATTCAACAAAATTCTAACCTGGTCCAGCAGGTAGTGGTCCGAGAGCCGGTATGATTCATGGAGGTTGTGGCGATATCCCAGCATGCACCTGTGCCTCTGCGGAAGAGGTGAGGACTCGAGCGGCGGCAGGCAGCTCTCCAGCTTCTGAGAGGAGGAGTTGGATGAGCTGTCGGTGGCGTTCTGAGGAAGGGAGGAGGAGGACAAACAAACACAGGATGCGTCTGAGATGTTATTGGATGCAAAAATAAATAAAAAACTTGGTCGCCGGGAGGGGGACGTCGCGATTTGACAAACAAAAACAGGAAGGCTCCACTCTGATTGGGCAAAAACAGGAAAGGACAGCTTTGTTTTTCAGTCCTTGGCTTCCTCATTTGGAAACGGGGGCAAACTTTTCAACGCATCTGCCTAAAAACTGAACCGTCAAACCAAGCAGGTAGTCCTTAATGGCTTTAGGGACGGTGCACAACACATAGGAATGTGGTTGGTTACCATAGCGATGGAATCAAAGGGTTTTGGAATAGTCCCTTAAAGGAGACAACCATTCATCCATCCATCCATCCATCCATCCATTTTATAGCGCTTGTCTAAATTCGGGTTGCAGGTGAGCTGGTTAACTAATGCTACCTCATGAGTCAGAGTAATCAAAACTCATACAGTGCTGTTCACTTTTTGACTTTGAGATTGTAGTGTATTAGTACAGTGTTTCCAAACCTTTACTAAGCCAAGATATCAAGGCATGCCACCAAACAAAAATGGCACAAAAAGTATACCGGAATAAGTAACGATGATGATGATACTGTAACGATGATGATGATGATCGTGGCCCAATTCACTCACAAATGTACATAATCAGTGTGCTCACGTTTCTGAGTTGTATATCTAGAAAAAAAATTCTGGTTTGAGGTGTCAGAAAAGCAGAAGATATCAGTGGTGAAGTCAGTGTTTTGCTTGACTTGTTTATTTTCACAAAAAGCTAATTTGGTCAGAAATGTGTGTTTTGGGTAAAATCAACACATGCTGCTGATTACTAAAGAACAGAAAATGCTAGACATGCTTTTTCTGGTGAAAGATGAGATAATACTGTACTTTTCTTTTGGGATGTTCGGTGCTTATATTGCAAAAGAACACAATATTCTGTGGATCCTCAAAGATCAGTCATCAATGGCTGGCAATTATGGGATAGGCTGCTTTAAAAATTGCTAGCATTGAATGAGTTGACATCTGTCAACAATGGCTAGTCCATCTATTAGTAGGACATACCATTTGGGGTCGGATCGCATTAAAAAGGCAAAAAGCTCATTTAGTTGACAAAAGGCTTTGGCTGGGATTAGTCCTAGCTGACATTCCCCACAGCTCCCAGGAGGATGGTTTTCATGATAGTTGCTCTGGAAGGGAATTCCCTATGGAAGCATGCTGAGAAAGCCATCATGCAGCCTCCAGTCAATCAAAAAGAGCATTTTTTAAAAACATGATTCTAACTGTCTTAAGTCCTCAGTGTTGATGCCGGGTTCGTATGTTCAATCCACTTTGCTTATTCACGTCACCCGCTTCCTGACGGCCTTTCTGCCAAAAGACCGTCAGGGCTCTGCTACAAATCTTGGCCAGACACCACACACGTCTGGCCACGCAGCACGCGGGCAGATTGATTTCAGACAGGCACACCAGAGGTCAGCCTCAGCAGTCGCAGGCTTGTAGCGGGTCTCGCCGTGTCCCAGCTGATGGGCACGTATTTGGGGATGAGATCCGTACGGGACATTTTGTGACGGGAAATAATATATCAGGATATGTCGGTGTTAGATTTTGGGGGTCTAACATTTTGGCATCATACGGGTCAAAAACACTGACCAGCTTTGGTAAACACATGAACGCAGGCCATATTTTCCCAGGTTCAGCTTGGGGTTTCTGGAATCTTGTCCAGAAAACATGTGGGCTATCATGCAAGAGAGCAATGCAAAAACTTGTTAAACCATGTTCGCTAAAATTTATCAATTTAAGTGATAGTGAAGAAGTGTAATAAACCCACCCATAGGCAAAACCCTCTTAATACCTTCGTGACTATCCATATGAGAAGTTAGCCTATCCATAGCATTTTGCATCATCAGTGAGCATTAAGCTAGCGGAAGGCAAAGTGTGGTTGTTTTTAAAAGCATGTTAATTCTCTGTATGTTTAGTTTGACAGTTACCTTCAACCACAAGTGGCAGCTCTTTTTTGGAAGTATTGTTGTTGCTTGTTGTGAGGTGAGCTCAGTTCAATGACCATAAAGTGCTTGCATCTCAAATTAATAAAGTCGAAGCAAAAACAAAAAAAGGCAGAACAATGTATTGTATCCAAGAAAAAAAATGACCTCACCACTGTACTAGCAGGGATTAGCAAGTATCCGATAAAAGCGACTATCTTTAAAAACAATATTTCTCGCATTACACATCTGTTTTAGCCATGGTGTCATTTTCAGCCCTCGGAAGTTATTCCTAAGCATGATCACATGGACAAACTGTTCACCTCAAGCGCTTTGATCCCGTCCATCTGGCACACGGTGAGGCCTGAACTCTATGAATTATTTGCCATATTTATATGACCCAGATATGCGTGTGTGTGCGCATGAAGCTATACCCGTTATATCTTGGATGCGTTCCTGAGCAGCGCTCCCCACATGGACACTGCCACGCTGAGAATTCCAGACTCCCTCCCCCCCTCTTCTTTGCTTTCTTACAAAGCCCTCGCGGAGCAGCCGGCCAAAAATAACAAAACATACCACCTGTACTCTGGCCTGCGAGGCAGCGACTAATTCAAAACAAGATCGGACCGCTCACTCTGTGAGCAAGTTTGAGACTTTCTTCTGGATGTCTTTTCTCCAATTTCCAGTTCTGGATACTTCCGAGTTAGTTTCCAGGCTTTTGCGTTGACCTCCTGGGACGAACCCATAATTGACTCCAAACCCCCTCTGTCGCTTCTACTCCACATGTTACCAAGGAGCCAAAATAGAGACAGAGGAGACATTCTGAAAGGGACGAAGACGACGATGAGGAATCATTTAGAGAACTATGACCCCCCTCCCCTTTCCACCGTCGATGACTGTAAACCTGCTGCCACATTTTGCGACGTCTGCAGCTGCACACTTGGCAAGCCCTGCCGCCACGCTACTAACTTTGGGAGAGGTCATTAACGGAGGCTAAAAGGAACAGCAGATAGGCCAAGAAAATTTAAAATATCACAATACGGTGTTCCCCCACTTTATCATGGTTCATCGCTCACAACAACACAATATTCTCAAATTATTACAGCATCACTTTTTATGGGTTTTTACAGTACTTGGGCACTACCCTACTTGCAAACATTTTCTCTTGAACATTTCGGACATACAAACACGTCTATGTTACCATTTTTCCCAAAATACTTTTGCAGTTTCGAGATTTGCGCACATTAGTACCACATTGTGGCACAACATGCCAGGCAGCATGAGGCCTACTAGAAGAAATACAGCACTTCAGAGCAAGAAGAGGCAGAGATGGTCACTAACTGAGCTCCTCCAGTAATAGTCATTTTTCTACAAAGCAGAGAGAATAAATATCAGCATTATATTCTTTGATGGTATGCATTGCTGCTCCATTCGTGTTAAAGTAGCAGTTCTTTGAATGTTTATAGTCACTTAATAATCTACACTAATTCCTAGCGTAGCATTTTTAGCCTGTCTATGACATTTATGGGTTGAAATAGTTCCACTAAAAACTGATTTGTTTTTTTACATATCACTTGCTAAATGTAAATGATTGCATTAAAATGAATTAAAATCATTGAATAATTTTAATTTGTGTTGTTAAATTTGCATAATTCCATTTAATAACTGAATCTGATTTATGAGTTTAGAATTGAAGCCCAATAAACTTGAAACTGAATGTACTATTATGAAATTTAATTTTGTTTCTCTAAAACTATATTTGATCCTCACTGAAAATTCAACTACTATATATTATCACATTCAGTTCTCACAATTCAATTTAGTTGTTGTTCAATTTAATAGTTGGGTTGGAACTGGTTTGACAACTTTGACAAGAGTGACATTACTCAAAAATAACAGTCGAGATTTGCCAAAAAAGGGCCGCCATGAGGAGCGATTTGTTGACAATCATGTTCCACCAAGAGCCATATTGCGACTCCACAAGCACCATAACAGCATAAAAGATACCAGTACGTCATAGCGACACGCTGGGCCTCGTGTAATTAATAGCGCCAACAATTGTATTTCTCTTATTTCACGAGTGCTAAACATGTGAAAAGTGTTGAAAGAAATAGGCTCACACTCATGGAGGCGATTGAGTGACATTTGTATGTGAATGATGCATGTTAAGCCTAGAGTTGGGCAGTTTACTGTCGTAAATCAATCATTAAACACGTCTTTAAATGTGTAGAATTATAAACTGAAGATATATCACCATACTCTCATATTTGAATGTGTACTAAAGTATATGATTTTTCAGAGAGATCAAGAGGAAGCTGATGATTCTGAGGAGTAAATATAGTTATGACTGTGATTTTGGCCATGAGAGCATTAAGTACTGTATATTTTAATAGCATTGGCAATTTCTTTGATCTATTATTGGTTATTTTAGCCCGCAACAATCATAAAAAATGCCCGGGAAATCCTGGAGGGACTGGCTAGGACTGTCTACAAATTACCTATAGATGACATTTGTGCCACAAATCACCATCCATCCAGTATTTGTTTTATTTGTGTTATTATTCTGATTGCTGTAGTAACTGGCAGTGGTAGAACATACATCACCACTCCAAATTTAATGAATTATTATTATAATTATTGTATGAGGTGTCATATTATGGAGTGAGGCATTTGTGATACTCACAAAAATAAATGAAAACACCCTATATAGCCTGGACGTAATTTGAATTCCTTGTATAAAGATAAAATAATAATAATAATATATTTTAAAAATATAAAAAATCCATAATTGTTGGATATAAAACTTTTTTTAAGTAGTGAAAATAGTTACTTTGTCTGGTAACGAATTACTTTTATTGTGAAGTAATTCAATTACTAACTCAGTTACTTTTTTTAAGCAAGTAATGAGTAACTATAACTAATTACTTTTTCAAAGTAACATTCCCAACACTGATTATTAAGAATATTGTTGTTGTTTAGAATCTGAACTAAGGATTAATTTGTTCTTATCAGCTAGGCTATTTTGTGTACTGTCCTGTTTCACACATTCAGTATTTGGCGGCAACCGTCAGAGGGTAGAAACAGTTAAGACCCGACGAGTTGGCAGCTTAAACAAACCGTCAATCTAAGTAGTCAATCTTGGAAGATGGCAGTTAACTCATCCTTTAGGTAAATACTATAGTACTATATTTCAATGATAAAAAACAAAAAATAGGACTATTTTTTCTGAGAGACAAGTTCTGTATGTCGAGCTGCCGCTTAATGGATTTTTTTCTTTATTCCTGCTATGTTGTGGGCCAAAATTGGAGTTACGAGCAAACTTCAGATACGCTGCTACTTGAGTGTAGTGGGGAAAAAAGGCGAGCGACTTTTATTATGATTTATTTATATTTCACAATACAATGCTATTTATTCTATTCTTTATTTAAAAAGTGCATGAAAACATTTTTGTGTTTTTGGTGGCGGAACAGATTAATGACACTTCATTTCCTATGGGGGATATAGATTTGATATGAGTAAATGTGTTTGATCACAGAACCAATTAAACTTATAAGTTACGGAAGCACTGGCTGTCCGCTTAAAAATTCAGTACAATAGTTATTAAATATATTGATGTCCCAAGGGAATTTCTCTGAATGACCATCCCGAGATTTCGCAAATCCAAGTGTTGTGGAGTCCCGTGACAGCTCTGTAGAAACCTTTTTGGGTGTTTGTGTGCATCTCTGCGGTGGCGGTACACTCCCAGCAGAGCACCTATTAGTCTTGGCTGTCGCAGACAGCCCGAGTCCAAAAGATGAACCCACGAGGCACTTCCTCTCGTAAATCAGCCGCCTCGCACTAAGCGGGGAAACAGCTGCGAGCCGCTCGTTTGCTAGCTGCTGCTCTCTTTTTAAGCTGCCGGAGTGGGTGGAGGGAGGGTTGAAGGGGTGGGGGTGGGGGTAAAGGGAGGTGGTAGGATACAGGAAGTAACCTTCTGACCCTGCCTGCTGCTCTCAGTGTTGGGTTTCAGGGAGGGTGGGGGGAGGGACCATCTCAAGCGCTCAAACTTAAATTATTATTATTTTTTTATTACTGCAAACAGCTCTAGTGTTTCCTGAGTTAAACGAAAAGAAAACACTCTTACGGTGAAGACGTCGTCGTCTCCCAGTTCGCCCTCGTTCTGGAGTGCTGTGGAGGAGGTTGTGGAACCTATGGGGGAAAAAGGGGAAAAAAACTCAACACTCCCTCAGAGGACAGTTCTAACTGAGAATCATACGTGATCAGTGATCACCTCAACATATACACATTTGATTGTTATTTTGACATCAGAAGTAATGGGAAACCTCTATTTCCGAGTTAAATTTGTTCCATGAACGAGCTCGTAACTCAATTTACTCCAAATTAAATTTCTCCTTTGGGATGAATTGAAATGCAATTAATCCGCAACAAAGCTTCACAACTTTCCTGGGAAGACTTTCTGTGCACTGGGAACAAAAAAGGGCCTTTCCCAAAAAGTTCCCACAAAGTATCCGGTTGGCTAAAAAGTCAAAAAGCTAATAGATTCAGGGACAACAGAGTTGTTCAATACACCTCTAATATAGCATATTTACACTTTATGTAATTGTCTATGCTTATGCTGTAGTTTGGTTTTACTGTGTGTGTGTGTGTGTGTGTATACGCTAATACACTAACCTATCGTAACGCAGTAGTAAACCCTTCTCACTCAAAAATCTAAAACAATCAACTGAAAAACAGTAACTAAGGCAGTAACTGAGGGTGCCTATTTGTGCAGCATGGCCACATATTTTTAGGCTAGATGAAATAAATGTTGTTAGCATGTGTTAGTGGTAAAGGCGCTACGTACCTTCCGCCAGGTCCTCAATAGCTTTCCGCACTCCCCTGTCGAAAGCCCTGGCGTCGGCCGGACTCTGGAAGGACAGGCCACACTTCCGGTCTTCCACCTTCCAGTGGTGAAAGGTGGGCGTGGCGATGGTGTACACCAAGTCCTTCCTCAACGGGCAGTCCATGATCACCTGCCAATCAAACGGACGACAGTCAGGGGAAGGGTTGCAGGAATTTTCAAATATGAAAACTTTCCATAGGAATTACAGGTAATTGAAGTAAACCAGGAATTTCCCAAAGTAAAAGTTGGCTTTTAATTAGGTTATGCACCATAATTTCCAGGCTGATGAGCACACCTAAATGTAAGATACAATCACTAATGTAAAAATGAAAAACAAATGTACATAATTTGTCTATAAATTGCAGGTGTCCATGTCAAGATTAACACGCATGCAATACATGAGTATTTGTATTGAAACTATCAGAAAAATGTAACTGAAATTTCCCGACGCTTGGCAACCTTTGATAGAAGACATGTTTAAAAAATTAATTAACGACTAAATCAAGAAAAATCCATCACCTGTTTGTCCCGTAGCCGCTCGCCCCGGATGAGGAACTGGGAGCTGCCAGAGGGTGGTAACTGGTGCAGCTCAGGCGGCCGCAGGCGGCACACTCCCACCCTACTGAGGGCGCCCCCATCCTGGGCCAGCCAGCCTCCACTCGAGTCATCCCGCGTCATCACCACCGCTTTCACACGCACGATGTAGCTGTCACTGCAACATGACAACAAGAATAACAGTTAGAATCTTGGCCCGATTGATCAGCTATTGCAACATTTGATTCTTTCTTCCAGGGTCGATCAAAAAAAGGTTGACAACCACTGTCTTAAAGCAAGCATGCTTTCACCTCTTATTTGGAGAACTGTGTGAGCATCTGAGCGAGAGTGAAAACAGGCACTAAATAATCTAAAATGTGTTTAAAGTTGGAAGGGGTAAAACTATGTATAAAAAAGTGTTTTATATAGTCTTGTATCATGGCTTTTCGCCTATTGCAGGTAGGTCTGAAACATATGCCCACGATACACAGGAGTTTACTGTATCATCTTTTCCCGGCCTCAAGTTTGCTTTCCACACATTGGCAAATGTTTGAGGGCGTCTGCAGTCACGACTTTGCCGCGTCCTGGCTCTAACGAAGTGGGAGGTGTTGTACGCACATGCATGTACACAAGTAACTATTTTTAATTACCTTTAACACAGACACTATTTTACCCTTTTTTCCTTTAATGTTAAGAATCTCATTTTTTTTTTACCTTTATAATTGTGGTTCTATTATCATCATTGTCACACGACAACCCCCATGAATGAACTAATGAAAATTCAAATGACCAAAAAAACTACTCGGAAATTATCTCTACTGATGGTGCAAACAATAAAATAGATAAAAATAAAGGTAGCAAACACAATGCAGTTCAATATAATGGAGTAAAACCAATTTCAAGTAAAACTTATGTTGCATCAAAACTACTTTGGCAACTAGTACAATTTATTCCAAACATTATTTGAGTAAGTGAAACAAAGTAACTGTGACGCGTTACCTACCTCTGCTGATGTTACACGAAACAGTATTTTGCTTCTAAACTTTTCCAACCCGGCGTCCGTCAAGGTCATTAACACTCTAAAGTTTGGCTATACTTCATGCAAACGATGCTACCGGAGCTACTTGGAATACTTGCAAACCTTTAATTTTACCAAAGGGGAGAATACTTTTAAAAAAATGCAAAACTAGGGCTGTGTAATACAACAAGGTATGGTGAAATATAAAAAGATCTAACATAACGAGTGATGAGTTAGCTTTGTTGCGAGAAGCATCGATAATGGCATCATTAAATTCTTATCAATTCCCATACCTGTGGGCTGGTCAGAGCAAAACTTGTTAAAGCCAATTTTGACTAGCAAAACACATCTGTAGTGATCTGCACAAATTATTGCATTTAATAACTGGCATCTCTGGTGAGTATTTACATTTATATTTTTGTCATGTTAGTCAATAAATACAAAATCTGAACTGCTTCCCATGGTATTTGTGGCATAGTTGCATGCTGTTTTATTGTGTTTTTGTATAGTATGGATGCTTGCTATAATTGCAGTGTGACAGTGGTGGTATTAAAAGTGGTTAAAACAGGTAAATCCCACTGAGGACACAGATTCCAAATGCATGGTCCGCAATTCTATTTGATAATATTCCAATTGGCCAAACTTATTGAAAATTTAATTTCTTAACATTTGCATTTTTGTCAATTGTTCACATATTGGAACACACCCCATACTGGTGTAGTAGTTGGATAACAGCTAGGCTTGTAAATTGTGACTTAAAAAAATATTTCCTTCCGTTATTTGACTTTCTATCATTTTCTAAGTTGAACAAAATGGAAGTCAACCAGTGTCACAGAACCCATTTTGGAGATTCGACTCAAAATGGCAAAAAAGAAAATAATTAAAAAAATCAGCAGTTGTTTGACACACAGACGGAAGAACCTGCGACAGTTTAGTCTACAGAGTTCACCAGTACAAAACAAAGGAGTCGTCATATTCCAACATGACAGTCGCCACCCTCCATGGGGACACACATGGGGAGTCTGTGTGTGTGTGTGTGTGTGTGCGTGTGTGTGTCTTTTAAAAATGAACATGCAAAGCGGTGGGTGGAACGGCGCTCCACTGTTTGTCTGTCGCTACGCCGTCAGCCAGCCTGTCATTCAGTTACTTTTATGAATGTGCGTGGGTGGGAGGGAGCCGCTCTACCAGTTTCACCACCTGTGCTCTGTGTGTGTATGTGTACGCGTGCATAGATACGTCAAATCCTGACTGTCTGTAAGCTAATTATATATCAACACCTCTCTCTTCTGTATCTCCCTTTCCCTCTTCATCCCTCGCCCACACACACGCATCATCTGTATTTCCATTCTCGTCCATTGACATATACAGTAGCATTCCCTCTCCTAAAACCTTAACTGAAGCTGTCTTCAGTCATAACGACAGATCGTATAAATAGCTTGGGTAGCCTGAAAATGCAACAAATAATAATAATTATTTTTTTTACAATATACTGAAAATACTGTAATTCTGTAATGCCGTTACATTTGGGAAAGGAGAGCAATAGTGGCCGGTGCGCTAATCGATTAATTATTGAATGCACATTCAAGCAGAAGCCTCTTTGAGCATAACGTTATTGTGCCTTTTCTGAAAAATCATTTATTTTTTGCCTTGCGATTGTCTAAAAAGGCCTAATAGCCAGCAGTCACAATTAGGGCTGGGTATCGATTCAGATTTCCAAAATCGAGTCGATTCGATTCACGATTCACATTGATTTTCAATTCAGTTAAGGATTTCATGCACCAATTTTACTTTTATTTGGAAGACTTGCAAATAGTAGAAACTTCTTTCTCTTACTTGGTGCATTAGTAAAAATATGAATATTTACATTTACAATTGAATCCAATGCAGTTACATTAATCGTTGAAAATGACCTGATCAAAACATCCATCCATCCATTTTCTTAACCGCTTGTCCTCACAAGGGTCACGGGGGGAGGGGGGGGGGGTGTCGCTTGAGCCTATCTCAGCTGGCTTCGGGCAGTAGGTAGGGTACACCCTGAACTGGTTGCCAGCCAATCGCAGGGCACACAGAGACAAACAACCATCCACACTCACAATCACACCTATGGACAATTTGGAGTGTTCAATTAACCTGCCATGCATGTCTTTGGAATGTGGGAGGAAACCGGAGCACCCGGAGAAAACCCACGCAAGCACGGGAAGAACCTGCAAACTCCACCCAGGAAGGCCGAAGCCCGGGTTCGATCTCATGTCCTCTGCACTGGGAGGCGGATGTGCTAAGCAGTCAGTCACCGTGCCGCCCCTGATCACAAAAATAAATAATATTTGAAATCAATTACAACTACAGTGCTATGTAAATAAAGTGGCAAAAACACTAACACTAACCCTAACCCAAATCACGACATTCACATTCTTGTGGCGGTTTTTATGCTAAGGTTCCAGTGGTTGATAAATAAATAAAAACAAATTGACATAAGAGACACAGTCATAGTGCATAATTATGCATCCACATTTTGTGTTTTTATGTCCAATTTCTTACCTTACTTCTTTTGGGGGGTATTTGTGTTCAGTCTTTCGCTTTTTCTTTCATTTAATGTGCGGTTTAATTACTGTCACATGCATGCACACGTTTAATGATGTGGCGGCAATGCACCAAAAGCATCTGCCAACTGCAATGAGAAAGAAGAAGAAGTTATGCATTACCGCCAGTGGCCTTCTTCATAGCCATAGGTATCTATGCTAAAGAAGGGGGTGCTAATGAACCAAAAGTATTTGACAACCATCAAATGGAAGTAGAAGAAGTAGTCCGTAGTCTTGTGTAAGTTATAGTATAGTATGACTTATTTACTATTTAGAGCAGCAAGATGGCACAGTAAACGATCAGGATTCTACTTTTGGCTCCAATGTGACTCAGAATTTCAGTTAGGGTAAGCCATTATTTCTACTGCAAAAAGAAAAGCTTTTCCATAGTGCATCTGTCTAAACAGTGTGTGTTTGCATGTGTGTATTTTTCGAGAGGGAGACCTGCGATGCGATCTGCTTGCATTAAAACGCAGTCCATTTTTAAAGTTATATAGCAATCAACAGTTCGGAGCAGCTTATGCTTGAGCAGTTCCTCTTTCTTTGTAAGCACTGGGCTCATTTTGGGGTACTCTGAATAACAGAAGGGCACATTTGAACAACGCTCACACGAGGTTTTGAACGAGTACGGGCTTGCCTCAGGCACATTCGTTTACCGGAAAAAGCCTTATTAAAAGTATCTATACATGGTTTTATGAATTGATATTGGGCTATGAAAAGCTATATCGATTCGATATCGATATTTCAAACCCAGCCCTAGTCACAATGCCACATGTTGCTCGACATCCTGAAACTTTGCCGTTCCAAATTACTGCTCGGTTCTGATCGACGTCATGAGCTGTTTCAGGTGAAGCTGCACACTGCCAACTTTTGGTAGACTTTAAACACATGTGCGACAGGTTGGCCCCCACATAGGCCACCCACATGCAGCAAAAACAGCAAAAAAATCCAGACCTCTCTATAAGCACACATGCTCCAAGATACACAATAGCGACTATCAGCGCTGTCGGTGACGTGAAAATGTCACATTTCGGTCTAGTCTTGTGACCCGTGTTTAGAGCCCCCGTCCGCTGACAGGCCCTGTAGTCTGTGGTGGGAACACACAGAGAAGAGCCACGAGCACTACTTTAATACACACGGCGGCGGAAGCGGCCACCGCATGGTCTGGACCAATACGCAGACAAACATACATGGACACATGCAAACTTTTGCAGGGCTGGGAAGCCAGTTCATTCCAGAGAAATATGATGTGCGTTTCTCGACCTTGTTCGTCAATTGTTACAACTTATGTAAAGTTTAATGTCAGCTTTCAAAGTAGAACTAATTAATTCCTGGAATGTAACTGTTGCAATCATTAAACCTTTAGTAATTGACAACTGTACAGGCAAAATTCTCAACTCAAAGTGTGAATATAAGGTCTTGATAAAAGTTAGATATAAAATGTAGCAGTCTTTAATTGCTAAATTACAACCATGCCTCACATGTTTTTTTTTGCGTAAAGAAAAAGCTAAAAGGGGATTTGCAATTTTCAAAAGAATCACTTTATTAACTTTCCACATGACCTCACAGTAATACATTAGTAATATGATATATGAAAACAACAAAAATCTGCTTTCTTTGGCCCCATCCCACACCTCTAATTAGGTTTTGAAGAAACCACTGCACCAGAAGAAAAACAATCAATCTCAGACAGAAGGCGTAACTGACCAGGTATCATTCATTTGCCATGCAGTCACAGGCACACTCCCACAGCCTCACTTTGCTAATATTATGGCCAAATACCAAATGGTAGTTGACCACAACGTAAGGGAGAAATTCACTGTTTTATGTAAGTAGACCTTGCTTGTTAGTTGTAACAATTACTGGCACTTCTTAAAATACTGTAGTTCAATACCAGGTTTGACGATTTTCAAGAAAAAGTCTAACCTCTGCTGTTTTAACTTGCCATTTGTTCACACACGTTTTCCTGCTTCCTATTTGTTTTGTTGTCAAATGTGTTTGCATAGCAAAGGTGGAATACATGTGACTCATTGGCAGCTGTGCTGATAAGAGTAAAGAAAATTCTTAAATCACATCATCTTATTTAATCTCCCTCGCCGTCGTCAGGTTGAAGGTCGATCGGCATGTTGAGCTTCTGCCATTAACAACCTAATGCACCACACCATGGTGCACGATTGCCAATATTTCGTTTGGCCTGTTCGTTTGAGCAGCTGGCATAGGTTGTGTGAATGGACACGTGGGACTCCAGCAAATACATCGCAGCTATATTGCTATGCGCCAATTTACAGAAAATTTTCGGGAGATGTGATTAGTGTGCAGCAATGCGAGTAGGGATGGCCAGTCGTCAGGTTGTCATGTGTGGCATCTAACTGACTGATTGTGATGATTAAAAAAAAGGCTTGTCCTGTGTGATAAAGGCGGCGACACTTCCTCCCTCTGAAAAGAGCTGACAAGGGCCACTCCTTGATGTAATCAACCAAAGCATGCATACGCACAAAGCGTACGCCGCTTGGAGCACACACCTCGAATCCACGCTAGCAGGAAGTGGTGGTGACATTTCCTGGTTGATGCGCTCTCATTGTTTTGCGGTGTTGCCAGGCTCAAATCTTAACCAACGTGGCACGTGTTTGTATGTCTTGATATATTTGATATTTAATTTCCAATATTGAAATTTTGAATACAGTCCCGATATTTGGCTTTCCCAGAATTACATTCAGCCCATTTAAAGGCAAAGATCATACAAGCATTATTAATTTACAATAAAAAAGAAAAGGAAAAAATAAATTACACTTCACTAAGACTGAAATGGTTACAACCCCTCTCCACCCAAAGCGTCTTAAAAAGTAACTAAGCCCATGTAAAGAAGAGAATCATTCAAACATGATTAAAACTTAAATTTAAAAATAATCACACTTGTGCAAGTGTGTACAAGCATAATGAAAGGTGGTCATAATGAAAACATGGTTTACAAAATACCCCCCCAAAAAGAAAAAAAAGGCCACATTGAGTGTATGATTGGGCGTACCCCGAAACCCACAAACACCCTCCAAAAGCATCCAAACAAAGCTCATTTAATGGGAAGGATCATGCAAACATAAAAAATAAAATAAAATACTTAGAAAATTACGCCTGAGCAAGTTCACTGATCCGAATTTACCATCTACAGCATTGCTAATATTTAACATTTTTATTTTGTGTGTAGGCGGCTCATGCTTGACATATGGCGCACACCATTACCTACACTAGAGGTGTCAAACTCTGGTCCTGGAGGGATGCAGTCCTGCAGGTTTTGGATGTTTCCGTTCTCCAACACAGCTGATATATGATCAGCAGCCCATTTACCAAGTAAGATTTCTTATTTTCTTATTAAAATAAATTATTATATCTGTTTTTTATATAATAAAATATGTTGTGTTTAAGAAATAGGATGATTCATATGATTTGTAAATCAGATTACTTACTGTAAATGAAAATCTTAGACATTTAAAAAATACATTAACTCATTTGCTCCCAAAAACTTATAAATACATTCTATTTAAAATATTACCATGCTCATAAAGACGTATTTATATGTTTTTATATATTTTTTTATGCTAGAGCAGAGGTGTCAAACTCTGGAGGGCCGCAGTCCTGCAGGTTTTGGATGTTTCGGTTCTCCAACACAGCTGATATATGATCAGCTCATCAGCAAGCTCTGCATAAGCCTGATAACGAACCTGCTGATTGGAATCAGCTTGTGTTGGAAGAGGGAAACCTCCAAAACCTGCAGGACTGCGGGCCTCGAGGACCGGAGTTTGACACCTATGACCTACACGCATGCAACCCTTGAAAAGAAGGACATTTTGTAATACTGTTTTTACTGTATAGTAAATATTATTAAATTTTTCATTTGTGAATTATATACTTAACGCGATTGATATATAGCCAAAAGCATATTGCAAACCATGACATCCCATTGCCAGAGGCTGAGCAGCACTGTAATTGTTTCCAGATAAGCGAGTGGCTAGAACGCTTATCTTATATGTTTCGTGGTCTACAATATCAATTATCAATATTGATTTTTTTTTTATTGACACCTTATCACGACAGTCAAAGACACTTTGAAAATGATGACTAAAGAATCTGTGTTTACTCATCAAGTATATGTTGTGAGGCACTGCGCCTACATCGAAACGTTACACACTTTTAAGAAAAAGAAATAGAATGAAAAGCTGCCTTATTCCCACTGCAAATGAAAAAAAGAGAGCGAGGTGAAGCAAGTTCATTCCCAACTATTGACACTGATGCCTCCCGGGGGAACGTCGTGATCGGCTTCCTGCCAATCAGATGCACTTATATGGAACACTCGCTCACGTGTCTAAGCAGAGAGGTCTCTCATTCAGTCGGGTGCGTTTACAGTTGACATGCTTGACAGGGCCTGCATTGATGCCGCATGAGGTGACCGTCATAAAATGTAGAACAAGGGTTTTCTGAAAAACAAATTTTCACAGACCCCGGCCCCACTCATAATCGCCTAATGAAAATAGGCAACATTTGAATTCCAATTTGAGGGGAAAAAAATAGTTGTAACATAATACACATTGTCATATTTTATATTTTGCAATCTTATGACAATAAAGTAATTTTTCTTCGATAATCACAATATTATGATTTTAAAGTCAAGTTTAACAGGGAAGAATGAACAAGAGAATATTAAAACTACAACTTTTTCCCCCCATAATATGCTTTTAATTCTGGAGAAGATGGCTTTATTTATTCTCTAACAAATAGACTATTTTCTCGAGAGAAACAAACAACACCTTTTGTTCTTGAAAAATAGGACTATATTCAAATAAATACGCTTTGTTCTAAACAAAAAATTCTTTATTCCTGTAACAATAAAGCTTTTATTCTAAATTAACTTCATGCAGAAATGTCAGATTTATGTGATAATGCCTCACAATCATATCAGCGCTTTTAATTGGCCCAAAGCTAATTGGTTTATTGGCTGCCTTCCTATCTAGGTGTGCACTTTTTGAACAGTTACAACATAAAAATCTATTGCAATTTGCAAATTATTTTGCAGACCCATTTTAAAAATCCCTGACGTATATTGGTAAAGGTAGTGAGTGTGTTGCGGATAATGCAAACAGGAAGTGGTGGTTCTTAACGTCTGATCCTTTGAAAGGTGGAAAATAAGCTGATTGCTTCTAAACCTCTTACAAGGTCAAACAAAACCCTCCATAAGACTTCATATCCTCTTATACTTAAGTGGCTAATACTTTCAGTCCAACAACATTGTTTTTAGATGTAAATGAATTGTAGTGATGCTTTTTGGAGAATCAAAACGCAAACATCAAAGACAATTTAAAAAACATCTGGTTATCGTTTACATCAAAATGCTTAACTAAGTGAAAAGAATGCTACGAGTTAGTGTTGGTACAGTATGTGCTAGAATGTCACAAACCAAAACAATGGCAGGGTTAAATACTAAAGCCACATACATTCAACATCATTCATTTTCAGAACTGCTGAGTTGAACAAAGTAATGTTCACATAAAGGCAAAGGCTTTTTTTGTCTCCTTTTAAACTGATATATAATAATCAACCCGTTCTGTCAGCTGCTGCTTCATGCTGACAAACTTTGTGTTACAGTAAAATATTTTGCATCTTAAGTCACTGTCAATATTTAGGCCATATGAAACAACAGTATGCCTATTAAGACAACTACAGTCTACTGTACAGTGTACATACCATACCCCAAAAAAGTGTATGACCAAATCTTGTGCTAGTGTGGTCAAAGTTGGTCACAGACTCACACAAAAGTTACAGTAGTGTAGGTTAGAGCCCTGAGTGTCTCTCTCTCTCTGTATGGAGCTAATTTTTTATGTGTGAAAATGTTGTTTTTTAAATTAAATTTTGGGCATTGATGTGTAACACCAGCTTTAATTTGAGTACAGCATTTAAAACACAAAGACAGTTTCAGATGGTCTATATGTGAACATTTTAAAAAATGCTAAAAATACATTTTTACGAGGACGTTGGCACATAAACATAAACTTACATACAGCATTTTTACCTACTATTATTTAAGGGTCCATGTCCCTTTTTTTTTAAAGTGACGAAAATACACTGTTGTGAGACTGTTGTACCCCAATCCCATAACATCGCTCTCCTTACGTTTGATAGCTTGTCACGTTTGTTTACATCAACAGTCAAATGTTGCGGTTTTCACTTGTGGTGGCGCTTAGGAACATAACAGTCAGCCATCTGATATTTGATGTGATTTCCAGCAGTTATTTGCGCTTAAATAACCTGGAGTGTGTGTGTGTGTGTGTGTGTGTGTGTGTGTACTAATTGACTGTTTTATATTTGCCGGAAAAAGGGCTTTATCAAAATATACATTTTATTTGCCTCGTCTTGCAGAGAATTTCCAAAGGGGGGGATTTCGGGGCTGGAAATGCAGAGCACATGATACGTGTACATTGTGATTGTGGCGGAGGTAACCATGTTTATTCACATCAATCACCACCCTGGCGGGACGTCAAACCAAGGGCTGAGCTGTTAAGTGTTGAAGACGTTGAAACCAACTTTGGCTATTATTAAAATCCCGGTCATCCCGTCAGCTGATGAGCAGAGATTAATTGTTTTTTGTTTTTTTTTAATAATAAAGGACAAACAATCAGGCTCCATTGTTTGCTCTTGAGATATAAACAGCTCATGCTATTATATAAACGCTGCGACGAGTACAACACAGGAAACACTGTTACCATGGATCTGTTCCACATGATAGTGGAGGGGGGGGGGGGGGGTAGAAATACCATGGTTTATTAAGTTCATAGAATTGATTGGAATGCACTACTGACATGGTGTTTTAATTATGCACAGCATATCTCTAACAATGCATGTTGAAAGACGAGTCTCCTCTGGGTTATTTTCAGGGTGTCCGCAGAAGTTATTTTTACAGTCTTAATTATCCTTAATCATTAAATCCACTGTTCTAATGTCTTCTTTGTGTTTGAACCATTAAAACGGTACGGTGATCTTTTTTGGGGGGGGGGGGGGGGTCTGTGTAAAAGTTGGTGACTTAATAACATACCTGGTAGTCTGCAATCACTATACAAATGTCATATCATTGATCATATCATATCAAAATCCAGTTTTCTTAAAATATTGTAATTTCCGATCAGTCATATTTATCCTACATACACACTAATTGAAAGCACCTGCCGGTCGTAAACAGTTTGCTTTAACGGTTTGTAGGTCAACTTGCTAGTGCTACCCAAAAAGCTTCAAAGTGGTTATTATATATTATACACTTAATATATTATATCCACAGTCCACACACATTTTTTAAGGTATCTGATTTTTTTTGTAATGTCTGGTTGTTAAACTTATCCCAATCATTTTTCAAGCCTCACAGATCACTGAAAATGGTTTGCTTCAATGGTTATGCGAGCAGGCGGGCCCCTGCGTCAAATTTAGGAAATTTCTAACTTCATAACACTAGCCAATAAGATTGAATTTGTTATGTTGAGAGTACATTGAGGTCTAGTTTTTTGTTTTTTTGTGACAACAACAGGTTCGTGAAACTTTTCAGAAATGCTTGAAAGCATCTGACAACAGAAAACAGTCAAACTATGGGCAGATGGGCACAATAAGATACTATGTGTTATGTATACAGTGCCTTATGTCCTTAACCCTCCACTTAGGTTCCTTCTCTGAAATAGAAATTATGTTCCTGGGTCAATTTGAAGCATCTGACGATTGAAAACTGTCCATTTGTGAACAGACAGGCCACTAGATCACCTTTAGGATGCTGCTAACTTACTAACATCAGCCAATAAGTTTGAGTGTGTGATGTTAAGATTACCTGGTGGCCTGAAAGCAGGCTTTAACCCTGCCTCAACAAGGAGAATCAATACAAGGTCAGTCCAAATGGCTACTCAATAGACCGGAATGCAAAGAAAGACGTCACGTCACAATTGAATTTAGGAGGGGCATTATGTCACATTCTGAGGACAAAATCATCATCTGTGTGTCTATGTGTAGCCTATTTCCATATTTATTTTAACGAAGAAAAAAAACACACACGGTTGGGCTTGAGTTCGGTTGTATTAGGAAATTCCTCAAAGACGACATCTGAGGAAGTCAACTTAGCTATGTCGTAAATGACCAAACAAGGCTATTCAAGTGCACTTAGCAAAGGCCGCTGGCACAAATTTAGTGTGTTATTCTTGACAGTTATTACCGGTCGCCCGCCATCAAATTCCACACCTAACAGGGGTTATTATAGTCCCGATATCAAATGCTGACAAATATAAACATGAGGAACAGAACAATCTTAGCAAGGCGGTTGTGGTGGGTGGTGAACATGTAGACCTGCTAACTCGAGCGTCTGCTACGTGATGAGTGCTTTTTTGTTTGGGGTGGGGGGAGTGGATTGCATTTCTGCGAGATGCCAACTGACCTCGGATGAATGTCAACAGGCATAATTACAGGCAAAGAATAAATATGAATAGCAGATATAGTTATGGTAGACTTATTTTGCATTATTTCTTAATTGTCTTTGATCCATTAGTGCTGTGAAATGTAAGCATCAGCATGAGGTGCCAGTCTGTTATATCTTTTGAAAGTTGTTAATCCACCCTTATTATAGCTATTGTAATAGTGCATGAGATGGTGTTTACATGCATTGGGAGACACATTAGCTGCTTTTCCACCAACAAGCCCAGAATCTTTGAGTTCCGGGTAAAGGGAGTTCTTGGTTGTAAAAATTCCAGAGGGAATTTGTAATTGTGGTTCCACAGTGTAGTTTTTGGTAATTTATTCAAATGAGTTTGATGAAGTATGAGTTTGATGAGCCCAGCCGATGTAAAAACAACACACACCCAAATTTGACCAACCAATCAGCCTTGGTCAGTGCAGCCCGCCTCCTCAAAGTTCCAGCCTGGCTCAGCAAGACCCTGCTGCTGAGATGGTACTCGGATGCCCTTTGGAGAATTTAATTACCCTGGAAATTGTTGGTGGTGGATAAACGTGCAAACTGAATTTTACCAAGGTAAATTGATAAGTTCTCCAAAAGTTCTGATGGTAGAAAAGCCCCTATTGTTTTACTCTACTGGTTAAAGGCCCCCCAAAAAACACTGCTAGCATGTACGCTACATTAACTAGCATGATCATGCAGATGTGAGAAAAACACCATCCATTCTCTGTACCACTTATCCTCAACTAGGGTTGAAGGTGTGCTGGAGCCTATGCCATCTTATTTTGGGGCGAGAGGCAGGGTACACCTTGATCTGGTCGCCAGCTAATCGCAGGGCACATAAGAACAAACAACCATACACTCTTACCACTAGATACGGTTACTCTGTGTTTGGTCTGAGCATAGCATTACATTCACACCTATGGACAATTTTGAGTTTTAAATTAACCTACTACACATGTTTTTGGAAGGCAGGACATAACCTCAACAAGTCAACAATTAGTACTGTATTAATACAGTATGTTATTTTCTATGTTTACTCGGATGAAAGCTTACTGGCATGCTAGCTCATGAGATAACTCACAACATGTATAGCACAGATACATAAGTTATTGGTGTATTGGAGGGAAGACTTGTGTAACAATATCTTGACATCTACGTTAAAAAAAGGGTCTCTTTTAGCATTTTCCAGCTAGCTCACAAGAGAAGTCAATCACATTTATTTTCAACTTTATTACATAGTACACAATATTTAAGGATCGCAGGGGTGCATTTTGTGCAACTTGACATTTAAATGTAAAAAAATACAATCAAAAATTGTTACAATTGTCAAGCCCGCTAACCAATTTAATTTAAACCCAAATGTTATTCATGAATCGCACACAACACATTATTGTATGTGTTCCTGGGTTTCTGTTGACATTTTCTGTTCACTCGCATTGAATATGTGCACAAGGTAGCTCAGGGACGTAGGTGGGAAATGTTTCATTTAATCTCTAATTCCAGTATTGATAAGATAAAAAAACAACAACTGTTCTGTGTATTGGAGATCGAGCGCATGTCAAGTTACTATAGAAACGCTTCACTTGGTCTCAAATTCAATCATTATTTATAGATATCCAATGTAAATAATAAATTTACATACGTGTACTGTCGAATACGTGTTAGAGATGCTGAAACATTTAGTTTACAGCTAACTACTGGATGTGCTAATAATTTAGCATAGGCTACAACGCTGAAGTCACCTTCCAAAGAGCTGTGGCTCTGTCACCATTTCCCCGCCGAGCCGAGTGCGGCCGGTGGGCATGAATGGGGAGACAACTCCGGAAGGTTTAGAGAGCTTTTATGAATGAGGCTGGCATCACGCTACCGCAGCACAAACATCCCCCTCCGATGCCATTCGGCCCCTTGCACTGTTCCACTCTATCCCCTCCCAAATGCAAGTTCCCACTAACACATATACACTAATCGACATCGCAGAGCCAAAATGGCGAACGATCATAACAAACGTCTCCATGTTGGCTCGATCGAGAAGCCTCGTGGATGCTCACGGAGACGAGGCGTTTAAATGCATTTTGACGCGATTTTAACCAACACAAACTTGCTAAATGTGGGCTTAGTGACATAGAGTAGGCTCATTTTCAAACCGAGCTTTTTATGAATGGGGATATGCTAATGAGGCGCGATTGTGAAAGACATGGCGGATGAGGCGTATCGGATATCTTATATCCTGTGAGACTTCCCCTTTCTGTTTGAGGCACCACACACACGGAGCTAAAAACAAAATAACACAAGGGCCGATAGGACCACACGGTGGCCTTTCTCGCTTTTGTTTGATTTGACGTAGCGAGAGCTCCAAGCACGCTCAGCCGGGTGAAGTGTTTGTAAAACGGGGGGCTGCTGTCCAGGGATCCGTTCACAAAATGTTTCCGAAACACCCACGCTTCTCCTCCTCCTCCACCACCTCCTCGGTTTTCTTAAACACAAGGTGGCCCTTTCGAGCTAACCACGAACCCACTATTATTACAGTATTCTGGTATATTTGATCATCTTAAAGAGAAGGTATTTATAAAAAAAAAAAAAAGTCGAGACCAAGTTCAGCACGAAAAAGGGGTGCAGTGGGAGACCGCAAAGGGGGTAAAATGTAGGGGTGGCGGTGGTGGGGGTTTGTATATGGCTACTTACTCGTTGGGGTGTGTTTCTTCTTCTATCATGTTTCCTCGCTTCACCTCAGGTCACGTAGCGCGGCGGATGCGTTCTTCTTCGGCCTCGTCATCTCGTCGATCCCCGCTACAAATCCACATTTATCACCAAAATATCCTTATGGAAGTCTCTTGTATGTGGTGCGAGCCCCCCCCACCCCCAATCCTCTCTCGTCACCTTCTTCCTCGTAAGCCAGCTGCTTTTCGATTGCAAATGTCGAACTCCTATCCTCCCGATATCCTCCAACTTTTCAGCTGGCCAGCAGGTAGTGGTTAGTCCGACGCAAGCCTTCCCTCCCCCCGCCTTGCTGGACAATATGGACTCGCCCTCAGGTGCTGGCTGGTTGTCGTTTTTTATCCTCTTTCCACCCCCCAAAAATGTCATCCACACGACGGTGGTTGTTATGATTATAAAGTAAAAATCGCGTCGTAGTCGCCGTGGGGTGGCCCCGCTAGAGCCCCATCTCTCGCGCTACTACTCCATGTTGGTTTGCGAGGCAGCCAAGCAAGCAGGCAGCCAGAGTCGCTCCAGCGATGCCGGGGGAGGGAGGGAGTTGGGGGAGGGAGGAGGAGGAGCAGGGCGGAAGTTGTGACGTAGGTCTCCAGTTTGGTGCTTGGGCTGCGTAAAATAGCAATATAGTTTCATCCTCTTAAGAACTTGCATTAATACTTGATTGTGTCCTAACTGACACAAAATGGCTAAATTAGGTAATGGTAACTGAAAACAAACCTTACTAACTCATGTTTCTTCAGATTAGACATAATTGTTGAATACCACAGGCTGGTGGGTTTTAAACGGGCACAAGACATAATGCATTCTCTACAAACCATTCTTGGAGCTGACAACATCAAATAATGTTTCTAAATCAGGACATGGAGGGGGAATATCTTGCTTCTCCGAATTTGTTGCATCATTGCTGCTATCATTTCATTACGCTCTCAAACGCGGTTGACTATACCTCTATCTAGTTTTACGTCTTTTTTTTTTTAAAGATTTTTTTTCCATCATACATAAAGTTTGGAAAAAATAAGAAGTCTGTTTTGACAGTGTAGTAAGAAGTAGAAAGTACATATAGTCTTTTTCAGTTATAGTTGTACAGTAAAAATAAAATGTCAGAAAAATAAATACTCAAGTACAGTAGATACATAAATGATATACAGTAACATATAATACATTAAACATATACAGTAACAACATAGTGTACTTTAATACATCAGCCAATTTGCCAAACAAAATCTGACGAGTCAGTTCTTCTCAGCAGTAGTTGGCGCTATACTACGGCAGTTTGACACATTGATCTGTGTCATTGTTCACAATTCTTCGGCCTTGTGTTAAATGACATTTTCCAATTATCGAGTAATCCTTTAGCGCAATTGTTTAACTGAAAATCGTCTAAATCCTCTGATTTTAGCCTCTCAATGCTTATTATTCTCTGATTACTGTGGATGAACGCTGATTACCTTTTGTGTCTAATAAAAATTAGACATTTATACACCTCTGCTTTTATTTTGGAAAACAGTGAGTAAAATAGTAATTTTATCAGTTTCAAAAAGCTGGTTGAGTATACCATGAACCCCTTGTGTGAATTTTATCAATTTATTTGATTAATCAAGGGAATTATCTATTCTCAAATATATCTCAAAATTGATAGTGACAACCCTCATATGTATATGTGTAATTAGGTATACAGCTGATATACAGGGTATATACATTTTTGTGATCCCCTTTGTTTTAACCCCCCCCCAAAAAAAAGATAAATGTTTTTTTTGTTGCGTTTGTATTAAAAAAAAATGCATGCCTTGCATTGGATTTAAGCAACTGTATGTTTATAATTCAGTTAAAGTTTGTATTGTTGTACACAATGATAATTTATTGAACTTTTGGTGTAATAAAAAGAAATAAAAAATTGGGCCTGCAGTACCCGAAGTATAACTTTTTAAGCCTTGGCGGAGGTCTATGTTCAGCTCACCTCTATAGTGTAGCAACATGCAGTTCCAAACTCCACATGCATGATTACACAAAAGGCAAATTAAAGGAGTTCAATTTCAGTGAGACAATCCCTCTGGATGGATTTTTTTCACACCTATTGAGCCACTTAAAGTGTGAGCAAGTCAGATGATTTAGCGCCTCGTTTACTCCACCATTAAACACTAGACTGCATTTTTTTTTTTTTTAAAGGGGATCACGTCTGAACTAATCCCCTGACAGGATTTAATCAGAAAGTGCTATGTTGTAGCGTCATCTACTGGTCATTGTTGCCTAGTTAGCTTCTATCAAACAAACAAACAAAATAAAAATCCCTACTCAAAGCATCTCATACTAGACAAAATATTATTGTTTTAAATTAACATTTTATAATTAAAAACAATAGTTTTGACCTTTAACTATATATATATATATATATATATTTTTTTTTTACATATTTGAACTTTATCTTTTGGTCCTAATTACGCTTTCTTTATATGATGGTAACACCGAAAAATAAATTCGATTTTACGATAAACCCATTACTAAAAAGAAAAAAAACATATTTTAATGTTGAAAACATTATTTGTACCGCCTTTTTCAGGTAATCTGACTTTGTTATCACATGGCCAATGACTGGCTACTGAATGAGGGCCTACAGTGGCACCGTGTGGCTTAAATAGGAAAAATCCTAGCTCCAATATGTGCAAAACTCAGAGGATGGGGGGAAAAAAAGCAAGAAAATTGCAAGTCTTTGATTCTTGTTCCCAAATACAAGTAACTAATAGACTGTACATACACTTCTGTTTGAGATCTATCTCATCATGTATGTTAGTTATATATACATAGTTTTAGAAACGTGGTCTGGTTTATATAAATGCATTGCAGGCTCAATTCATCCAAAAGGCCTCTCCTGTTCGTGTGTGTGTGTACACAAACGCGTAATAAGAGACGAGGCGACAACTCGTTCATCAACGGCAGAGTAAACAGCAGTGAGTATTTTTCACTGTCTCCCTTGGCGCTGTATCACGTAACATGGCTGTAGACATTGGGACTAAACTGGCTCAGATGTTATGATTGTACGTTTATTTATTATTTGACTGGTAACCCCCCCAAACATTTGGAGTAATAAAGGCCATGAATCCGCAGTGCTTAGACAGAAAAGTGGAATTTCTGTATTTTAGCTTTAAATGTTTGGACTGGGGTGGCACGGTGAATGACTGGTTAACACGTCCGCCTCACAGTGCAGAGGACGTGAGATCGAGTCCGGGCTTCGGCCTTCCTGGGTGGAGTTTGCATGTTCTCCCCGTGCTTGCGTGGGTTTTCTCCGGGTACTCCGGTTTCCTCCCACATTCTAAAGACATGCATGTCAGGTTAATTGAACACTCCAAGTTGTCCATAGGTGTGATTGTGAGTGCAAATGGTTGTTCGTCTCTGTGTGCCCTGCGATTGGCTGGCAACCAATTCAGGGTGTACCCCGCCTACTGCTCGAAGCCAGCTGGGATAGGCTCCAGCGCCCCCTGCGACCCTTGTGAGGACAAGCGGTTACGAAAATGGATGGATGTTTGGACTGCAAGGCCATTATTTCCTAAACTGAATTATCCTTGGACAACATATTAAACTGTATTTAATATTTAACAGATTTCCCTAAAGAATAATGATCAAAACTGAAAATAATTTATTCAGGTTCCAACTGTTGTCATCGTATATATATATATAAAAAAAAAGTATTGATATGTTTTTTTTAAAATAACAATAATAATTAAAAATACAAATAATAATAATAATAAATTCCTAATTACAAATTGTTGTGGAAAAAAATCTGAATTATAAGTGAAAAAATATTTTAACTTAAAAAATCTTGAAGTTAAAATCATTGCATAATTATAATGACAAATCTCAGAAAGTCCTAATTTTAAAATTGTAGTAATGTATTTCACAGAATTAAAAGGTAAGTCTCCGAATAAAAAAAAGAGTCTCAGATTACTTAAAAAAATTATGTAATAAAATAAATGTTATAATTTGAAATATTCTTAAAATTAGTTACATTTAAAATTGAAGACAATTTCTCATCTAGGAGAAATTTTCGTTATTGAAAAGAAACCGGATAAAATTTTCTCATACAGTAATTAAGAAAAACTGTCATAAGATAATAAGACAATTTAAGGAATATAAAGTTCACTGTAGCGGAAACACCTGACATTATTACTCCCTTCTCAACTTCTTCTGCGTCTGCTGGCTGGACTGAGCTCTCACAACATAATATTTTTTTGTTTGTTTTGAGCACCAATCATACTATATTAAAGCCTTAAAAGGACCTAATTTGTCTATAATTCAAACCACACTGTGGAAGCAGGACACATTCATCAGCTCTGACTCCATGACCCCTCTCCATCTCCATACGCAGCCCCCACGGACCCCTCCACCCTCTCAGCCAATCACAAACTATCCAGCCAGCGTCTCCATGTCTGTAACTTTTGTACATGTATGAAATCTGACCACCCCCCTTTTAAAATCAACATCACACTAATGACTCCCACCAACACACAAACACGCAAACGCACATTCGCCTACCTATCACAACAGCCCACGTCCAGGTGATAAATGAGGTCGCCTCCAGTGTGTGGTATGAGTTCAAAGGTCACCCCAACAGTTCTTGTGGGGTTTGAGGGCATCGAGAAGTCAGGGGGATCCCACCTCCCTTCAGTAGCCAGCTTTATCCACCAGGGGGAGACAGACACTCACGTTAGGGTGTGCATGCGTTTATAGAGATTTCCTTCAAGAATAATCTTCGATTAGAAAATACAAATACAAACACGAAAGCAATATAAGCAAAAATAAAGTCAAAATAAATATAACAATCCAAAATCCAAACAACTTAACAATAAATATTGTAAGAGTTCCCCCCCCCCCCCCCTCCAGATGGATTTTGGTCAAGGCAGGGTATTCTCACAATAGAGTAAATAAGTAAAAATCAAATATAAATGACAAGAAAAAGCATAGTTACATAGTACTCAATAATTTAAAACTAAGATACAAATACAAAAAATCAAATGGGTAAATGAAAATTTTGTGAAAAAAATACAAACTATGAAAAATTTAACAAGTTTAAATCGCATGATTGAAAATCTAGAAAAAAACGTCTAATATAAAATAAATAACAAAATTAATAATAATAAAAAAATAGTGCTAAAAACATGATTCACTGATAGCTGAAACATTCTTCTTCAGCACTGCAACAATTTTAGTCAACAGCGCCTCTGCTGGTGTGTGTGAAGTCATTTTGCCTCAGTGGCTTCAATAAATCAATCAGTATTAACGATCTGTTGATTTCTGTTTATTTAAATTTTTTTATTTTTTTTATTTTTTACAGAAAGCCATCACCATGCTTATGTTTTTTATTTATTTATTTATTTATTTTTTACAGGAATCCATCTTAATGCTTATCAATAAAACACATCTTGGAACGATAAGGGGTTATAATATTTAGAAAGATTTTATTATTTTATTTCACCTAACTGTAAACAGATTGTAACTGTAATAAAATATTTAGATATGAAAGGCTTTTATTAAAAAGTTAGCCATGTTGAGATTTCTTTGATGTTAATTACATAGAAATACATTTTGCCCAAGTGTTTGTGGGAGTCCGGATACGAGCATCAAAGGCACATTTGTCTCGCGCTGAAAAAGCTCACAAGCTAAATCATTTTAACGTCTCCAGGAAATAGATGTAAGTCAATGTCCTCTGAAGTGATATGGAAGCATGACTGTGTGTGTTACAGGTTAGTATCGAGGTGATCAGTGTTTAGTCTGTGGTATTCGCCCATTCGCCTTGCTGAGATTTATAGCCAAAACCATCTCAATCTTCAGCCTTTTTTCTTGAGTGCACTGTACATGTGGTGAGTATGTGGTAAGAGTTTGAATAACTGTACATGATCAAAAAATCTGAAATTTTAATATGGAATTATATTATAAAATGGGTTACCACAAGATATACGACCCAAAACTTAATTAATAATCATGAGTCTAGCGAATGGGTCAAACTCGGCCTGCAAATCATGCTAGACGCATGTAAACAGTCAACTAGCGAGATGTCTACTGTGCTAAATCTACTAATTCTGTCCAAGAATGATATCACTGGTGCCAAATTCACTGGTATAGATGTCGAAAAACATACAAATGTTCAATTAAGGAGATGAATAGAGTGTTCGATGGCTGAAAAAGACGGGGAAAATAGCCGACCTGATCCAGAGGTAAAGTTTTTTTTCTCCTCCACAAAACATCGTCTTACACAACTGACACTGACATTCTCCAGTTTCAACAAGCTATCTTTCGTTTAGCACCACATGCCCTGTCTGTCATATCTGGTTTTCTTATGTCTTTGACAGTTGTTGGGGGGTACATTTTAAAAGTTTTTTTGTAGGGATGTTTGATACCACTTTTTTTAGACCGATACCGATACTCAAATCTTCAGTACTCACCCATGCCAAGTGCCAATACCATTAGTACTTATGATACATAAAAAAACCCAATGACAGATAAAATAAAATAAAAGACCAATTATAGCAAATTTCCTTAAAATTGCTTGAAATTAATTGCAATTATATTCTTTCAATTTGCTCATAAAAGTCATTTTGCATAAAGTACACACAATGAATTTAAAAAAATAGATTAATAAAATGAAACAAATAATCCAGTGGCCAGGAAAAAAAAAGTCCCAATCAAAATATGTGGTTGTAAAATTTCCTTTTAAGGAATACAGTAGGGCTGCAACTATCGAGTTTTTTAGTATTCGAATACTCAACTGAAAAGTCTATCGAGCACTCAAGCAAAGTAAACTTTTGCTTGGATAAAGAGTGATTTAAAGTACACAACAAAGAAAAAATAAATACATTTTCACTTAATAATGAAAAACAAGTTGGTTTAATGGTTTCCTTTTTATCTTTAAATCGACAGTTTATTTTAATCAAATTGTACAGTACACTTACATTAATACGCCATGGTAGTGATTATGCATTTATGAATTTGGAGCAGTTGACCAGTAGGCCTAATAAGGCAAATTAAATAGGGTATTTTTAAGGCATTTTATACTTTCGCGTTACAGGTAAAAAAAAAAAAAAGCTTGATATATCTGCAGACACGAAACACATTAGCTACTGGAGTATTGCCCTACAGGCCACATCGGGAGCCACTTGAAGCGTAACGTGGCAGCCTTCACATCACGCTAAAATAACATAGGGCCTATACAACATATTCATGTATCGTGTCGTTCGCTCCATTCATGGGGCCTTGGGCGCAAATGTGGAAACGCACGCCAGACCGCAGCCCCGCCTGAACCAGGTTGAGTGGACGTGGGGCGGGAGCGGACCGTGACGGCGTTCGGCCCCGCGGAGCTAATGGTCGGCCTCTAGCTGCTCGCCACAAGCGCCACTGCCGGTCTTCCCGCAGCTTCGGGCCGGCCGAGCCGCTCGCACCACTGCCGGTCGGCCCGCAGCCTCAGGCCAGCCGGGCTCCCGCGAATCGGCCTCATTTGCTGCGGGCGCTCTCTCTCTCTGGTAATTATCCTTCTGCAGGTTCACCTACAGAAACTGTCGTTGCCATTTCCGCATTCTGCTCTCACCTTTGATTTATTTTTAATTCCTTGGTTCCTGCTGCTTGATTCAAATAAGTAACATCCGCTTGTTCTTCCTTCCCTTGCATTGGTGATGTAAGTGGCTAAGGCCCCGTCCGGACTGAAGCAAAGCCGGCTTTGTTCCTCAAACAAATCTCGTACACACAGAAGCATTTCAAGACTTGCGTGTGTCCAAAAGAAGACGCTGAGGACGTTTAACGGCTGTAATGTATATGCCAAGTCTGGGGTGGAGCTGTAGCGCAGCCACAGGGAGTTATCGGAAAGCGTAGAAGAAGAATCAGCGAAGAAGACGAACACTTTTTTTTTCTAACTCTATTGCAATCTACCGAACAAACACGGCTTTGCATGTATCAAAACAACATGAAAAAGTCAAACACAGGAGAAGTGACAATGGCGGAAGTAAAAAACAGCTTGTTGAACGTGGGAATAAAGAAGCAAAATATTTTGCTGCAAAAGCGGCAAAGGCGGCTGCGCAAAACGACTACGACAAGGCTATCCGCCATTGTTGTTGACAGACTGACGGTATACGCGCAGTCACTCGAGAATTGGCGCATAAGTCAACAATCTGCGACAATGCGTCGTCATCGAGCTGCGACCATTACGTTATCACTGGAGGAGTATCCTGCATATGGTGTCCAGACGGACACGTATGGGGCGCGTTTTGAAATCTTTTCACTCTGGAGCCCGGTTTCAAAAGTGATTGGTTTCAAGCTCCGAAACCGCGCCATTGTGTAGACGAACGGCCTAAATGGTAAGAAACTTGTGAGGATACATTGAAACTGGCTTTCGTGTGGACGGAGCCTAAATTAAAAGTAGCCCGTGCGTCCGCTACGCTAAAGCCTTAAATAAATGAGTACTCGAGGCAAGAAAAAGCTCTCAGATTTTTCATACTCGAGGTACTTGTGGCGGTCCTACATATACATTTTCATATATGTCACAGCTGCACGAAAGGCAAAAAAATAAATAATCAGGCAAGATAAGCAAGACAGGTCGGAACAACAGTGGCAACGCCATTTTAGCATTTTACCTCGTCATTCATCATTGTCGTCTGGCAGTCGGGGTAATGCCAAACGCCAAACAAAAAAGACAATCACTTACCTCTTTGGCCCGGCGGTGACCGGCAAGAGCATAATTGTCATCGTAGGAGCATGCATGCAACACATTTTTTTTTTTACATATGAAGGTGAAAGGCTCACTTCGCGGGCGTTAAACTGCTCTTTTAGAAATTCGCACAAGTTGATCCCTGTTCACATTTATCCCTCTGAAGTTTTGGCTTCGGGAAACAAATAAAGAATACATTCTTCATATGTGGACGGTCGTAGTGTCTGGAGTAGTTTCTGTAAGTTCCATAACAGCTCTGTTTACTCGGCATGATTTTTTTCCGGTGATAAACGAGAATAAAACAAGCATTACTAGCATAGGATGGGCAATTGAGCTGGCCACTCCTTTCGGTTGAAGCTGCTGAAGTCACGTGACCTTGTGGTCTAAAAATAGCATTCGTGCGGTACCCCATTGGAAATAAAAATGAAAATGACGACTGTGGAAAAGATGCAAAAAACACAACATTTTGGAGTGACTAAATATCAGAGTCAGGGCAAAGCAGAGACTGTGGAGTAGTCACACTAGAACCGTAGAACACCTTAGCGTCTAGACTTTTGAGTTTTTTTCTCAAATGTTTAATTGATCCAGACATTTTATTCCAAAAGAGACTGAGGACACAGCAACAGCGTATGCTAACATAAGCATGTACCGGCATATATTTTTTTGTTATTTCTAGATGTGTATCCGCAAATACTTCCATGTCTTGGAAATTTTATCTGAGAGGGGACTGAGGGCAGCGGCTAAATGGAGCAAAGTGAAAACTGTGGAGTAAAACATTGCAGCATAAACTAATATAGCATGTTTTTTTTTTCTGTAATTTTGAGCTGTGTATTGTAAAATGTAGAGACATACAATTTATTTTGGATTATCATTTGACTGAGATCGGCAAGAAAATTTACCATTTTAGTAGAGAGTGCGGATTATAAAATACTGAGAGCAGCAAGAAAACCAGACACTTCAGCAAAGGACAGATTCAGGAGTATAACACTACAGCAACAGGGTATAAGAGTAACCACCCGTCCCGTTTCCCCCCAGAACTGTTCTCTTTTTTTAAATAAATAAAAATCTCTCCCGGGACACAATTTCTCGGAAAAATGCCAAAAGCTAATTTGATTTCCTTCATTCTGTAGTCTAAAAATGTCCCTTGTACTACTGTGGAGCGCTCTCTCTCAAGGTGCATTTTGGATTGCCGTAATTCTGGCACCGTTTGTCCCACGTGAAAATTTCCAACGGCGTCTGAAAGCTAAGACCTTGCTCTTTACAGGAAACGTACTGTTATTACGGTAATTTTTTGCCTCTCACGGAAGCCAGGAAAGTCACAAGTGCAGAGAGAAACCGCGTCACATTTCTACATCAATTTCAACAAAAAATGTTAACTAGATGGTATGTAGCCTATATCAACACTTGTATTACATGGTGGCTTTTTATAGAACCGTTCACCAAGTCTGTAAATTTGTAGTATGTACGTAATTGTGTGAAATCTAATCTGCATTGTTGGTGACGTTTTTGTAGAAAAGTTATGCATTGCCACCTTTGTATCTTTAGAGTGTATCCCTTGTTTGTACTTTACACTTTGTTTTGATGAGGGACAAACATTGCATTAAAGACTGAGGTATGCAGCTATGGTGGACCAAAAATGGCAAAATAAATAAATAAGTAAATAAACAATATAAAATATAATTCAAAATTTAAATACAAAAAATATAAATTGAAATAAAAACAACAAAATTATACATAATAAATAAAAGTAAAGTTAAATACAAAAATAAATCAATAAATTATATATATATAAATATATATATACATAGTATATAACCAAGCTTGGTCCAGTGTCCCCTTTTTTAATATATATATATATATATATATTTTTTTACCACAAATCCAAGGTGGTAACCCTAGGTAAGCTAACATTGGCATGTGTTTATTTCCATAATTTCTAACCATGAATCCTAAAATGTTGCAAGGTCGGAATTTTATTCCAGAGGTGATGGAGGGTAATGTGAAAAAGGGCCTTTGCAGCAAAGTGGAGACAAAGGAGTATTGACCTTTTGCCACAGCCCTCATGGGAACGCCCCCTCCAGGACGCTGGATGGCAAAAGAGCCACTTGCCTGTATTGTAACCATTGAATCTCGTACAGCGTAAAGTCCTTTATCTAATCGATTATCTTATAAAATGGTCATATCTTGCTGTGCGATCGGTTGTACAGACAGACAAAGGAGTAAACCAAATGTTGCTTTTTATCACATACCTACTAATGAAGACGAATGACGTCGATTGATAGCAACAATCAACAGAAAGGACTGGCAGCTCATAAAGTATTCACGGTTTTGCAGCAATCATTTTTTGCGAGGTTAGTAGATAAATGTTCATACATTTTACTAGTAAACGTACACTCTAACAGAGATCGTAACAGAGGTGTCGAATTGCGTGTTTCAAATCACATTAACGAGCCAGATAGTTAGCGTCCACCCCAACTGCACGAACACACAGCTTAGTTTTTAAATGCACCTTATTTAAAACTAATAAGTGCATTTGACTGTTTAATAATGGGGGATTTCGTCTTTGTGCTTGGAGTTTTTCACTCTGGAGCCGGAGTCATATTCATGAAATTACCGCCACTACGATAGTCATTTGTTCCATGCTAGTAAACATAGTAACAGCGTTTCAATATAGAACGGACTATTTAAAAATAAGTCAGTTAGCATGATAAACAAGTTTTACCTTTGCATTACGAGGTATATTGTCCCCTGGTGTGAGCGTAGCATCTCGTCCCAGAGACTCAGCCAGCGACAAGCTTTTGAATCAGCCCCGGTGTAAGGAGAAGAGAAGGCATTGACTACATAATGATATAGGTCGTGCGCTGTGAATTCCGGCAAAGTTGGCGATTTGATTAACTTGGTAAAAACAGCAGGCAACAGAAGGTAAGGGGTTGTTTTCAAACTAGCGATCTCCAACTTAAGTAAATATTGCGCTCTATGAGTCCCGACTAAATGTGTAACTTTGACTAACAGGCGACCTTCGGTTGAAGTAATAGATTCCATGGCTCTATGGGCAATAATAACTTTTAATTTGTAAAATAACAGTCGCTAAGTCACTAAGTCGCTCCAGGTCACGTCCACTTCCATTCAACAATAATTTCCTTCCGCCCTCCGTCATAGGGCAGTCACGTGATCACGTGACGTCGGTGCAAATGGTCAATAGCACTGCAGCGTCCAGAGTAAGCTAACATTAGTGTGTGTTAAGTGTTTTCTGTGATGGATGGCAAAACAAGACGTGATAGCAAAGATGAAGCTCTGGTAATGAACTGGAGCCTGGCAGAAAGTGAGTCAAAAATAGAATAGATCCATCCAAATGAATTTAAAAACATCTTCAGTCTGACTCTGCGGGCTCCTTGAGTACACCAAATGCAATAAACCAACAGGACCATTGTGCCTCTCCGCTACCCTGACACCCCACAGCCCCTCACTCCCATGTTGGTCCGTTAGTTGTGTGACAGGATTGTATATCATACTCTTGGATGGCTTCTAATTGCAAGTGACAGCTCTGTGTTTCTGTGGTGGTCAGTGTGGATTATTTTTTGGTGGGGTGGGGGGTGGACTGGAGCCTGAACTTGGAGACACAGACGGACAGTCTGGCCCTCCCACCCCAGAACCATTACGAGACTTCCAGTTCTGTTGTGGGAACCAGTCAGTCAGTGTTTGGATAATTCAAGGTTGAAGAAACCCATCAGAAGTTCAAAGACATGATTTTTTTTTTTTTAAACCATACGCCGTATTGGCCCAGTGCGTTATCCACTCTTCAAATAGCTGAGCCAGACACAAATGACACTTTCACACTAAAGTGTTGTACTCCACAGTCTCCACTTTGCTGCACAGGGCTGTGTTCTTTCTTCTCTTAGTTTCCACTTCAATAAAATTTCTGCGTCTTTATAACAGCTTAGTATAAAAGGCTGGGGAAAAAGTGCTAACAATAGCATACCCTTTTACTGTAGTGCCATACTCCACAACCACTTAGTTTTTTTGCTTAGTTGCACTTTTAACTTTGTCATCAAAGTTGTGTTTGCATTGGCCTGCCAATCAGTGTCGGTCCGCCTTGAGCGCTTGTTTTCTTTGAACACATTCTAAATGCTCAGCCGGCGTGTCTTGTGTACCCCACACATGACAAATCCCAAACATTTGCAATTGCTCATGACATATCTGACATAAACAGACTCTCATCTGCCCGGTCCGGAGCTAAACAAATGCACTGCTGATCAACCGACCTGATTTAATCTCCCTGTTAGATTTCCAAACAACCCTCCCCCACCACACACACAGTGAGTTTGTTTTACTATCTTTGTGGGGCCATCTCATTGACATAATGCATTTCCTAGCCCTTTTCCCTAACCCCAACCATCAAAAATTATTGCTTACCCCCATTTAACCTCAACCACAACCCAATTCAAACCTCAACTCTAAATCCAAGTCTTGACCCTCAAAAAACACGCACACGCACGCACGCACGCACGCACGCACGCACGCACGCACGCACGCACGCACGCACGCACGCACGCACGCACGCACGCACGCACACACACACACACACACACACACACACACACACACACGCACGCACGCACACACCCCCACACACCCACACACACACTGTAATTCCGCACAAACAAAAATACCTTACAGATCTCATATGCCCGTCAGTTTTCAAGATTAGTTGTTCGGCATTAGATATCAAAGCCAACAACAGCGGAAAGTCTTTTTTTTTTTTTTTCTTTCTTTTAACTGTGTGAGTGTGTGGACAAATCAACCCACACCCCCTGTCCTCTAAATCGGCCCCTTTTGTTGGCGGGTTGCTCCAGGAGAGCGTGTTGATGGAGCCGCATCGATGTTCGGATTAGGGCACGCGTCCGTGATCAAGTGCTCAAACACTAGATAAGAGCAGAAAGAACACACTTCTCTAATCGTGTTCAAGAGTAGCATCTCCAAAGGGTGGACGGATGGACGCATGGACGCATGGATGGGTCTCTGTCACATGCGTTTTATATTCAAATATCAAAGACACAACTAGTTGAATGGAACTCAGGAGAGTGCAAACCTCCACCAAGTCTGAAGTGTCAACACAAATATTGCCGGTTCAACCTTGGCAGAGTGTTGTTTCAGTTAATATTTACTATCAAATACAGAGGTTAAAAATGTGTCATGGCTTGTCGCCGTTTTTATGTGAGCATTTGAGAGATACTAACTAACTAACTAACTAACTAACTAACTAACTAACTAACTAACTAACTAACTAACTAACTAACTAACTAACTATCTAACTAACTAACTAACTGATTGACAAGCTAACTAAAAAACTAACTGATTTCCTGAGTAACTAGCTGATAAACTGACAAGCTAATTGACTGACCGACTAACTGACTAACTCACTGAGTAATGACTGATTGACAGACAAACTGACCAAATTACTAACTTGACTGCATAACAGACTAACTAACTATAGCCAAGTAACTTACAATCTAGCCCACTAACTCTCCGACAAGCTAACTGAACTACTAACTGGCTAAATGACCAAACTGATAAATAAATTAATTAACATATTAAAGTGCTAATAACCAACCAACCAATCAACAGTGATCAAAACAGCACCTTGCCTGAGGTAGTAGGAACAGAATTATAACGGTATAGACTGTACTGTACTGTAAATCAAGACAGTACCGGGTAGTACTGTGCTAGTACTGTAAAGTGGGTCTTTAAAAATGTAGTTTATATCTTTGACGTATCTATAAATGTATTATGGGCCATATTTATAAATTACCTCACGTAGTTTCCCTTGTCTAGAACAAAAGAAAGAACATCAAAAAAAATGAAAAAAGATAGGCATCCATTCACAAGTTTTGTCTCCGCATGGCTTTTCATTTTCACCCTGACTTGAGCGTCAGTGCATCGCAAAACTGTTGAAATTGGCTGCTGGGATGGCTTTGCTTTAGCGGCCTGTCAGCCTGAGGTAGACGTGTGAAAAGGTAATACAAGCTAAGCTTTTATTCTCACTCTCAAACCCCCATCTCACATTTTCATGTATTGTTTTCTTTTATTCTTCTAATACTCATTGCCACGATGACTCCTCCACTTTGTCCTTGTCGACGCCGTCCAATGACGACACTTATAAGACAATTCCTGCTGGTCGGTTTTTAAAGTGCTTCTTTGCCCAAAGGGATAAAATGACAGTCTATTAAATGGGCGGGGGGAAAAATTAATTCATATAATTTTACGTCCCTCTGGCATTTCTTAATTTCTGTCAATCATCTGTTGATTAAACTGAAGCACTCTCTTACTTTACGTACAACCTCGTTCTCGTTTTCCATTGTGCGCTATTTGCTCGTTGGTCGGACAAAGAAAGTAGAGCAAAGCATCTTATCAGACCAATTCTGAAAACATCTCATGTATAACTATGAAATTGAATGCCTGAACTGGCCACCAGCCAATCACCGTTCACACTTATGGACAATTTAGAGGAGAAAACCTACGCGAGCACAATGAGAATATGCAAACAAACACATGGGAAGGCCGGATCCGAGATTCAAACCCTGTACCTCACAACTGTGAGGCAGACTGTTTTAACCACTAGGTCAGAAACTTACCACCTTGATAAGAATCAATTCCGTCAAGTCGAAGACAAGCCTTGTTGACTCTGCTGACAAGTCCTTACACGTCAAGACATGCTGATCCCACCACTGCGTGGAGATTAAAAACACCTGTTGGTAAACAAAATAAGCATCCCGCAGAGGCCGCTGCTAATCACACGCGCATCCTCCCGTGTCACGAGGCAACCCGATATCCCCCTGCCAAATCCTCGCTGATTAACTCCCGACTGTTTAACATTCACCGCAGCCGCCAGGACCACAACGAGAAGCGCGCGCGTAGAAAGCAGGCAGTCCCAGGCGTGGGCGCAATTAGCTCTTAAATAAAGTGCTTGCTCCGCCTTGCTTTAGCAACATTTTAATTAGACAAACCCGCTTGAAGTGCAGCCCCCCTTTTCTTTCTCTTTCTTTTCTTGTTTTGTCAAGTAAACAGGCCTGTTTGCCTAGAAAGAGCTCTGGGGGAGGCACTCAGTGGTGAGGCTGCTCAGGGCAGGAAATGGAGAGTTTACTCGAGGAGATAATGGCTGTTTGTTTCTTTTGAAGGAGATCCAACGCTTCCTTAAGCCACTCTAGAGCCTAACACTCAACTGCTACATTGCCTTCCATCATGGCGAGAGAGGCCATTCAAACCATTTAGGTACAGTACAGTGAACCCCACTTTATCGTGGGGGATACGTTCCAGTCAGCCAAGATATCTGAAAAGCTGCACTATAGAGAAACCATACAAAACAGGTTTAAAAAAAAAAATTGTTCTACCACTTCCATATACTTAAAACATTCTTAAACTTATTAAAACATTATTTTCTAAGTATTCCTTAGCAGCTTTTTTCATTCTCTAGCTGTTGAGAAATGGGAGCATCACTTTGAAGAAACAAAAAGAACACTCAAAGGGAGAATTAAACATTGTATATTTAATATCCGAAAACCATTTCAAAAGTCTGCTACCTTAATACTAACATTTAATGCAAAACACAATAGATGGGCTAATAGAAATTAGCATATATACCACAGAATAATCAACCAGAACCCCCCCCTCCCCGCTACTTTACACACATGGAGCAGCAAGACATACAATCAGAACATATACTGCGGTACCCCATCTGTATCCCCGCCGCGCCACCACGCCCCCCCTATTTTTTTGCAATACACCACATACACTCACTGACACGTCTGGGAAGCAGGTGGATCGGAGCGGGGGGATATAATTTCCCTCTGCTCCATCTCACCTGCTCCCAATTTTAATGCACCACACACACACACACACACACACACACACACACACACACACACACACACACACACACACACACACACACACACACACACACACACACACACACACACACACACACACACACACACACACACACACACACACACACACACACACACACACACACACACACACACACGTATATACACTGGGCGGAGTCAAATCCACGGTGTAGGGGTAGAATTTGCCAGTCGGTGAGCTGGTGAACTCAGTAACAGGGTTAGCTTTCACTAGGTACGCTGGCGTGACAACTGGGGCCTTTCCCCGCTGTGGGCCAGTGGGGTGCCTGGCGGGCCTGCCGGGCCCCGTTCTGCTGTGTTGGGCTTGGGGCGCGGGCCGTGTTGGGGTGGGTGGCGCTCCTGGCTCCTGGGTTTGCTCTCCGGCCGGTGGCCCTTGCGGGGCCCGGGGGTTGTGCCTTGGCGCTGCCGTGGCCTGGGGGGCTGTGCTTGCTCTGTCCTGGCCGGGGCCGAAATTCGAACACAATCTGCTTCTTCCTCTGGTCGTTGAATCGGTGGAGGCTGATGTCTGTGGATCTCACTCTGCTTCATCTATCCTTCATTCCTTTACTCAGTCTTTCCTTTGGTCTCTTGAGGTCTCCCTAATTTGTTGGAATTTATATGTTTCTGGGGTTGGTGAAAGATTCTGGTTGGTAACCCGGTGGGTAGTAGGTGTATCTGGTCGGTGCTGGATTTCACTTTCCTTTCTTCTCTTTGATCCTTCCTCGGGTCTCCTGACAACCTCACGACTCTAGCTGGATTCTGAAGTATTCGGTTTAGGTGAACGGTATGGGATTTTTAATAGGTTTTAATGAGTACACACTCACACGCACGCACACATGCACACACACACCCTCACATGCACATACTCATGCACGTAAAAAAAAAGAAAAAGAGAAAAAAAGAGAGAGAGAGCAATGGTGATATGTCGAATCGGTAAGATTACCGAATGAACAATACTGAGCTTTCTCTTGAAAAAAAAAAGACAAAAAAAGAACATATACTAATACACAGAGGCACAACCCCCCTGCTCATTATTACTGAAGATTAATTGGAGACCTTTTCTATCTCTACATTTTTCTTAATTGGGCTACTAATCTTCCTGGGATGTTTTATTGTTTTGTCTCATATTAACAGGTGCTTTTTTCCTACTTGCACAAGGAAGAACAATGTTAAAAATGACATAAAATATATATATATATTTTTTACAAACAGCAGTTGTTCACCTAGTTTTACATTTTATGTTTAAAATTAGATTCCTTATTGTAACTGCTTGTAGCGTCAGTAAAGGTTGGTTTTTTTTACGACAGTGACATAATTGGACCTGAATAATTCCAATGAGAAAAATGGTTTCGAAATAATATTAATTTTGCATTTTACACTGTAAAAATCCAGCTTCAAATGTATTTCCTTATCAGTCTCATGCTGCTCTTGATTCATTTGACTGCTTTATTGGTTTAAAGTGGTCTATAATTAATAACAAGGTTTTTATTTACATTTTTAATTAATTAATTTATTTATTTGTAGAAGAGTCTTCTACATAAATGTGTGAGTATTTTCACCACATCTGGCCAAATTCTCCCAACCTGGATGCTTTTATGTCTACTAGTCTCTATTGCAGTGAGTTCTTTTTTGAGCCTTTGGAGGGCAGTGTAACCCCAGTGGTGAACTATTGGTCAGCAATCTCTCTATTTGGACCTTGTTGATTGCCCTTTTAGAGATAGAGTTCCAAACTACTTTGGCCTCCTTGGATTACACCCCTATAGTTAGTTCATTTCCAACCTTTTTGTATTTAGTTTTGTTTTATTGAGCCCCCTCAAACAAAACGAATGACTTTCACTAAGTCTACTATACTGTACGTGTGCATGCTCTTACCATTTCTGTCTTTGACCGTCATCCCATGTGAAAGTTTAAGCCCCGCAACCAATCTGCTGCTTTTTTCATTTTTCTTTTTTTTAATTCAAAAAGTGCTTCTTTAGTTGCTTCTGCGACCCGGAAACTTTCCTCTTGCTTTCTTGTCATCAGTGTCTATGGATAAACTCCTTTGACAGAGCACAATCTCTCATCTCCTCGCCGCTTCTTCTTAGACACGCCAATCAAGACGTATTCACGGTGACGGGCCAATGACTTATTTTCTAAGATTCTTAGATTAGCTTGGAAAAAGTTTATAGACCTTAAAAGGCTTTGTTTTTCAACAGCCTTTATTTTTCCTTGTCATTTCCGCGATGGGAATTAAGGCAAAGTTGGAAGTGGACCTTCCCAGATATGATTTCTGGCCTTCTAAAGAGTAACAGGATATTCACAAGTGTCTGTGATTTTCCACTTAATCGTTTTTGACTGAATTTCAGCTTTATTTCGATGTTTGCAAGCTGACAAGAAAACAGGGAAAGGACTTTTGGGTAACTTTAGCTGACAAGAAAACAGGGAAAGGACTTTTGGGTAACTTTAGTACTTGGAGTTCCTGGAACTTTTGTCTCTGTGCGACAGGTTGTCATCCAGTTAGATATGTTCAATGCGGCAAACCCCGTCCAAAATATTCTTGAACCTCTCAAAAGCACTCAAATAGGCTTCTTTTGGTGCAGATAAATTACCAAAGGGCTAAATTTAGAATAAGGTTTCTGGACCTCTCATAGTACAAACCCTTGGGCCCTCATATAACAACAGAACTACATTCAGACAAAGGTCCTAGTTCAAGTGTCAAGTTCCAGCAATCAAAATTCACTTAGAAACCGTTCACAGTCTCAATTTCAGGAACTTTGTGGTTCTTGTACAGTAGTTTCTATTTTAGTTTCACACCAATTTTTATGATTTCTTTTAACAGAAAAATACACGTTTCCCTGGATCAATATGCTTAACAAAATTTACAATATGTCTGTGTAATCAATATGCACAATGTGCAGTAAAGCGTTCTCAGTATCCAATCAGTTTGTGAATGTTCAATGCAGCAAACCCTACCCTAACAAATTTTCCTGGACTTCTCCAAATTACTACCTTCCCAGCAGCGGGAACTAAACTGGAACTGGAACTAAACTTAGAAACATTAACGTGGCAGGGCAAGTCCCTGCAATCAAAATGCACACTTAGAACGTAGCTGAAGGCCTTTTTGTACTTGTAGTACCTGGGAACTGTTGACCTCTCACATATAAGTTTTTTTTTGGCTTCAATAACTTAACTTAGACCTAAATTTAAACAATAGTTCCTGAAGTCTGCAGCTATGCTCCCCCAGTAGTTCATAGTTCCAGGGTAAAGTCCCTACAATCAAAATGCAGTTTTAGAAAGAGTTCTCAGAAGACTCCATTTTGAGCTGGACCAAGAACAATAACCCTCTCTTATGGAGGCAGGATACAAAACATCACCTCGGTGTGACGGATATTGTTTTCCGATATATAGCCGAGAGAGAAAGAGAGAAGATACTTGGTCAGTCCAAACAGAGCCGTAAAGTGCCGCATGGTTAAGCCTGATGAATTAATAACAGGGAGGCAGATGGGTCCCAGGGGCATACTGGGAGCGGGGCAGCATGGCCGACAGAGTGCACTGTACACACACACACGCACGCACGCACACGCACGCACACGCGCACCCCCACCCCCGCACCCCCCCCCCCCACACACACACACACGCACGCACACACCCACACCCACACCCACACACACACACACACACACGTATAAGTGAAAAGTGAGGCATTTGCATAAAGTGAATCACAGGACAAAGTGAAACATCTCCTCACAAAGCGCAAACACTTCAGTTTTCTAACTCATGACCTCATTAGTTTCCTTTGCTAATTTACGAATGTGGCTGAGGTGAGTCGTAAGCACACCTAATGTAGGCTGGCCCAGCTTAAAATACGCACCAAAGGCGTATCAGTATTTCGCCCAGACACTCAATCGCGCCACTTTTTTTTTTTCTTTTAACAACGAGTAATCGTATAGCGGGGCTTCTCGGGTTTAACGATCTTTCGGCCCTCTTGCTCAATTAGCCAGCGATTTATTGTAGGGACAGATGCTTTTTTTTTATCATTTAAATTGCAACGTAGGGATGCAATTAGGTGGTTGTTTTTTCTCATTAGCTGACCCGGTAATATCATATTGGCCCGTCCCAGGATGCTTGCTGAAATCACAGACCTGGTAGTCACTGGAATATATATATATATATATATATATATATATATATATATATTAAAGAGCACCTGTGTTAATTCTTTCAACATTTAATGTTATGAGGACGTCTTCAACATTTTTTGATCCTCCTCTTTTTCTAATCAGTTAATTACTTGCATAATTTAAAATGGAAAAATGTATGTCATACGCAAACATTTATTAAATGCTTTACTTTGTGCAAGTTTATTGCTCAAACACAACCTGTGCTACATTTGACGTAACCTTCCGCTGTCAGCTAAAGGATAATCTGCGGTCAAAATTAATAGTGTGATTAATACATGATTAATGCAATTTTTTTTATGATTAATTAATAAGTTATCATTTTTACTTTGACAGCACTAATATATATATATATATATATATATATATATATATATATATATATATATATATATATATATTTCGAACTGATCATATGAAAATAAGGTCTGAATGTGCCATCTGTTTAGAGTAGTACTTCAAATAGGGGGGGTTGTGGTGCAGTGCTGTGGTGGGGTGTGTGCCCCAGGGAACATGTTTTTGTTTTTTTGCCGTACTAGAATAATGTGTAGTTTCACATCCCCTAGAGTAGGTGGCAGTGGTGTTCTTATTGTCAGAGAGTGCACAAGGATTATTAGCGCCTTTGCAGAGATGTACTTACAACAATTTTATAGACAAATGATACAATTAATAGTCATGACAGAGAGTTGGGGGGCAGGAAATATTTTCTTCTTCCTGGGGGGGCAATTGAGGAGCTTAACAAAAAATAAGTGAGAAGCACTGGCTTAGAGGCCTCACTTCCTGTTTGTTTTCTTCTATTCATCTTCACGTGATTGTATTTGTTGATAATGTAGCATCGCTCTTGTGTAATTGCAGATGTGATGACAAGCCAGAATGAGACGGCGGCGTCATTTATCATGGACAGATGGGTCAAGGTTACCGTACAATCTTCTCCCTGGTGCAGAGCAGCAGCATGGTGAGAACATTATTACAATATGTGTCACAATATAGAACATGCAATACAATGCATGACTTTTATTGTTGGGGCTGGATGATATCACTTACTAGCTGTAATGCAGTGCTTCTATGCGGCGTGGCGTCGTCAAACGGATCCCGTCGGAAACAAAACAAAATATCCATATTTCATCGGGCGGCGGCGAGGACCGTTAAGAAATGTCACATCGACTCACGCGCTAAAAGGTCTCAGCGCCTTCGTCGTCATCTCAATCGGTCCGAGCTGAATAATTGAGAAAGTTTTCTCAGCCTGTCTGTCATGAAGTCGTCTTTGGCGTAGATTTCACATAGCGGCGAAGCCTTGTCATATTCCAACTTCTGCGAGGCCGCCTTTCCAAAACATATGTGAAGGCCTTGTATCAATAAGGACTGAAGAGAAGCCAAACACACCACAGATGACTGCCCACAACTGTACATACGCACACACAATGCCTTGAACCCGAGGCTGTATCCTGCGCCTGTCAGGCTGATGGCACTCACGCGTGTTTGCCTTTTTGTGCGCGTATGACAAATATGGAGTGCAAGAAGAAGTAAAGGAGAAGATGAGGGTAGATGGTTGGAGGGGCTGTTTCTTTATTCATTACCCAGCGGCCAAGGGGGTTTTCACGGGGGACCTGGCAACAACGCTTCTCTCGGGCCCTTCAGTGGTGTCGCTCGGTGGACCTCCATGTTACAAGCTTGCAGCCTTCCTGTTCCTTTTCCTGGGATGTTGACCTTCTAACAATAGGCCCTCATAAATACACTGGAGGTAATTGGATTGATTTGAATAAAGTTTGCTTATGAAGTACACCTAGAAACAGCAGAAGAGACCCTGAAAGGGATGTTTCAAAGGCAAATAGCCGACCTGTATCTTTTAGGGCATGGAAGTTTGAGAGATTTTGTTTGTTTTTTGTTTGTGATATACAGTAACACACATCTACCAAATTTCATGTTGTTTCATAAAACTGCCTTCGGGGGCTGACTTTTCAAAAATAGTCCATTAGGAATAGTTTGTCTTTGAAAGATGTAAATGACAAAATAGACTCTGAAATGCTAATTCCAAAGCAAACATGTCTACTAAATTTCATGTTGCCAAGTAGGGCTCAATGAAGAGTTCATATTTTAGTATTCATGTCAGATAATAATAATAATAATAATGAATGTATTTGTAATGCACCTTTATCTACAAGAGATGTGCTACAGTCATCAAAGCAAAAAAAGAGTTCAAATATTTGTTAGTATATCTCAATATTGATATGTTATGACTAGGTCATTGAAGCTAAAGCATTTTTCAGAAAAATATGAACATCATTATACAAAAACAAAGTGCAAAAGTGCCGTTTTATTGATTAGAACTTACTGTCAGTCATCAACATCACCAGTAAATAATTTGCCAGGACCTCTCACAGTTTATGATGTTGCAAAACAACATTTTTTTTTACTGAGAGAGTTGTCTTTGAAATACCCCTGGAAATGGCCAAAAGCACCCTAACATGTCCGCTTCAGGGCAAAAGTTCACGTGTCTTTTCGGGCATGGCTTCTTGAGACTTTTTCATGATGACTGTCAAATCTAACACATTTTATATTGTTCAATTTACTTCAAGGGGACTACAGGGTTTCTAGCCTTTGATCCCTGGCAAAAATGTTCACCACCATATCCTGACCAGGATAATTTGCCGGCCCCTCTCTTCGAAAAGAGACCATTGATTACCGCAACATCACACATCTCTCTCTCGACCCATTCCGCCTTGCTCAAACCCTCTGCGCCCCAAACTGATCAATGGCAACGCCGGGGGATCAATTCCGCAGGCTTTGGGGGTGTCAGATGTGATAGGACACGAATGAGGGGGCGCTGGCTGACGCTTCAAAGCTTGCTGCTCATCAGACAAACAATTCAAATTGAACACTGCCATTGATATAAGAGATGAGAGGCGCTTGTTCTGCCCTTTTTGTGTGTGTTTTGTTTGCTTTTCAATTGTTGATGTGGTGCATGAGGAGAAGTGATTTTGACATTCACCTATAGTAGAGGACACTAACTGGGGGTCGGGAGCCAGACTTGGAAGCTGTTCCATACAAACCCAGACCTATAGCCAAAAAAGAAAGATTCAAAACCTGATAAGGTGCTTTTATTTAAAGTAGTGTAACCATTGTAGGCTTTACAGTAGTGGTTTAGTTGGAGGCGAAAGGTACAGACATGCGAGTTAAGCCATCCCACGTGGTTTTGAGCAAACATGCCCTCTCAAAATCTAAAGAAAGATGAATCCTGGCTGTACCAGCTAGAACTCAATTCTGTCACTGAGCTGGTTTCATTTACATTCAGCAGGATTTTTAGCTCTTTTCCTTCACTTTTAATTATGGCTACCTTGTACTAATTGTACTTACTTTCATTTAGTTAATTTACACTCTTTAGCTGGTCTTTACTTTTGTATAATAGTTGAGAATACTAAAAACTTTAAACTTCAGCTGTAGAATTAAAGTTTTATGATGGAGCAAATTATTTCCATTGTTGAACTTTAGAGGTTCCACTCTAAAATGTGTGTACTTGCATTTCTACAGGTAAAAATGTCTTCTTTTAAAAGAAAACGGCAACTATTTGTTGTTTTGGCCTATAAAAAGAGAGAGAAAAATAAGCACAATGCATTCTGCCTCTTTTTCATGACAAAACAAAAAGAAAATTCACATAAAGAAATGGTACTGGGGAAAATAGCAACACAAAAAGAAGAGAATGTGGGGGAAAAACACAAAAGCATTAAAATTTCATTAAAAAATAAAAAGGATGCAGTCCCATGAAAAACATCTTAAATGGGTCTTGTGTGTGGTGGGAAGCGGCACGATGTACCTGAGGCACTGCAAAGTGTTAACATGGAAAACACATCAGAGGAGGAAGCGGATGGGGCCCGACGGCCTGATGGGGGTTGGTGGGGTGCCGGGTGTGCTGCATATATATGGAAACGTCCATGATATGTCCCACTTTGCAATTTATCTGCATGATGGGTTGCATGTGCCTGACAGGTGGCCCACACTACTTCTGTTAGTAAGCTAGTTCATTGTTAAATCCAGGGTAATTACAAGATTTATTAAAATACAGTGACAAATGTAAAAAAAAATCATGTGTGATGTCACGTCAGAATCTTACACCAACCAAGAAACTAACTCGTGAACAAATTCTCTAAGAAACCCACACATTCACCAGTAAAAGAAAGTTAAATACTGTAACTAACTAAGCAACCAGCAGCTCATCAATCCATCAACTAACCAACTAATGCAGCAACTAATTCCCATCAAAACAAACCAACCAACTAACCAGCTCAATAACAAACTAACCAACAAACTAAAACCTAACACACCAGCAAACTAATAACCAATCAACTAATTTACCAAAGAAATAACTCACCAGTCTGTTTTTTAGGTTACGTGACGTTTCCTGTTAATTCAAACAGTCTCTAAAGTAAATATTGAAGTACTCAACATTTTCTCTCTCTGCTTGAGCAAACTTAGTTAATCAAAGTCCTTGAGGACTTGTTGAAGAGTCTAAGTAGAGGAATAATGCGCCTGTGGCAATGTTTGAACATAAAGGTGCATTGAACATAGAGGTGCATTTATAGAGGCGTGTGTTTTTTTCAGTGTGTTTTGCCAGCTTGTCTTCTTCACACATTTTATTTATTTTATTTGAGCACACTTTTGTTTTGCATGGCCATTCGGGATGTACACGTCCCTCTCGACCACACTGTGCTTTGATTGATGCTGTGAAAAATACAAAGAATTAGCCAGTTAAACATCTCTCAGGACGTTTAGTGTGTTTGTCTTCCTCAGAGTATTCCCATCAAGTTGGAAGTTTGAAGGAGGCCACACAGGAACCAGCATCAAGAGGCCAAACTGACACAAATACCCCTAAACTATTCACACTTGCACTCGCATTAGCATCGCACACATTCTCACTTGTCTTGCTTCAATCTCGCGCTCGTGCTGTACACAATAAAGCTCAAATCAATAGTCCTTATTCCTGCAAATAATAGCAAGGGGCGATGTTTATTTACTCAACTGCAGATAGTGGCAGTTTACTTGCACAAGGGCATTTTTCAGATTAATATTAAACGACGGTTATGGTATTTTACAATTCATGGCAAGTGCAAATTGAGTTTAAATTAGATTGATTTGATTACAATTTTTAATCGTAGTTAATCACATGACTTCAATAATAACTGACGCTTAATCGCAAATTAATCGCACATTTTATATCTCAATTTATATCTTAATTTATATATATATATATATATATATATATATATATATATATATATATATATATATAAATTTAAACTGTTGAATGCTTTTATTTTGTTAAATTCAATACGGATGCACATTGTAAAATGACTTAACTTCCCTGGAAACGAAACATAAAAGATCTTTTCATATTAAGACCTATCTAATTTTAAACATGAAGTAACTTGCGAACATTGCACATTTTTTAAATTGTAAAATACAACTTGACGCCAGTCCCCACAAATATATGCATTATTATTTAATTTTTACTTTTATTTTGTTAAGTTCTCAGATGCGCATCGATTGTAAAGTGACACCACTTTACTGCAAGCCTAGCTAGTAGAGCTGTGCGATACTTGAGATTTTGGTATCAATCGATACCAAGTAAATACTGGTGCAAATATCGCCGATACCGATACCATGTACTTTTAGGTTCATATAATATTGTATTTTAAATCATTTGTCCTATTAAATAACTTTTTTGTTGTTGTTGCAAATTAGACTTTCTTGTTAGGTTCTTAAACATGCCGTAATATAATATCCTCAACGGAAACATACCTGCGCTGTTATTTAGAATTGCAATGTCGTAAAAATCTTCATATACTTAGTCCCCGTAACTCTTCTGCACTCAAAGAAACGTTAGCCACCTAAGTTCCTCTAGTCTAGTCACATTACATAAACAATACTTACATGTTGTGCTACACTAATACCTAGTTCAACTAGTAGTTGGAAAAGCTTTTGTTGCCGCCAGTGCTGCCCACCGCTGTCATTGGCAGGCCGGCACATGCGCGTGTGCTATAAAGGGATTGCGCGAGGGACCCATGAGAAACCAAAATGAGTAAATAAATGTAAAATATTGATACTAGCGCTCTGGTATCAATCCGATACTCACGTTAGTATCGATTCTATCAATACTTGGATCGATCTGCACAGCCCTAGTAGCCAGAGCCGCTCTGCTGCTAGCGAGCCAAGAAAATGTACAACTGTTACATTTGAGAGCTATTTTCTGGAGTTGCTGAATAAAATACGCCTCACATCTAAAGATCAAGTGGCTTGGGGTTACTCCAACTGACAAGACGGCGTCCATTCGGCTCTTGGCTCTCACAGAGTTTGAGAGTGCCACAGACACGTGTTGGAGAGCTGGAGCAACCTAGCTTGTTGCTAACGGCTAATGTGGTAGGGTGGGTGGTTGGGGGGCGGTTTGTCGTTAATCGAGCGTTAAAAAAATTAGTGCGGTTAAAGGCACTTTAAGTTAACGCGATATTAATGCGATAATTTTGACACTTAGTTTAAATGGAAGGATTATTGTGGAAAGCACAAATATGGACATTGTGGAGTGACATCAGAGTCTGTTGGAACGCTTTCAACAGTCAATTTTGCTAGATCAGCACAACTTGTCCAAAATGCAAGCATCTGAACAAACAAACGAACGAATGATTATGATTGTGATTAAAAATAACTCTTGGAGCACAGTAGTTACATGACTTGTTATTATACTGACGTTAATCCTGTCACCAACCAACCAACCAAAACACATCAAGACTCTAGCAATCTAAGTTACTAACCAGTTAAATAACTCAGACCCTACAAACCCAATCTACCCATGAAACATTCCAACCAACCAACCAACCAACCAACCAACCAACCAACCAACCAACCAACCAACCAACCAACCAACCAACCAACCAACCAACCAACCAACCAACCAACCAACCAACCAACCAACCAACCAACCAACCAACCACACCAACAAAGTCATGAAAAAACCCACCAGCCAATAACTTTAATCAACAACCAGCATGTGCAAACACCCCAATGAACATTTAGTTCCTGTGTTTGTATTTATATCTCATTGTTAACATCCATATCAATACTCAGTTCATATGCTTTTTTTTGTCTCCCATAAACACATTTATTGCTTCCTAATGTGTTATCATGCGCCGTTATTATTTAGACATATACGGAAGATTACGATATCTATATATAAATAACGGCCTTGCAGCTCAAAGAGATGTTTTTGAATCCCAATCATCCATTGCGCGAGTGCCGTTTCTAGGAGTTCACATCTATTCCGGCGTGGCACATTTAATTGCCTGAAACATTTCAAGCTGCCGGCGTTAAGACGAGAGCTCTCCGGTGGCTTCTCAAGACGAAGGCTGATGAGAGGCTATATTAAGGCTGTTAAACAGCAGAAAGGGGGGCTCGTGGCGGTAGGGTGTGGAGGTCTCGCGGCGGCCCCCGAAGAGACAAGAGCCTTTATTGGAAATGTAATTTTTGTTTATCCGCAATCACCTGCCCGCTCGTTTGTTTTTACGGACGTGGCTCTTATAGCAAAGAGCGGCCGGGATCCTCCCAAGAATTGCTCTGTGGAGAGGCTGCGCTTTATTACAAATAGGAAGGCTTTCATTGCAGATTGGATGGGCGGAGCTACGCTGGAGCAAAGATTCATGCCTTTAATAATTTAAGTTGTAGCATTGTTATTACAATTTCCTCATTGGCATTTCACTAATACCCTTTTAGAAAGCATACAAAAACAAACAAAACAAAAGTGAAAGAAAATGCCCCCCAAAAAATAAAACTCATGCCGACACAATTAAATCAGTTTTACGCAAATATTTGCTAAAAGAAGGGCTCCCAAAAAGGGTCTTGCTCTCTATTCAGGTCATGTGATCCTGTTTATCCGTCGAAATGATGTCACGGTATGCTTGCGAATACACGTTAGCCCTGTAGTTGTAGCTAATCGCTTTATCATCAGAGAGCATTTCTCTAATAAGGTCACCACCCTGCCTAACCTCCACTCTGTTAATGATCAGGTCGGGTCATCGCTATTAGTTTGTCCACTGGCACCCCCACTGGGAGGCACCAATATCACTGTTCTGTATGGGAAGGGGGAGTTGGCCTTTGAGGAGGTAATTTGATTGGTGTAGAATTAGGGACTCCTCTGGTGAAGTGTTACGGCCCAGTTCCTGGCGGGTCATTGCGGCTTCCTCCATATTTCTGAGCTTGATTAAAAATTGATCGGCGGCGGAGGCAATGTGAATATATTATTGCAGCCATTATTCACTCTTGACACATAATTGGATGGTACACACGGCTCTATTTGCTTGGTTGCCATCACTTTGTGTGTGTAAATAAGTGAAATGGAGGCAGACTGGATCTATTTGGGGTGGCTTAGCTCAAGCCCCTTGATATGTGTGTGGGTGTGTATATATATGAAAGTGGAGACATGGCGTATGAACATATAATCACTTTGCTGCTAATCAATCATGACCTATCCCCGCAGAAGTTAGAAATAAAGCCTTGAAATACACTGTTGGATAAAACCAACATGGATTTGGGATTTTTTACTTATCTCAGACTATATTTCGTCCTAAAAAACAGCCCAAGTGTGGATAATTCCCATAATAGTGGATGGCTAGCGTAGCCAGCGGGCATAGATAGATATTATTAAAAAAAAAAAGAAGTGGTAGCTAATGCTATTTGCTATTCACTCGAGACTTAGTATGGTGCCATTGTCATGCCATTTTAGCATATTAAAACAGTGTGACGGAAGAGAGGGCTTGACAACATGCTCTGCAAATACACCAGGGACACTTTCACATTCTCATCTTTAGTTTTAAAATTGCTCTGTTACAAGCTAACAACATGTGCTACACAACACTTTCAACTTGACTCAATGCTCAGAACGTGTAAGATAAGAGCAAATAAAAGGGGGTAAAGGCCATATTTAATTAGCATTAGCATATTGTCAAAGTTTTTTTCAGATGCAATACAAATGTTCGCAGCAAATAATTTCATAAAACATGGCCCAAAGTGATGCTTGAAATTGATGCTCGAGGTGAAAGCCGGAAAGTGATGCCATGAAAGCGGTGCTAGCAAAGCAATGCAATAATTTGATGCTACAGGGTAATACATGGTAAAGCTTCCTGGTACCGATACAGGGTTACACCATATGTTAACGCTGCAAGCAAACAATGCAAGGTAATGCTCCAAGACACTACAAGGTAGCTCTACAAAGTAAAGCTTAAAGGTAAAGGTTAATGCTACATTGTACAAGTGATGCTACAGAGTGATGCTGCAATAACCAACAAAGTCACCAACAACAAACTTAACATCAAAATATAACCAAAACACTCACAAACTCATAACCAACCAACAAGCTAACCAGCTAAAAATCAAAACAAAACACCACAAACACACAAGCACTAACGAACGAACGAACGAACGAACGAACGAACGAACGAACGAACGAACGAACGAACGAACGAACGAACGAACGAACGAACGAACGAACGAACGAACGAACGAACGAACGAACGAACGAACGAACGAACGAACTAACTAACTAACTAACTAACTAACTAACTAACTAACTAACTAACTAACCAACCAGGTAATGCTACAAGCTCAATCTATATAAGTTAATGCTACAGGATAACACAACAGAATGTTGCTATGAAACGACGCTAAGTGACGCTACAATCAGACCAACATATTCATCTTGTAATGTGTTTTTGTGTATGTTAGATAAATCTTGTTCATACTCCTTCATTGTATGCTATAACTATATAGCGTACTCCTCCCTGTGGGAGTGGGAGAGGAGCACCCGCCCCTCAATCACTCACAAAGACGTTTTTCCTCCCGAGTGGAAATTACTGGTGGAGATTAATAATGACATTAAGGCGGTAATGATGCTGCAACGGATGAAATATTTATTAAAAATCCCTCTGCTAGCAATTAGCGCAGCATGTAATGGTTGTGCACAAGGAATGGATGCTATTGTGCCGGTCACCTTCATCACCCCCCAATATAAACCCACCATTTCTGAACAGAATTGCCCCAAACAGCCTCTCCTCACCTTGACAACGGCAACTGTGGGAGTTGTCCAAATGGTATACAATCCTAATTACACACACGCCGCCTTAAGGAAATAAGCAGGTGATAAGTTTGTCAGGCATGCAGACTTGAGGAGAGGACGGACTCATGAGGACCAGTGCAAATAAAACATAGTCAATAAAACGTTCCAAGTTTCCTCAGAGTTGTCCAGGGAGCACAATTTTTATTGGATGAACGACTCACATTTTGTTTTTTTTCTTACTTCTCGTGCCTGTACACTGCCAAGTTTTCCACTTTCTCCCACACAACTTTGAGAGAAAACCTTCAGAAGGTGAAAAGTGTCCCTGCTGGATGACGGCTTCCATTTCCACGGGGCAGGCTGCGCAGGGGCATAGTGGCCACCCTGATCCACCAATTGAGCTTTCAGGAGGATTTACCAGCCAATCAACAAGCCAATCGGGTTCCCCCAATCTCGCCTTTTTAGTCAAATACTTCTCAACCAACCAAATAGCTTCCTCAATAAAGTCTTTGTCACCAACCAACTTACTTACTTACTAACCAACTTAGGAACAAATATATTAGTCAACTGACTGACGGACTAACCCACATACTAACAGGCCGACATTAGCTAACCATCCAATACACTCACTAACAAACCAAGAGAACAACTGAATAACCATCAATAACATACCAAGGACTTAACTGACTGACTAACAGACCAACAAACCAAACAACCAACTGTGACAAAACCAAACTAATCAAACAACCAACCACCCAAATGCTTTGACATCAGTTCTACATCTTTGAGTTATGTTAGCTCAGTCCAGCTTGGTTTCATCACCATTTTCTATAATTCAAATTCAAACACGTTACATTATTAAGTATTCAGAAGACCTGTGATGAGGAGCACGAGTGTTTCTTTTAAAAAGTGACCTTGCCTACTTTATGCCTGGCATGCATAATACATTTCCAACCAGATTCGCATGTCCTGGAGATTGTTTTGACACGTTGCCGTCCGTACGTCCTTTTTTGTGTTCATACTTCCCAATTTTCCAGTGGTCACCTCAGATGGATGATACGAAGTGTAACCAAGAGGCACAGGGTCCATGTTGTTGCTGTTGTGAGAAAGGTCAGGGGTCCGACTATTCGATGGGTCCGTTTATTGGCGGCGACGTGCGACCTCCAGGAGCTCATCAACGACATCATTCAGGCGTGAGGCGACGGAACAAGAACCAAACAGTGTTTGCGTGCATGTGTGCGAGTGTGTGTTTGTGTGTGTTTATAATGCAATAGCGGCTCACTTCACAAAGCTAACAAAGGGAGACGGATCAATTTGCAATATTGTCCATAGCAACAAAGAGAGGACATAAAAGCGAGCACATTAAGTGACGCCATTGTATGATCTCTGCAATCAATAAACATCAGGGCCTTAAGGAACTGTGTGTGTATACGTGTATGTGTGTGTGTGTGTTTGAGCGAACAATAGACAAGATTGTTTAAGTTCCCGACAAACTTTCTTACTCCCCCGCTATTGTTAATTAGATAGTTATCTTTAGCCCCACCGATCGACTGGATAAGCCCTTAATTAATCTTCTCATCTAATTAACTGTCTTGCCGTTAATAACGTCAGACACATCGTTGTTGTACCTTTGCCTGCTGTCAGAGCAGATGTAGTGAAAACCTTTCCACATCAGACACACTTCACTGAAAGGAATGGAAATGGCGCTGGTCCTCAAGTTTTGGTCCTGCGGGGGAAACTATGATGGAAAGTTGGTGTGGAAAATAATGTTAAGTCTTCGATGAAGAAGGCCTAATTAGGAGAGCTTATTTGGTTAGTTGGTTAGTTGGTCAGTTAGTGAGTAGAATGTCAACAAGGAAGGCTTGGTTGGTTGCTTATTTGTTTAGTTTTAGTATGTTAGTAAGTATTTCCTTGACAAGGAACACTCGATTTGGGTAGGTTCGTTGGTGGGTTAGGTTTTTGGTCAATTGGTTGTTCTGTCAACTAGTCAATTTTTGAACTAGTTTGTTAGTTAATTGAGTTTTGCTGGCAGATGAGTCAGTCACTTAGCTGGTTTGATGTTAATTAAGTGAGTCGATTAGTTGGTTGGTTAGTTTGTCATCAACTAGTTGATTAGTCAGTCGGATAGTCAAATATTCTTTTTTTGTCAGGAGGTTGACCAGTGAGCGGTTGATTTGTTGGCCAAATATTCAGTTGGTTAGTCGGTCGGCTAGGCTGTTATTCAATTGATATGCTGCTTTGTTGGTCAGTTAAGCAGTTGATTTGGTTATTTGCTTAATTATGATACTGGTTTGTTGGTCAGTTAGTCGTTGTTTTGGTTAGTCAGCTGGATCTTCAGTTGGTTGGTTGGTTAGTTGTTCATTTGTTGGTCAATAAGTTGGCTATGATGTCCGTTAGCTGGTTCGTTTAGATTAGTTTATTAGTAACACATTGACAAAGATCGGAAGAGATTAGTTGGTTAGTTAGGGTGTTTGTCAGTCTGTTTGACAATGCTAGCAGTAACTACAAAACTAACTGATAGTATTGCTCCAATGACATGTTCCCTCACTAATATGTGTCCGCCAAACATATATATATATATATTTTTAAAGATTTTTCGCTATGTGTGGGCTTGGGGAAACAAAGATTTTGCAGGTGTACCAAATAAAACATCCAGTGAGTGTAAATGGATACAAATACGTAAAATGTAATTGCGCACACACGCACCCCCACCCCCACGCACACGCGCCCCCCCAGACACACACTGTCAGTCAGTCAGTGGTATCCCCGCTGGGGCAGGGAGGTTCATTTGCATTATGATAGCGGGCAAATTAAGTACATTCCAGTGAATTTGAAAGGCCCTCCATTTGAACAACACATGCATGCGCACATACACGCACAGCATACATCAATGATTATTTGTTCTTAAAGGGAAGAAGGCCATCCTATTGGAAGTTTAGAGGACACCACATCCGAGAATGGAGTGCTACAGTATGGGCACTTCTCTCAGTAGGAGGGGAAACTGGTATTATGATGGTATTAATTATAAACTAGGTTACTTAGAATTCCCATTACTCCAATCATTGTGGCAGCTTTACAATACATTTCAACTTCAGCAGACGTAGAAAGGAAACCCAAAACCACCAGGGTCCCCCAACACTTTTACATGTCACTTTGGGAATTGAACCTTAGATTGACTGATAGATGACTTGGAAAAAAAAAGTCTAGGGGGATTTGATACGTTGGATGCATAATTAGATACCGTCAATGCCATGCTGTTTAATATCTGTTTAAATTGAAGTGGTTACTGCTGTTATTTGGAGTTTTTTAATAGGTGATATGACATGACTCTTTCTTGTGATTGGCTCCAAATCAACTCTTACATCATTCAGGAGCTCCAAAATTGCATTTCTAAATAGATGACGATGTGATCATTTTTGTAAGTGGCATTTCAAAAATGCTTTTAAGAGTGGAAAAGCTCTCCTGGCCACCTCTCATTTCACCTGTGTGTTCATGCTGACACCACTTTGCGTGCTGCTTTGTACTGTGTCAGATGCATTATTTAAAGATGCAAAATCAGACAGCGTACACTTTGTACACACAAACATTTAGTTAACAGCTGTCTAAAATTTGGGAAAAAATTATAAATTCATAGATGAGTATAACATTTTAAGTAACAGCCAATATGGGTTTTGCTTCAATCACTCAACTACCATGGTATTAATGGAAGAAATGTGCACAGCCATGGATAAAAAACATGTTTTAGTAATTGTTTTTGTTGATTTACAAAAAGCATTTGACACCTAAGATCATGCATTTGACACCTTTGATCATGAAATATTATTGATTGAATACGAGTTGTTGCACATTAATGGGTTGCCAGTTATTTAAAAAATAGAAAACAATATGTTGAATTCAATAGTAGGCAACCAAAACACAGTTTTGTAAATTGTGGGGTGCCCCAGGGATCAATTCTGGGGCCAGTACTTTTTCTTCTTTATGTGAATGATATTACAACCATTTCGAAATTGTTAAAATGTATTTTGTTTGCAGATGACACCACTTTGTTTTATGCCGGGAAAAATATATTTAATGCATTACAAGTAATAATTATGAAGTGGTTCTATGCTAACAGACCATCTATAAATATTAGTAAAACCAGATTTATGATTTTCAGTTGTAGAAATATGGATGTCAAAGTAACACTGACTGTGCAAGGCATTGAAATAGAAAGGACTAATGAAATTAGGTTTCTAGGTATCATTATTGATGAACATTTAACATGGAAAGCGCATATAGAATATGTCAAATCTAAGGTGTCACAAACCGTAGCCGTGTTACACAAGGTCAAAGAATCATTGAACAAGAATGCTTTGTTATTGTTATATAATTCATTGATTGTTCCATACCTCACCTAGTGCATTGAAGTGTGGGGGTGTGCAGCCAAAACTTACACTGAAGAGGAGAAATTTACAAAAAAGGGAAATTGAGTACAAATTAAGAGGAACAGATATTTTTTCCAAACCTAAATATAGAACAAAACAAAAAGAACGATATATTTCAACTCAAGGTGTCAATCTGTGGAACAATCTGGATTGTAAAACAAAATCTTCTCAGTCTATTTGCATTATATTTTTTAAAAGCATAAAAGATCTTGACCACTCGTTGTCATGTATGTGTGCATGTGTGTGTTTTTTAATTGATTAGGGGCAGACAAAACACATTTTATTTATCCCTGTCCCCTTTCATTTCTTTTGCTTTACTTTGAATTTGAATATTGCTTTATATTGTCTTTTTTCTTTTAAAAATGATTGAATTAAATTGATTGATTGATTGATTGATCGATTGATTGATAAATCAAGCCCTAAAAGTATCATTCGGTGACTTAGTGATGAAGTTCTGCCTCCACCATTGAAAATGCAATCCATGCTTTTAATCTACGCTAACAGGACACCTTGCAGTAGATGGGGGCGGGGCAAGAAGTGGCTCATTTGCATGAGAGGGGACTTCTGCAAGGCTAAGAAATACTGTAGCATTAACAGTGTGCTCTTATTCTGATCCTTGTTATTTTGACACTGTTGTTACTAAGACATCTGGGAACTGTTTTAAATGTTGAAAAAAATGCACTAGACACGATCTATTCCGAGTGGGATGAATAAAAAGAACAAGAATAAAATGCTAATAATAATCAAGATACTATCTCCACCTCAAATTACTGCCGTAGGTCCTTCGGGTCCATTTAGTTTTGCCGCCCCTGCTGCTCGGGGCTCATGAATAACCAAGGCGATGTGATCGTTCTCTACATTAAAAACTTCTACATTTAGATTTAGATCTCCCGTCCCGACCTCAGGTAAGAGAGCGCTGAAAAATTTAACAGCCTGTAGAACGTTCCTCACCGCTCCTTCCACAAATTAAAAAGTAATTCATGTCTGGGCTACTTTTAAAAAGGTCCGCCGCTGACCGTGATGAGCATTGCCCTTTAAGACGAGGTTCTCAAACTAGCAGACTCCACACCTTACTTGAGGGTAAGAAAAACAACCTCCTCATTGCATTAAGGCAATTAGACCATATTTGCCCTAAATAATAAACTTCCAACCTTGCAGAATGTGTTCAATATTTCATCTTTTATTCAGATGCGGGGAGTGCTTCTATAGTGAATGCAGGTCTCTCTGTAGTGCAGGTGGGTTTCCAGGGAAGGCTTTTAGGTGGCGGATAGAGGGGCGGGGCCAGCTGAGTAAAAGCCATTGGCTGAATAATGAATCGCTTACCTGTGCAAAAAAGAAAAAAGAAAATCCAGTTGGCCAAATGGGAGAGCAAGTTAATAATAAAGATCAGGATGAAAAGCAAGTCAAAGTAAAAATGCCTTGCAGAGGCAAAGGAAAAAAAGTCACAGTATTAAAATATTGCAATACATATAAAAAACAAAACAAGTAATAAACATTTGAACTGCTTTTTTTAAAATACAGGTAATACTCACATGTACAGGACTGCATCACTGATATTTTAAAAATAATTAACATGGAATCATCATCAAATTGGTAATTCTCACTGGATTCCCATGACCTTTAAGTGTTTTTCCAGATTTTCCATTACCAATTTTGGTATTGACATTCCCTATATTTGGATTAGTCCGTCCCCCACTAAAAAAAATACACCCAAATGGTATTAACCAGCAATAAATTGGATGAAATAGAAAAGTGAGTTTTGTCAATTTTTTTTTAAGCATTCTTAATTTTCACATAGGTAAAACAGAAATTATCGACTGTAAAACGTAACTTCTCATGCAAATTCTTTTCTGAACAGACGTTTTTGAGGCTACTCCTCATTTTGGTTGCTACAAAAGGGACACAAAGCTAAAGAAAAAGCAAGGAGTGACTTGGTGGGCTGAGTTCTCACCAGCATCTTGTATGACGCCATGCTCAACTGAACCAAATCAGACGATGTCAGGGTTATTAATCCACAAACAAAAAGTAAGTGCCATTGAGAAGTATATTAGGCGTGAAGGTAACATCAACCACAAAAATCTCTTCATAAGGACAGTGACCCATCTAATAAGCAGGAGGAATGTGTGTATGTAAGTGTGCGGGAGGGGGGGTTGATTGGCAGTAATTAGCACTGGTGGGTGCCGTGCCCCCCCGTTAAATTGAATTTAACGACAACACAGCAAGTTTTAGCTAATCCGGCACTCTGGAGCATTATGCTTAATGGACTCAAAAATAAAATGATGGCCGCTCAAAAGCAAAACCAATTAACACGGAGCGGAGAGATGATGTGGAGTGCTGAGCTCTACACATCTTGCTGCGATGTACGCCTCCTGTTATATAAGGCCATTTCTGCTCATTTTGAATAATGAAGGTGGCAGAGGAGGCTTGACATCATGTTAATATCATGACCGCCAGACCATTGAACGAAAGAGTAGTGACAGACAGAACTGGTTTCTTTTATAGGGCAGTCTGTAAACATAACTTTAACGCCTAATCGCTTATTCCGGTTTTCTTACAACTTACCATTTTCAAGCCTCTGTCCCCTACTAACCTTACTATTAACCTGTCTCTGTTGTCCATCCATCCATTTTCTTAACCGTTTATTCCTGACCAGGGTCGCGGGGTGACTCTGTTGTCCATACTCTAATTCGTATTAAACCACACTCCATCCAAGTCAAGTCATCTTTATTTATATAGCTCTTTCAAGCAGCCTTAGCTTTCACAAAGCACTTTACAGAAACACAATATAAAACAAAAATAACATAAAACATTAACAGCAATACAATACAATACAATACAATACAATACAATACAATATAAAAGAAAAACAATCTATTTTCAAGTGTGCTTTCAACCTCTCAAGTTGTCCAATTTACAAGAACTTGCTTTTCCTAGTCTTGAGGTCCTCTCGCCCCCACGCTGTCTGGAAACTGGGACTAGCAACTCTCATTGGAGCCCTTGTAAGGTTTACCACAAGGAAGTATGAACAGATAGCATAGCAGCTAAACAGTAGCACAACAAATGATCTGCTCTATGCCCGACACTCACATGTTAATACGAGAAACTCTGCTTAGACTTTTGTGAGCTTCTGTGCTCCCTAAAGACACGACCCTGGCCATACATCATCGTAATTAAAGGCCGGCGTAATGACGCGGGGTCTCAGCAGCATGATTTCTGTCGGATCGCCATGCTGCTTCATTAAGACCACTCAAGCTAACGAGCTGTGGCTGTAATAAAGTCCTCCCGCCGGTCTGCCACCGGTGATGAAGGGGCCGCGAGCCAAGGCCTGAGATGGAATTAGTAGTGGAAGAGTTTTAGGTGGACTGAGGGAGAGCCGTGGCCTGGTGATGGGAGTTGAAGTGCTTTCAGATTGCCACTCATCCAAATATGTTAAGCAAAATGCACAAAGAAACACCAAGGAAAAGCATGGTAGCTTCATGCCGCCATTTTGGTAGTCGCACACTCAACTTGATTTTTAGCCTAGAAGTATTTCCTATATGAATACTTACAATACACTTTTTAATATAGTTGCTTCTATAGAATATTGATGGTTGTAAAACCGTAACTTGTTGTATATCGCTGTCCAGCTTTATGGAAGTAAATGTAGTTATTTTTTATGTATGTACAATTAAGAATACTGTAATTGTATGATTGCATATACAGTGTCCATGCAATACTTTTTTTGCAGGAAAATATATCAAATGAAATATCTTCATTTGTAGACAAGACTTTATCAGTAAGTAGCATTTACGGCCTGTCCTTCCCCTTCGACTGGTTCATTGCCGTGCTTGGCTGTGATTAGTCACACGATGCGACATTAACCTGTAAATTAAAATTCTTCTATGCAATTTGATGGGTGATTTAATTCCAGTATTGTACCCCACTCCCCTCTACCATCCCCATCCTTCAGACATCCACCCCCCACGCTTTCTCCGTCTCCACCTGCCGTGGGCTAATCCCATTATGAATTCTTTATATAGCCTTTTCTCTTAATGATCAGCAGGGCCTTCTCCAATCCTGATTACTATTGTACACTTAGCACTACATAAAGCAGCGGATTAATACGCCCCTCCAGGATCGTTGCTATGGATCCACTCATTGCCTTGCGAGAGATGTTGCCCACCGCTTCAATTGGCTATAAATTGCTTTCCCTGGTGGCTTCTCACGTAGCAGACAGCGCGCGCACAAGAATAGGGGGTAAATTTCTCTCTCTTGTGGTCTAGCGCTGTCTCCCCGGAACGAGACGAAAGTGATCCGCTCTATAATTCATGACCCAGCACTTTCGCTTTCTTCTGCCTTCAAATTTTCTCCCTCTGTGGCCAAGACTCTGTAGTAACACTGCTCATCCAGAGCCCCCTCCTCTTCCTCACCCCACTAAACAATGTGAAAAGGTGCTTTAAGGGTAAGCTGGCCTCATACGCCAACACAAATTGTGAGAGTTGATGGCATGATGAATTTGGAGGCTCTTAATGGGCTATCCCTGAAAAGTTCAATGAGGCTAAAAAGCAACACAGTGTGAACTGTCCAGTCCAATTAGGCTACAGTTTGCTCAAAATGAGTGTAAGAGTAGATAAAGGCAGCATTTATGTCACAAGGTAAACTATCTAACAGTTCTGGCTGCTCAAACAGTTTCCGCCTTGATTATGAGTCGCTAGATCCTCCAGAAACAATTGGCATCTGCTCACTGGTCACACAATGAGTGAATTAATTATCAATCATTTGTCTGGCAGTTACAGTGGTCTCACACAGTTGAAATAGAGTTATGATTTGACTTCCCAAATTGTGCCCATTTCAAGCCAGTATTAAAACCGGTTCCAAGTCCTCTTACTCTCGATTGACAATGGGATGAATTTCTATGGGACAATGGATGAAGGAATAGATTTCATAAACTGAGTCTTTTGCATTTCCCCGGGCCTGTTACAAACCCAATTCTATCCGGTCTGACTCCCAAGAAGTGATTGGCATCTTCTGCTTACCACAATTGGAATAACTTGTTCAAAATTGTGGTGGGCCACCATAGATAGATTTCTTAAACTGCGAGCCTTTCCCTACCTTACTGCACCTGTTTCAGGCATATTTAACCCTCAATTCTGAGTTCTCAAACTGTCAAAGTGAAACCAATTAGGATTACTGCCTGTTTCAAGAAAGTGTTCAACACAATTCCAAGTGTTTGGACTTTCAAGGCGTGAATGGCAGCTCCCGAGATCTTATAAAGATTGGATCAATTGTGCAAAAAGAGAAATTGTCAGCAGCAACAAAGATTTGGGATTTGAAGCAAATATCCACCTAGACTTTCCAAACTAGCCCGTTTTAAGTCAATTTCAAACTGGATTTTGAATTGTGGTGCCTAAGAAGCCGTTGGCATCTCCTGATAAGCCCATTTTGCTGACAAATGATGAGAACCTTTTTTTAATTTTTTTTATTTACGTGCTAAGCACTGACGAAAGTGGGTTTTCAGTGTAATTGTCACTAACCGAGTCAAGCACCGACGGACCTCAGTCCATCACTGTTGTTTGACTGTTTTGCTGACGAATGATGGACTGGCGGAATGCCCACCTCTGTCTGTCGGTCCTAAAATCGTGGCGACAAAGTGACATTGAATGCTTGGTTGCAATAAAATGATGGACGGAAGGGTGCCCAGGACCCTGGCAACTGATGGACCAGCAAAATTTTGTAAATTGCCCACCGGACTCGTACGCTGATAGGTTCACAGTTTGGGAAGTTTCAGTCTTTTTCAACTGTGCAAAATCACTATTGTGAATGACCAAATTTGCTAAATAAATTCATCCTATTGTATGGCCAGTTGCTCCTTGGGAGTCCGATGACTCCATGATGAGGACCTGCAAACTTTTTTTCAAAGTTAGCTTTCAAAGCAAAGGGTGATGTCATGGCGGTTACAATATGTACAGCACAGTCTGTAGGGAGACAGCGGTCTTTGTTTACGTTGTTATGTTGCGTCAGCCTAAACGTTTTGCTTTTCTTGATCCTCCGTCCTTGTAGCCCTACAGCATCTCGCTCCCCTCATAACTTGACGTGGTCAAGCCTCATTGCCCTCCAAGGGGCCAGCCAGCGCCAGGCGGCTACAGATGTGCTTATACAGCGCAACATCCCGTCGTAGACACACACAGCCGAAAACCCACACAGCGACCAAACTTACACTCCGGCGTCTCTCGCCAGGTCCACCACCTGCCCTGGCATCCGCCGCTTTTCCCCCAGCCAAGGAAGCTCCTGCATGGGCACACCGGGCAGCGGCCCAGCCTCTCACATCCAGGGCCAGGGCCAGAAGACGACGGCCAACAGCTGGCCGAGTGCAGAGGAAGCCTGGAGGCTTCCACAGTAGATGAATCACCGCGGATTAATATTTAACTCCAGACTCCTGCTTCCCTCCAGCTTTTCTCTGTCCTCCCCCTCTTTTCCTGCTTTCTCCCGCCGTCCCCCAATCCTGCAAGGAAGTTGGCTCAATGTACCATCACTGGAAATTTCATACAGGGGTTGTGATAGAATTTTGCTTAATGTAAAGTGAGCCAATACCTTTAGGATTTTTGCCTTGTGAGGCTTTAATATGCATTTTCATTTAATAAACAGCGGTCCTTGGTTAACGATGGAGTTTTTTTCCAACGGTGACGACGTGACACAAAGTCGTACAAGAGTCAGAACACGCTGTAGTATATCACATAAACTGAGGACCCCCAAGGTGTTCTCCTGGTCGACACCTCATAATTAGTGTGACTTTTCAAACTATCTCTACTTAAATCATGCAGATCGAACATTATTCATGAGGACAGCGTATGGGCAGTAGAATAGGCTATGTACTTTAGTTATCAGTTGTTTCTTCGTGAATTTGTTATGGAGGATTTCTCGAGGCATTTTAAGTGCTTACCACCAAGATGGCAGCCACTTGTTATATTGTTATTGTAAAGGTTTCTAACTACAACACAAAATAGATGTTATATTTGCTTACTGTACATGTTTTGACAACAAAATCAAAAGAGTGCTGAAAAGGTGGTATTTTGGAATTAAGTTCCGAACTGATTTAGTTGATCATTTACAGTTCAGCATAATAAGGTTTAGCTGTGTTTGGTCAAGTTTTAGGTTTATTCATCCCAAATGATCACGCAGCACATGAAGTCACACTCAGTTCGTGCTGTACGTACTGTTTTTTCATTTTTTATCTATTCATGTCCAATTACTGTTTGTCGTACAAATATTTACTGTAATTACGACGTACAGTAACTACTAGGTCGTTGTAAACCTAGGACCCCCTCTACTAACTAGCTCCAACCCTACAATAATTCTGTTTGAACTAATCCCTCTTTCCTAATGGCAAAATTGGAAAAAGTGGTGATTATATTTTGTTAGAATTTTGGTCAATAAGTTGCTATGTAAATGCTGTCAGCCATTATTTGTGTGAATATGTATTTTATTGATTCTAAAGGAATTTCCAGATGACAAACAGAAACCAGTGTCATCCTTGGAACCAAAATAATCAAATATACTAACTGTAATCATAACTTTAAAAGTGCATAGGTTTGTGATTTTGTTGGATTTCTGAAACTTTGCTATGAACTGATTTCGCCTTTTTAGCTGTGAGACATTTTTGGTTAGTTTAGGTAGATATTTTATGGATCCCGAAGGAAATTCCAGATGACAAAAGAAACTTGAGTGTCATTGGTGAGCACTGTAGCAGCCTGGGAACAGAAATGACATTAAATAGTATTTTTTGCAGGTAGTAAAGCTTTCGTAAGCCCTGTAGCGTTGACAACCTGAGCCGTGCAGCCTCATGATGGCATTCCCAGATGGAATCTGCTTCGTGATGACTGCTCTGATTTTGTGATTAAATAGAAAACAAGACTGCTTCTCTTCATCTTCCTTATTCCTGCAGACATTCTTTGTTTCTGCGACGCTGCACTTTCCATTCCCCCACCGTCTTTTCCACTGTATATGTTTGTAAAGATATATCGTCCCCCTGCGGTCGCCTCTCATTCACATGCATGTTCGGCGAGGCTCGTACATAAATCCACCTCTTTATGGCCGGCATAAAAGCCAAAAGCAAGGGGAATGAGAGACGGGATTCTTCTACTTTCCGATCCCACTTGTAACGGATCAAGCGCTTGCATTTGGGCTTTCTTTTTTTTGTCTTTAGACCAGTGGTGTCCAAATTACGGTCTGCGGGCCATTTGATGTCTATTTTTTTTAGCAGCCCATGTCATATATCCCAATTCTCCTATGAAGAGTCAGTGAAGTAATTTTTTAGTTGGTATTTGGTGTACAATTTTGTGAACAACTGGTTTATCATATACTGTATTACTATATATATATATATATATATATATATATGAAAAAGTTTTGACAACCGAGCTTCAGATGGCTGCATCGTCTGCGCTTATATGGGTCATGTTGTGACCATGAATTGAATCTTCTTGAATACGTAACCAACCAACGGGCTCGACGGAATTTGCGGGGGATTCGGTGGGAATCGCCACAGGGATGGAGGTCCCGGCGGAGCCGCTTCCCGTCCGCCCGATTCAAGGTCGCTCGGCGGGTGCCCGGTGCCGTCCCGCCACGCCGTCCCGGACGAGGCTTTAGCAGAAAATGACTCTCTTTTGTGCACCAAGGCCCAAGCACAATTGGAGAGGCCACAGATTGTCTTTCAATGGGGCTCCAAATATGAATATGCATATTTATAAGAAATACCCTCCCCCTTCCGCTCTTCCTCAGCTATTCATTCCTCTCCTCATTTTCCATTCCAAACGTGGCGTGCGGCAAATGAAAGGTTGCCGTGTCATACCCCTGAAGGTTTGACAATGGTAGAAAAATCCTAATTACATCCTTTTTTTGTGATTATTATGCTATGATTATTATTCCTTCGCACCGAGAATGTGTGGGCCGATGTTTGGTGAGTCTCCACGGAGACAAAAGTACTTAACAGCTCCGCTTTAGAGGCCAAGCCTGTATTATTTTCACTGAACTCCGAGAACACCAGTTCCCTCATTAAATGGAAAAAAATGTGCCTTTTTCTTTTTTTTTTTAAAGGAAAGAAAAGTCTGATAGGTAGGGACAGTAACAACCTTTGGACTAAATTCTCAATGTAAGGTATTTAGTTGAGCGTAGAACTTCATGGCCACACAATCCTAATCTAGACCAACACCTTCATAATATACTAGGGATGGTAAAATAACTACTGAAGGACAGGGGTAAAAGTGGCCTGGAACTGTCTGGAACGCAGTTCCGGCAAGATTTTTGGGACCGGAACTATTCGGAACGGTGCTTCTGTTCTGAAAATATGAACGCAACGCAACTGTCAAAAAAACCCACACCCTGTTAAATAACCTGCCAGGCGGCTACACCGGCAACTACTAACGTCAGATTTACATACACAATTGTGAACACTAACAAGTCTAATAAAGTGCTTCTGAATCGTTCCAATGTCTTTGTGTAGCGTAACTAGTTTCCACCGATATTTATTTGTATTCCACGGAGTTCTGTTCGCCGGCTCCATCTCAGCGTATGACGAGTTACGTTGATGTGCACATGCGTGTGTGCACAGCGAACCACCATGTTCAATTGGCTAACAGCCTGACATGTGATCAGCATGGATAGTTGCTGAGCTCTGATTGGTTCGAATGCACAACGTGTTTTGTTTCTGCAAAAAAAAACAAAAAACGGGAGAGGTAATAAACAACTTGTTGAACTGATGCAATAGAAAATGAAAATGCAATGGAAATTTGACCAGATTATTTTACCCCATTCACAAAATGAATTGAGTTGAAAGAATGTGTGTGTTTTATTTATTTATTTATTTTGCTTGGATGGGGAGGTTCAGAAGATCTTCCATGTCAATGTGCACATTTGAACTTATTTATGTTAATTTATGTTAGGCTACTTATTTATTTCCTTATAACCCTAACCCTACCCTATTTCCTAACCCTAACCCTAAAACAAGTCGATATTTACTTTATCTTCAAAATAAATTTAATTTACATGTGCACAATGTAAGAGTCATTTGGACTTTTATTTTTATTTTCATTATGTTACTTATTTAAATCATTATTTTTTTAAGTGCATGTTTACATTAGCTTCCATTTTAATGTGCCTCTTATGTTCTTCATTTATGTTCTAAAGTAATTCAAATTGAGGTTTTGCATTTAGATGTGAGGGAATGAGGGAAAATATTATTAGGAGATTGAGGTCTACGTCTCAGTCTACTCGTCCTCTTCACAGTCTAGTCATCCTCGTCACAGTTAAGTTCTCCACGTTCCTGCTAAGTTCTCCACGTTCCTGCTAAGTTCTCCACGTTCCTGCCAAGCTTCCCAAGTTCTGCCAAGTCAGCCCCAGTCAAGCCAGTCCAGTCACAGCTACCAGCCTCACCACGCTCAGTCCCGTCACGGCAACAAGCCTCCTCTCACCCAGTCCCGTCACGGCAACCAGTCTCCTCTCGCCCAGTCACTGTCACGGCTTCCCCAGTCTTCTCTCGCCCAGTCACGTCAAGGCTTCCCCAGTCTTCTCTCGCTCAGTCACGTCGCGGCTTCCCCAGTCTTCTCTCACCCAGTCACGGCTTCCCCAGTCTTCTCTCGCCCAGTCACGGCTTTCCCAGTCTTCTCTCGCCTGCCGTGCCCCGTTCTGCTGCGTTGGGCTGGGGGCACGGGCCGTGTTGGGGTGGGGGGTGCTCCTGGCCCCTGAGTTTGCTCTCTGGCCAGTGGCCCCTGCGGGGGCTCTGGGGTTGTACCTTGGCGCTGCCGTGGCCTGGGGGGGCCCTGGGGGGTTGTGCTTGCTCTGTCCTGGCCGGGGTCGAAGGCTCCCCTCTTTGGTGGAGGTTTTCATGAATGCCAGATCCACCACACCAGCATCTATCGGAATTCAAACACAATCTGCTTCTTCCTCTGGTGGTTGAATCGGTGGAAGCTGATGTCTGTGGATCTCACTCTGCTTCATCTATCCTTCCTTCCTTTCCTCAGTCTCTCCTTTGGTCTCTTGAGGTCTCCCCAATTTGTTGGAATTTAGATGTTTCTGGGGTTGGTGAAAAACTCTGGTTGGTAACCCGGTGGGTAGTAGGTGATGTCTGGTCGGTGCTGGATTTCACTTTCCTTTTCTTTTTTTTTAATCCTTCCTCGGGTCTCCTGACAACCTCACGACTCTAGCTGGATTCTGAAGTATTCGGTTTAGGAGAACGGAATGGGATTTTTAATAGGTTTTAGGTGAATTAATGAGTACACACTCACACGCACGCACACATGCACACGCAAATGCACATACTCACGCACATACAAAATAATAAAAAAAAGAAAAAAAAAGAGAGAGAGCAACGATGATGACATGTCGAATCGGTAAAATTACCGAATGAACAATCCTGAGCTCTCTTTCAAAAAAAAAAAAAAAAGGCGGTGCATACAAGTGTGCAAATAAAAGTGGTATTTTAAGAGCGTGAGGACTCGTATGTGATGTGCGTATGTGTGTAATCACACAGCGGGAGACTCTTCAAAGTGCGTCTGTTAGTCATGTTTAGTCAAAGTACACACGGAGAATAAAGAATTACTGCCCATCCTGTGAAGCCTATTCTGATTTGTTTTTCAAAATACATTATGCAATCTTAAAGGTAATTGCTGAAAACAAGCAAATAGTGAGTACATAATTGTGGAGATAAAATTTTCAGATTTGTTTTTATTTTTATTTTGGTGGTGTGTGGTCGATGGAAGTGGAGTCGATATCAACTAGTAGATGACGTTATTGATATTTCTCCAGTAGAGTACAGAAGTCTTGAGCACCCCAACAGTGGCTGAGACCACCCATTTCATCTATCCCTCCTTTATCTTCCTTTCCATTGTTCTTTCACTCCATCTCTTCAATGTACCAATGACGAGTGTGTGGACCAATCCTGCAGTTTGCTCCGAGCGCAAAACTAGGCCGCCAGGATTACTCTTGCCGGCTTGTCCCCAGTGAAGCATGTCTACTGTATGTGTGTGTGTATGCAGGTGAATTAGTGTGTGTGTGTGGCCCAGGAGAGCAAGCAAGCTTTCAGTCTGTCCAGAACAGCAGTGAGAGAAGTCTTGGGCATATGGAGGCTGGCTATTGGGCCAGCAGGTATTTTTCAGCGTCTGCTCTCCTCCTTTTTGTTACAGACTTTCATGTTTCACGCATGCGAGGCCGGCAGCGACCTACAGCCGCCGAAGCTACAAAGTCTCTCGTAAGAAACCCTGCAGGAGGTCATCAAAGATAAATGACAAGCGGGCTTATTCTTGATCGGTAGTGCCTTTGTGGCATCAGCAATTTTGCACATTTAAATTGGTGGGATTTAGAAAGGAATTAGCATCCATTTTGGATTTGATATTTGTTGCCAATCAATATAATATACTACAATTAATTAATGTATTACTCCATTCATTAAGAGTTAAAAATGCCATCAATACCTTCCAGCCCCCCAAAATTTTTTGCTGCTGTTGTTTTGTGTTTTAAATAGTGTTGTTCCGATACCATTTTTTGGCCCCCGATACGATTCCCATATCCAGTTTTGCAGTACCGACGGCCGGACTGGGATTAATTTTCATCCCTGGAGTTTCATGGCTCAGACCGGCCCACTTTAGTTTACAGTGTTTTAATGAAGATGTATATTTCAAATGTATTAATGTATCAATCTAAAATAGATTAAACATTCGAATAAGTAACCAACGCCAATAGTTATGTTGTATATGACAGAGTGAGCAGAGAGCTCACGGAAGTCATGAAAGAGGGGTGAGAGAGAGAGGGAGAGAGAGCATGACACTTGCTTCAAAAATTCGTATGATCCATTCTGCAAAAAATGGCCAAAAGGTCCATAATTCAGGCCAACCAAGCAGGAAAATGCAGACCACTAATATAGTCACTCTATCTGGCTAGGTCTCTACCAATAGCACTTTAATTTCTGCTTTTGAAACGAACTTGCGGGCCGAAATAAACAGCGCCTCCTGGCGGCCAACTGGCTTTCTCAGCCCTGGCCTGTATACCGATACCTAGTGACACAGGTTCATTTCAGAAAGGAGGAAAAATGATGGCATAGTCAAAAAACTTTTATTTACACCAACACAGCATCAAAAATGTGAAAAATATTTACAGTGCAAGTCCAGTGCAAACACATTCCCAACAATATTTACAAGTTCCATTGGTCTTTTTTGCAACTTACTGTGGTAGCCAGTCACTCACCATCCCAATTGGCTAAGCACCTCCCTACAAATTATTTTTGGATCCCTTAAATAATTTAGCCAATTATGGGGTATAATACCAAAAAGTAACCGAAAATAACTAAAGCATGTAAATAAACAATATATGCAGCATATTATTAACCATAACAAAAACCTTCCATTCACAATCAGTAACTTAATATCTAAAAAAAAGAACAAACTCTTTAAATAATAAACCAAACTACTTTTGTGGTATAGTCCATCGTCATGTGACACTTCAAATGCGGCAAAAAGCGCTATTTAAGGGAATTAGGAAGTGCTTTGGTTTGGTCCAGTGTTCATTGTCCAACGACCCCGCAGAATGCAGGTGAGCGTTTTGCGGTGCGTGTCGTGCGTCGGTGTCGAGTAGGGATGGCAGAAATGGAACATTGAAACGATCAAATCATTTGAAACGATTGATTCACAAAAATAATTGATGTTTTGGAACGTTCAAAATATTTCCCCACAGCGACATCTGGTGGCCAAGTGTAAAATATCAATCAAACAGTAGATCCGTGTTGCCAGCTCCCCAGTAAGGAAACTAACTATTGGCTGTCTGTCATCACCTAATTTACACAACTGGTAATTGGGCTATAATTGTAATGGACGCCATAAGAGAGAGAAATAATAATATGGGAAACAAAAACTGAATAACCCCCACCCCGTCAAAAGAAGTATAAAAATACAAATGAGCTTTTTGTTGCTGCTACTTGGTTTATTTTTAATTTTGCCTTTCAACATGACTTAAATGCTTTGATAAAACCCCCAGTGCTATCACATTTAATCAAAAACTACATTTCAACAGGCACATTTTTTTTTTGTGACAGGGTATCAAGTTTTGACAGAAAGTATTAGAGGAGAAAAAGAATGACCTGCAAAAACATTGCACCCGTAGCGGGAATTGAACCTGGGTTACGGACCTTTTTCTCAGCCCATTGTGCGGGTGTGTTACCACTAAAACAACCGCCGCGTTGAAAGCGTTCAAGAGGATGTTGACATTTTATCATGTAGGGCGATGAATCAGCAGGGCAATTTTACATACGAAGTATACTTAGGTTGGATTTATTTCATATTCAAGACATTTTAATATAATGCAATGGTCGGGTTTGATTTAATTTTAGAAAAGGCCCTTGCTGAAACAATGTGACGTTTCGAGGCGTAATGGAACGCGAAGGGCAACTGTCACGTGACATCCTGATTCTGAGACAGATTTAGGAACGCGATTCGAATCACAAGTTCCGCCTGGGTTTTTCCGGTTGGGCTGGGTATTGCCAACAACCTCACGATACGATACGTATCACGATACAGGGGTCACGATACGATACAAATCGCGATACATATTGTTGGAGGATGCTTTTTCCTCCGCGTGTTCGTTTAATTTCGGGTAGTGAGAATGTTGGTTATCTGAATACAGGCTGGAGATGATGAACAGTTCCTTCAAAGCTTTTATTTCTACAGAATATTCCGGGCACAAATGAGTTACAGACAATGGCTGTAGCAGCTCACAAGTGCGAAGTTACAGAGGACTTACAATATTCTTAACTGATAAGCCGGACGTGCAGAGATACGCGATATCACTCAAGGACACATCCGGCCACAGAACAGAGCTCAACTGAGGAAATGAGGATGTTATACAGTCATGACTAAATCTGGGCAGAAGACACACTTCAATATGTATCTCACTACATGATCTTCAAGGCGATACATATCTCGATATTTTTACATTAATTTACTTGCATTTTTAGTGTAATATGTCCATTATGCTGGATGACAAAAATGTTTTTGTTAGCAGCTCTTCTGGTTTATCACCAAGTGGCATGTGTGCGCATGCATTGCAGAGCAAGGTGCTACTTTCACAGACACACCGGGAAACTTTACAAATAGGAATGGACCAATATGAGTAAAAATATTAAGTATAAGTATTAAAATTACAGCTCTAAAATCGGCTCATTTGAAATATTTGGGGAAATAATAGCATCCCCCCACATGTAATACATTCTAGTTTGTTTTTAAACAAAATATAGAAAAATTGGTACATTTAGTTTATAAGTAAATACATGTTTATTCTTCCTCTGTTTTAGTTTTTCTTAGCAAAACACAGTATCCAATCACTGATGGGCTATTTTTAAAACAGACTTCACATGTACACTTTTTTTTTCTTTAAATAAGTAGGCTACAATGCAAACTAAACACCCAAGGCATTCATGTCCCTTTCGTCTGCTCCCCCACTCCGCTGCGCTCATGCAACACGTGGACTTATTAAAGGCAATTGACATCAAAGACTGCTTGTTAAGTAAAATGCAAGCTGCTGCTAGTGCATCAGTGAAACTTCAGAGGCTGCTGTTCCTGCGCAAGTAACCTTGCTTTAACTGCCTATTCAAAGTTAACGAGCAATATCGATTCTGACGCCTGCGTATCGATACGTGTATTGTAATGAGGCTCACAACGATGTATTGCCGTATCAGTTTTTTGAGCACACCCCTAGTTTCGGTACGATTTTTCCATCACTTTTGTCGAGTGTGCATCCTCGGCACCAACAAGGGGGAAAAGGAATGAGTCAAGGCGGCAGGTGAGCAGTTTGTGAAAGTGTCGAATTAAGGGGGGGATTTGTGCGGGGCTGTGTGAAAACAGTTTAGGCGGAGCTCGTCTCCGCGGAAAGGAAGAGCGAGCAGGGTGCGCTCACGTGGGCTGCTCCTCTCAGCCAGACGACCCAGTCAGGAAATGGCAGACAGTCACAGACGCTCCGTCACACCTAATTTGTTTGTTTTTTAACATGAAAAAGCTGCCCTGCCATTGGTTTAGAGCATTCAAGGGCCAATAGGAAATCTTGGTTTGGCATGCAGTGAACACGTCACACATCAATGAATGTCGTGCAAGCAAGACACAAGATGGCTAAAAAAATTAATGTTATCTACAAATCTATATCGTCCTGTGTTTTTTTCTTTTTTAAGACAAAATAAATGAATAAAGAAAGAAAGACCATAGGAAGACACAAGACGCTGCATCCAAAGTCCTGTATTAAAACAATGGTAAATAATGGTATTGGCATGTTACTTGTTAGTACTTGCCGATACCGATACCACTTTTTTAATGCAGTATCGGTATCGGAACAACACTAGTTTTAAATAAAGCAAAATACCACGGTATTGTCTAAAATTTTAACAAATAGAAAATATAAGGAAACAAGCTGATCTTATAAAGTGTAGAAGAAGAAATGACTTTCAGCATTTCCCTGTCAGGGGTCACTACAGTGAGTCAGTCGCATGATTTGTTTGGCAGTTTATACATCGGATGCCCTTTTTGACCAACCCGCCCATTTTTATCCGGCTTTAGGCCAGTAGTGGCTAAGAATTGGTGCACTGACCGTGAGTCAAACCTGCGTCATCAGTTTGAAAGTAAGCAACATACCACTACACTACAAGTGCCAATTTTATGAGCATAAACTTGTATATTGCTGGATGTATAGATACTTTAAAAAAATAAGCAAAAGTGAAAATATAGGTATTTTTTCAGTTCTTGAAGTTAATGTAAATTTTTATACAGGCAGAACCCATTTCATAATATATTTTCATTTTTTTGAGTAGAGTGTCTTTAGTGGAAAACATGCTTTTTGAAACCAACGCTAATTAGATCAAGTGTGGAGAACACGTGAAGCCTTTTTTAATCAGAAAGTGCCACGCACGCACGCACGCACACACACACACCTAACCCTAACCCTTTGTGGGGCCATCTTATTGACATAATGCATTTCCTAGCCCCTTCTCCTAACCCCAACCATCAAAAAAGATTGCCTACCCCTATTCCTTACCCTAACCTCAATCATAACCCAATTCAAACCTAAACTCTAAAACCAATTCTTGACCCTCAAAAAGAGGTCTAAACTTGTGTGGCCCAGCAAAATGGCCCCACATGGATGGGCGGGCCTCACAACTCTGTGAAATCCCAAAATGTTGGCCCCACTAAGTAACAAAAACAAGACCACACACACACGCACACACACACACACACACATGCACCCACATCAGTCATATAAAATTGTCACGGCTCCAAACTCAATCGTTCTCTTTGGTTGCAGATCTGTGATTATGGCTTGCAGGGAACACCAGCATATATAGTCATATCTCTGTGTGTGCGTGTATACAGTGCATATACAGTACAATTCATACGACTTCTAGGACGCATACAGTAAGAGGCCTACAGTATACTGTAGGATGTAAATCACTACAAGCACTTTTGTCTCTTAACTAGGTAATTATACGGCAGCATCTGATATTGATGCTACTGTCATTAAATTTGAGTCAAAAACATTATTGCAGACATTTTCCTATATAATACATCAGTTTTTCTTCCATTATGTTGCTCTTGCAAACGCCGTATCGTGATACCGTCGATATCAAAGTGTTATATCAAATATTGTTCAGTGCGTATAACGTTCAAGCTGCTGTGTTGACATTTAAAAGGCTAATTCTTGTAATTCTGTCATCTGTAGTGGAAACGTCAGTCAAGTGTAGTCTGCGTGTCCAGGTTGTAGCAATTAGCTCTGGCGTAGCGGCAGTGGTGGTGTGGCAGGTGAAAGTGTTTATCTTCTCGCTTGCGGGCCCCCCGCTTCTTGCAGCTGTGCATCATTACAATCCCTCCTTCTCCCACTCTTAATTACTTCCCTGTGTAGCATCAGATTAGCCAGGAAGGGGGGATATATTTTTACATGAAAACGTACAGTGCGTTCGGCTATGTTCTTTTTTCTTTCTACCAGGCCAATTAAAGAATGAGAGTTTTAAGCACTTAAAACAATTTTATGGCAGACGTTTGGGAATTTTGCCGGTTCTGTTGGCCGTCCTTGGATTGAAGCTAATTTGGAGTTTTTTTTAAAAATCCAAACTTGAGCCTTGCTGATGGTAGGATAAAACGCTCTTTGTCGGGGGAAGGCAAGCGTGGCGGCTCCCAATCAACTGCGGCGGAAAACACCTGTTCTTGCCACAGGTGCGCAACGCCAGCTCATACGTGTCCTGCAAATACCCCTTAACCCCCAAAGCTCAAATAATGACCTCCTCTGTTACAGTGTGCTTTCAGGACTCGCATTCCTGCTCTGGCAACAATCCAGGCTGACAAGAAACTGAGAGCAAAGAGAGAACACACCAAAACCGATAAAGGACAACAACCGGATTGATAACAGCAGAAAAAAATACAACAGAGGACAACGACAGAGAGATAAGTGAGAACAGGGTAACAATGGCACTGGGTAGTTCTGGTCTTAAGAGAGGACAGACAAAAAAAAAAAAATCAAGAACATAAGAATGCATTAGTGCTGCTTAAGTAACAAATCTGATGGTATCCGAGAGGCGCACATGGCTCTGCACAGTAAAGATAACAACAATAGGCAGCAAATGAAAAAAAGACACTGCAGATAGATGGACTGATACCATAGACACAGGAGATGGATGGATAAGCGCACACTTGCAGTAGATGGCTAGAAGATGGCTAGAAGATGGCTATAAGCCCTCCACCCCCTTTTGTCTTCTGTCCTCATCGGAAACAGGCGGCTAACGCAGGAAGCGGCGCGCGGCTAACGTGGTTACGCCGACACTGACGCATGGAGCCTCATGGAGCAGGCCTTTCTGCTTCTTGTCAAGACCTTGCCACCAAAGTCAATTTGTCCGTGCCCTGGCCGAGCCTAATAGTCCACTAATCGCATCAAACAGGAAATTACGTCGGCGGGTCTGTATTGATACCACGAGACATGATTGGCCAATCGTTTGGAGCATTACTGTAAACAATGTAAGAAAACACCAAAAAAATGGCCAACACATAACGTTAGCCAGATTCAAACAAAAGCACACTTGTATTAGCACCTGGGCTAATGATGACGATAGGGCTGGGCGTTAATTCTGTATCAATATGTATTGCGAGTGACACGTGATCAATATCAATTGAAAATTAGTTCAATTTGAATGCTCGAAGCAAACACCGACCCACACATTGTGCCTGTTTTAGGCAGAAGTTACATTTTGGCGATAGATTTTAAGCTTTTGTGCTCAAATTTTGTGCTTGGACACGTAAGAGGGAATTTTTAGCACAAAACCGTGTTTTGAGCATAAAAGACCATTCTTGAGCGTCTAGTTTACTGACTGTGAGCCTGCCAAGCCAAAGAAAAACCTGTCGAACCAACGCAAAGTGCACAAAAGCTGTTCCGTTATTCAGCACAAATAAACCACCTTCACATGATAGTCATCAATAATTTTAGCGAGCATACTAACCTTAAGGAAAACAAACAATGGAGGGTAGGTGAATTATTATTTTTTTATCTATGATGGGGATGTCGTGATATTTCAAGGCCTCCACCCAACGCAAAAGCTGGTTGAAGGTTACACCTCCCTCTCTTCTGTAGCGTGAGGAAAAGCTTGTTAAAAGTCTAATAGTCACTATCAAAAGCTATTGATTAGCTTTCCCGCCCTGTTTGGGTGACAAAATGAGTATTAAGCCCGAGCTACATGCTAGAAAGCTTTCATAAGTAGACACAACTCCTCTGGGGGGGGGATGCACAAACACGCCACACAACCCCCCGTCCACTACAAACATTGTTATTCTTTCACCCTCCTGCCACCAGATAATCCATTTAACAGCCCGGGATCAAACACTGAGCCCTCTGGCTGCCATAATACCCCCCCCCCCCCACACTAAACAAACCTTCCCAGAGAAGTTACTTCTCCACCTTGTTGTTCATTTTCGCTCTCTGCACCATACATGACATTGCACCAACACAACAATCAAATTCTCCTTAAGTGCGTTTCGGGGTAACTTTAGCGAGGGCACTGGTGCAAACGGGAAGAATGGGTTATATCGGGTAAGTCGCTACAACCAAATTAATGGATGTCTGCTAAAATATTCATTTGATTAACCCCCGCCCCTGCATTCAAATGTGCGCACCCCCCCCCCCACACGCGCACGCACCCCCCCACACACACGCACCCCCCACCCCACCCCCACCCCCACACACAAATCTGCATTGATGTGTTTGTGTCGTTTTCGCTCCGTTGCACTCTAATGGGAGTGTACTCTCTCGCTCTGGCTTCGTGGCTTTATTTGCAGCACCATGCCAATTTTGCTACTGTGTAGTGAGCTAATTATCAAAGTGTAAGGTTAAAAGCATGATTGTCAAAAACAAAACAAAACAACAACGTTTAACTGGGGTTAAAATGATGGTGCTAAATTGGTTGAGGAGATTGTTGACACATTTTGTGTTTGTACGTAATTAAACTGAAGTATCATTTGGCAGGAATTTAGCTGGATTTTACAATGTATATTACAAGAAAACATGGGCCCATTGTTAAAGCACAGATTTTTTTTGTGTTAAATAAGTTGATTGTGTCGTAATGGTTGGAAACTGGGGAGATTGGCGGCATGCGTTAAAGTTAAAGCACAAGTTAAAGTCACAATAGTTTTGTAGGATTTTGTTTAACAAAAGTTATTCAGTCTAAAAAATAGTTTAGTGTTACTTCAAAACATAATTTTTAATGAATGAATATATTTAATATTTATATAAATTAAATATTTAAATTGTAGTTCCTTTGGAGTTATAACAATGTGTAGCTTTTTTTGTTGTTGCCCAAAAAAAGATAATAAATAAAAATCAATCTTTTAATATTTATGTATGTTGTATAATGTGTATTTCTATTTACACCGTTTGCACCTTATTATTTTATTATTTCTATGCATTTGTAATTTACTTTTGTTTGTCTCTTTTAGTAGTCCGAGCTTTAAATATAAAGTGGCATGATGCAATTCTAGCCTTGGAGCCTATAAGTCTAATTTAATGTGTGTATGTGCATGTGTTTGTGCGTTCGTGTGTTTGTTTGTTTCTGTGTGTGTGTGTGTGTGGCACGACAATGGCAAGTATTTGTATTTTAATTGTGTGTTGACGTCGAGCAACAATTAGAAGTGAACTCAGCCGATTTGCTGTAGCGTGACACTGAGGCTGTATTTAGTAGCTTACTAAGAGCTTATTCCATTTATTCATGATGCAAACCACACAGTGTGTAAGTGCTTGTGCACACGTGCATGTGTGTAGTCTTGTTTGTGTGTGTGTGTGTGTGTGAAGAGAATGTGAAGTGAACCATGAAATGAAAACACCCTACAACCATTTCAGCGGATCTCTCAATTAGGACATCGTCAGCGAGTGTTCACCGGCTTCTTCTTCTGGATTCTTTTTAGAATTGTCCACGATTGCCTTATTTACCTCAGTCGGCATGTGTTCTTCCACTGGATGGAGGCTTTCATTTCTCTTTACGTCCCACATCCTGGCATAGTGTATGACTGTAGGGACTTCATACTGTTGTTGGCCTGAACTGGTTCTTATATGGCCCTAGACTGTGTCTCAGTTTCTGAGTTCTAAATAGGTTTACACTTGGTCATAAACTTGTTCTCACTTGGTCCTAAACCGGTTTTTATTTGTTCCTAAACAGGTTCTCACTTGGTGCTCACTTGGTCATAAACCTGTTTTCACTTAGTCCTTATTTGGTCCTGACTTGTCCTCAATTGTGTCCCGCTTTGTTTTAGTTTTCACTTAGTCCTAAAATATTTCTCACTCTCTCTAATTCTGTCTTGATTAGAAGTTTTTAGAGCTAAATGTTAAAAAGATTAAGAGATTAAACAGAATTTAAATTTAAAGGTTTATTCAGTTAGGTGGAGCAATGAATATTATTGAGCTATAAGGTGTGAGATGATTTGGAATTTTTTGGGCACTGTTTCCCCTATTACACTGATAACACAACAACAGACAACAAGATCCCTCCTATTGCTACCAAGCATGGTCATCTCCTTTGCACACAAGATCCCTGTACCCTGTTCCCTGTTCCCATAACGCCAGCTGAGGCCCATTGGAGTCCTCTTTGGAGCTTCAGGCCCACTCCATCCCTCCTCTTATATTTTATACATGAAGTTAGCCACTTACAGTCTGATGAGCAAGTCTGGCTTATTAACGACACGGCGCCCAGCAAATACTCATGTAAATTTAAACACAATTTGTTTACATGGCGCCTCAAAAGAGGCCACTCTGGGGAGTTTGCTGCAAAAAGCTCCACCATTTTAATTAGGCGTCAGGCGCTCTGCGCCAAGCGTGGCAGCCATTTGCAGAGAGAGAGAGAGAGAGAGAGAGAGACGCGATACCCACTAGAGAAGAAGGCTCACTGACGGCTCCACTTTAGGGAAATTATGTTAAGTATTATGATTGCTATGCTAAGTATTACGATTGCAGCTGGTTTGGCCTGGCGCAGGCTGGTGGGGAGCGATCAACTTGTGTCATGTCAGGTTACCACCACAGCACCCTCAAACCCCGGAATGACGGAGGCATAGACCAAGCAAAAAATAAAATAATTTCTTTTAATGGTCCTACGCTGGATGTTACTTGGTTATAAATTGTTTCTGAAATGGCACATAACAGGCTCTGATTTGGTTCTCCCTTGGATCTAAATTATTATTATTATTTTTATTTTTTATTTTATTTTTTCTTAAAGAGCTCAGTATTGTTCATTCTGTAATTTTACCGATTTGACATGTCATCATCATTGCTCTCTTTTTTTGTTGGTATGTGGTTGAGTATGTGTATGTGCGTGCGTGTGAGTGTGTGTGTATTCATTAGTTCACCAAAAACCTATTAAAATATCCCATACCGTTCACCTAAACCGAACACCGCCGTCAGGAGACCCGAGGAAGGACCAAAGAAAAGAAAGGAAAGTGAAATACAGCACCGACCAGACACCACCCACCACCCAACCAACCAGAGTCCTTGACCAACCCCAGAAACATCTAAATTCCAACAAATCAGGGAGACCTCAAGAGACCAAAGGAGAGACTGAGGAAAGGAAGGAAGGACCTACGAAGCAGAGTGAGATCCACAGACACCAGCCTCCACCGATTCAATGACCTGAGGAAGAAGCAGATTGTGTCTGAGTTTCGATAGATGCTGGTGTGGTGGATCTGGCATGCATGAAAATCTCCACCAAAGAGGGGAGCCATCGACCCCTGCCAGGACAGAGCAAGCGCAACACCTCAGGGCCCCCCAGGCCGCGGCAGCGCCAAAGGACGACCCCCGGGCCCCGCCGGGGCTACCGGCCGGAGAGCAAATCCAGGAGCAGGAGCGCCCCCAACCCAACGCAGCAGGACGGGGCACTGCTGGCCCGCCAGGCACCCCACAGCCCCCTCTCCCCCCACGACCCCCTTGCCCCCCAACCACCCAAACCCAGCCCCAGCCGCCCCCAGGCCCCCAAACCCCCAGACACCCCCCCCCACCAACCGGCAGCCCCCCATCCCCCGACCCCCAGATCCCGGGGACCCCCCCGCACCCAGGCATCGGCGCCGAAGAGGGGCCGGACAGCGGAGCGGAGAGGGCACCCGCGCCCACCCCACCCCCCGCCGCGTGGAGGGACGGAACACCGGGGGCAGAAGGGGAGATGGGGGCACCAGAGGACGGGTGGCACGGTCGTCACTCCAGCATTCTTAGTGAAAGCTAACCATGTTACTGAGTCCGCCAGCTCGCCGACTGGCGAACTCTACCCCTAAACCTTGAATGTGACCCCACCCAGTGTATATACAAGTGTGTGTGTGTGTGTGGTGCATTAAAATTGGGAGCAGGTGAACCGGAGCAGAGGGAAATTATATCCCCACGCTCCGATCCACCCGCCTCCTAGGCATGTCAGTGAGTGTATGTGGTGCATTAAAAAAATAAATAGGGGGGGGAATAGGGGGACCTAAATTTGATCTCACTTAGCAAATGGATTGATCATAAACTGGTTCTGACTGCCTCCTTAGTTGGTCCTAAACTGGTTCTCACTTGAGTCTTAATAAACCCTAATTAGTTTTTTTACACCCATCAAGGCCAGTCGAGGGGAGCCCGGCGGCGCCGGTCCGGAGGGCGCCCCGAACGCCACACTGGAGCAGAGGGCGACCACAACGTGCGTCGCCAGACGAGGAGAAGAGGACGGCAGTGGGACGTGCACCTCCTGTCCAAACTCATGGGCTTGAAGCCGCTATGGAAGAGGCGAAGAGACTTTGCACGAAAGCGGCCGAGGCAAGGAGGCCCGGGGGCTTGAGGCTGCGGCGGCAGACCTGGATCGGGGGCTTGAGGCTGCGGCGGCAGACCTGGATCGGGGGCTTGAGGCTGCGGCGGCAGACCTGGATCGGGGGCTTGAGGCTGCGGCGGCAGACCTGGATCGGGGGCTTGAGGCTGCGGCGGCAGACCTGGATCGGGGGCTTGAGGCTGCGGCGGCAGACCTGGATCGGGGGCTTGAGGCTGCGGCGGCAGACCTGGATCGGGGGCTTGAGGCTGCGGCGGCAGACCTGGATCGGGGGCTTGAGGCTGCGGCGGCAGACCTGGATCGGGGGCTTGAGGCTGCGGCGGCCGACCTGGTTCGGAGACTTGAGGCTGCGGCGGCAGACGTGGTTCGGGGACTTGAGGCTGCGGCGGCAGACGTGGTTCGGGGACTTGAGGCTGCGGCGGCAGACGTGGTTCGGGGACTTGAGGATGCGGCGGCAGACGTGGTTCGGGGACTTGAGGCTGCGGCGGCAGACGTGGTTCGGGGACTTGAAACTGCGGCAGACGTGGTTCGGGGACTTGAAACTGCGGCAGACGTGGTTCGGGGACTTGAGGCTTGCCACTCAGAGGACAACCAGCCGGAGCCAGGCGACGCCCGAGTTCATCCAACAATTCACCTAGGATTTGAGGCTTGCTACTCAGAGCGCCACCAGCCGGAGCCAGGCGACGCCAGAGTTCCTCCAACAATTTCTTTGTGGCTGCGGCAAGGAATTGTTCCTGGGGTGACAGCGCTCCCGCTGGGTCCTTCTCTGGTTGGTTCATTCTGTCAAGAAGGTAAAGTTTGGTGGAGGACCCAGTCGCAGGGAAGCAGGGCAAGGAGGCGAAGGTGAAGTGAAAAAAGGGACTTTAATTTCTACAAAACAAAAAGCGAACTCCAAATTACAAGGTAAAACAAAACATGGGGAGGACAACAAGGCAAAAACGGGCAGCATGACATGAGGGAAAGACAATGAACCAACACAGACAGAGGGGAGACTGGAGACTAAATACATAGACGCTAATGACACAACAAGACACACCTGGGGCAAGACACAAGTGGCTGAGGGCACTGATTGGTTCACACGAGGAAAGGCAGGATTACACACTTAACAAGACCAAAGGAGAACACACAAGGAAAACAGAACCCAAACATGACAATTGTTACTTGGTCCTAATTCTTACTTGGTTCCTTAACTGGTTCTCATTTTGTCCTAATCTTGTTCTTATTTGGTCCTAAACTGGTTCTAATTTATACGTTAGTTGGACTGAAAGTGGTTCTAAATTGGTCCCAAATATCTCTCACTTGGCCCTACACTGGTTCTGACTCTATGCAGTTCTGTTATTATACTGTCCTGATGTTCAAACTGTTTACACAGTGTGTCCATTCCACATTGCTTCCTGGTTTTTGTGCGTCACCAGGCCCTGCTGTTGACCAGATTAATCCTATCACTAGCTCGATAGATGGTGATTCTACTTTGCAAAAATAAAAGTGTACATTTGTCAGAGTTCTTTGACAAGTTTGTCATGCTTCAAAAAGATAATTACGGCATCTGGGGAAATGATAGCCACATTGTGCTTTTGAGGAGATAATTGCAGTCTAGAATGTCATATGGTAGCACAAATTAGATGCACCAGTGACACTAACAACCCTTCTACATGTTCACCCTGTGAGTTTGTGTGTTATGACAAATTTCCCCTGATGGTGGTAAATGAAAAACAAAACGATTTTCACGTGCGGTGTGTTATTACTACCAGCCCAGACCAAAATAGATGTGTTAAAAAAACATTAATGGATCCTTCACGGGGGAGCTCACGCCCACCGTGGCAGGTGCGGAGGCAGGTTGTGATTTAGGTTGATGGACGACTAATCAGCAAATCAATTAGGCCTTGACCCAGAAAGCGAGATAAAAGGAGAGGAAATTATTTTCTTCTTTTCTCTCGTCTGGCTCGTGGCTGTCTCAGCTCGGAACCTCTGGTGCCGCTGATGGCTGCGAATGAATCCTCTGGGCTCCAGAACCTATAGTTGTCTTTTAATTGATCTATCTATCAAAAATGTGTAACATCAAAAATGTGCACTAAATGTGCACTATAGTTTATGTATGGGGATTTTTCTATAACGCTAGTGGCTTCAATCTGAGGCAATGTAGTGAATGTAGCTTGCAAATGTCTATTTTAATACAATAAACTCATTACGTACATGAAGACTAACAGGCATCTGAGACGATGTAGTGATTTACATAGTGTGTAATGTACTGTACATCCTCTTCCAAGGAGTTCTTGTCAAGTTTGAAGTAAAATTACAAACACATTTTATTATTCATCGATGCTTTCTTTAACTGAAATGATTCAGATCTAAGCTATTGTAGTGATTAATGTACATAAGGTTAATTACGTTTGTCACAATCTCCCGCCTCAGCTGGATTCTGCGTAACAAGGCAAAGTGGGTGTCAGGTCTTCTGATGTGCCAATTTTGTGGAAACTGTGAAACATATCCAATGTCTGCTGGAGAAACTTTGGGTGAACCCTGTTCACCTGGAGAATGGGAATGTGGCTCCCTCCATCCCACCCTCCAGCCTCCCCTTCCTCATGTATCTTTCAACTCTCAGCTATGCCAGCATCTGTGAGGAACAGAGCATCCGTTGACAGCAGGCATGCTTCTCATGCCCCTGGGGCCCCCACCCCTTGTACAGGAGCCCCTCTGAACTGAGCCCCTCTCTCTATCCAGTGCAATCAAAGAAAGCTTCATTATCTGCTGACTAATTTGCCTCCTGCCCCTGAGATAACTCGCAGGTAATTGCGGGGCAGGTTGGCCTTTTTCAGAACCTGACAATGGGGCTCTCTCAGGGTCCCGGTACATCCGCCCCCCTCCTCTTGAATCTCAATCCAGAAGGAGGCAGTAGGTTGAAAAAAAATCTCGGCATCAGGAAGCAAGCCAGCGTCGGCACACAAGGTTTGAATGCATCGACCGGGGAACGTGCCGTCGTGCCTCTCCAATGAAATTATCCAGTAGACAAAGGCGAGGCCTGAGAAGCTGACACTTCCTTTGAGAGTGTGTCAGCAGCCTTGCGCCATAGCCACCATTTCCATCGCTCGCTTAAAAAAAAATAGATTTGCTCCCAAGAGAAGCGACAATAGCAGGGACGATCCTTCTAACACTGTTTAAAGAAAAATTAGGATGAGATTTGGGCATTTGGATGCTTTACTCAGGGAGTTTAGTGATAATATGTCTGAAAAAGTGGGAAGGACCGAGTTATTTACAAGTGAAAATCACACAGGGCATAGACACATCGCAGGGAAAATAATCCAAAACACTTTAGCAAGGCACCTTTAGCTGTTAAGTCTGAAAAACTTACATCTGTTACGATGTGGTCACGGAGCGGCGTGGTGTCTGTCGGCGTGTGAAGTGGAGGACCCAAAATGCAGGGAGGCAGGAGAACCACAGCAGGAGTGCGGGCGAGACTGCCGTGCTTTATTTTACACAAAACACTAACCAGGTACTGGTTAATGCTAACTAAACAACAAACTGAAACTATACAAAATCTAAATGACAGACAGAACTCCAGGGGTGACCGTGACAAGCGGCAATGATCCCACGCTGACTGATCACCACCTGGGAACTAAATACACCCACACTAATTGGGTAACTAGCCACACCTGGGGCCAGGCACAAGTGGCTGAGGGCCCGGATTGGTCAACCCGCGGAAGGGCTGGAACCCACTCAGGACAAATCGGGACCCTCAACCGAAACCAGATCTTTACGATTTGGATTAGAGATTAAGGTTTCTACAAACTTTTAGGACAACAATGTGGTCCATTTTTGATGACATCACCAGAGTAGTCATCCTCTGATCTAAATGGCGGTAAGCGACCGCAACACATCAATTCGACTTTAAATGAAATGTGGAGTGTTGGGTCAGCGACATTTAACACATAAAAAGGGTGAAGACAGGCGGTGTCAACATGCTCTTTGGGCGCGTCAGTCACTCTTTAGCCGGCGATGTGACACTGAGCTGGCACATTAGTCACTACACCGCCATGACACTTCATTCAAATGGCTGCGTTTAACCCGGGATGACACGCCATTTACACTCCACCCCACCTCTCAGGCAGAACGTAAGCAAAGACATGCATCAAATCCCTGGTGACACTCCCAATTCCTTCTTTAGTCCTTTAGGGAACAGTCATGTGTCCCTCTTGAAATCGCAGTTTATGAGCCGACAAATGAAACCCACCAATTTCTTGGAAGCTCCCCCACGGAAGTTTGAAAAAATAAATAAAAATAAAATAAAGCACCGGACACTAGCTTCTCCAAGCGACATGGAATTGGGTGGATGTTTATATCATAACAGGACACATGAAAAAGTCTCAAGGACTAAGTCAGCCATTTTGGTTTGAATCAGACATTTTGCATTAAGTCACGTACTCAGGAATGTCATAAAAAAGACCCCTGACACCCCTTTCTCTTAAAATAAACAAGAATATCTATCATAAGACGTGTGAAAAAGTCTCAAGGACCCATGCCGGATTGAACAGGAAGTCGTCCATTTTGGTCAAAGCAGCCATTTCTGGTAAATTCTAGGGCGTGTACTTTGACAATCTCCTATAAAACTCGCCCAAATTAGCCCCGTCCGCAAGCAGGCATGCAAGATGGGCAATGCTAAATAGCGAAGCTTTATTGTCTCGCATCAAATGTAGATGATCATTTTGAGGATTTGCCATGAAAACAGTGGCAATAAAGTATTTTTTTTTATCAGCTACTGTAAACCTTAAGAAAAATAAGTGTTTCTTTGGCTTGAGGTTGCATCTTTCTTAGTTAAGTAAGTAAACTAAGAACAAACTTCTTAGTGTTTTCGCCTGTGAAGGTTATCTCCCCCAATAAAGTCACAAAGACAGTGAAATACAGTTTGGACTGAGAACAGGACCTCCAACCTCTTAATGAATATGACCTCAGAGTCCTTCCCACAATTCCCAAGACTCTTGTTCTTGCCTAAACCCCCCCGCCAGTGTTTAATCATTCCAAGTACTCTGGGGTGAGCTCCAACTCTAATCAATGAACCCCATCTACGGGGGAGCCCGTATCCCTGGTGACGCTGTCGCCAAGACAGTTGTGCTTGGCAAGCCCCTGATTCACCATGGAGATGAGTCCCTTACCCTCCACCCCTTCATGTTATGTGGAGGCTTGCTGAACTTTCCCATTAGCTGCAAGATTCTAATAATGATAGACTACAAAATTGTACGTCACTAAGTGAAACGGGCGCTGAGGGCTGAATTTTCAACTGTCCTGTTGCATAAGTCCAACTTTGAAATAACTTGGTAAATGTCCAAATTCACTATGTAACCTGGTAAATGTCCAAATTCACTATGTAAGCTGGTAAATGTCCAAATTCACTATAAAATGGCTGCTTTGAACCAAAATGGCAGACTTTAGAGTTTCTTGCAATTTTTTATGGGTCTATTCATGATAAACACATCTTCCATTTTCACCCCAAGTGAGACTGGCTTCAGGGGGCCAGATTTATCACTTCGTCATTGAAATCTGAATTTTGTGGAATCTGTGTAAAAGTGACAAAAGTTTTATGGAACTGGTTTTAGTGAGAAAATGTTTCTGTCATTTCTGCTTACTTTGTATCTTTTTGCCGCAACATTTCTCCTGTAAATTGACTACAAGCTTAATTTCTTCTCTGTTCCCCGAAAGACCACATGTTTTTCCAAAAGCTTGGCTCGACCATTTTGTTCTGAGGAGCTTTTCCTTATTTACCCCACAGAGGGTTTCTTTGCTGTAAAGCCCCCCCAAGAGAGCTTTAAAAAAGGGAAGAGCATCTTTTTCCAGTACTCTTCTCATTGATGAAATGCTTCCTCTTCTTTGTTCAATTATTCAGAGCGTTTTCATTGGAGAAGTCCCAGCGGTGCCCCGGTGAGATTTGCATCTTGATTTATTTGTCATATATCCTTTCTAGCGTTAAATTCTTTATATCTCTTTGATGGTGCCATACATGCATCTTTCATGGAGGCAAACACGCTCACATTACACCTTGGCTCTTGTAGACTGGATAAAAAATGCATTCGGTCATTAATTTATTTTCTCCCTACTCGTGTGTTTTTGTCAGAAGTGGCACTTTTCTGTGTTTCAGACGTTTGGCTGTGACCTGGAAAATGTAGCCCATGATGAGTGAGCGACACAATTACGTGAAGACGACGCTAGCCACAGGGCAAGACACATTTATTTATCAAGCACATTCCGCTAAGTTAATTCATTGTGATAACTCCATCTCTGACAGTTAACCAACTGATGTAAATGGTACACCAAAAATCCAGGTTTGGTAAATAGTCTTTGGAATTTTCTTGCTTGAAACTGTAATGAGGGTGCATATAAAAATTGCTGTCGTATGTACGAGAGGTTTTCATTTTTTTTTAAAGTCTTACATTTAGCTTCCTAAACTTGCTTATACATACGTTTGAAATTAACTAGTAATGCAATAATGTAGAACATAAAACAGGCAATAAAATATGATTAAACTTATGTCGTGGTCTACAACCTTACTCCTTCTTGGACAAGCAATAGTCCCCTACACAACTTAACTCATTTGCTCCTTAAAACATATAAATACCTTCTATTTCAAATGTTTTAAGTGTCCCAAAGATGTATTTATACATATTTTTTAATGTTTATTTTTTATTTTTTATGCTAGACCATACAAAAGGCAGCCTCTCAAATCGGTTGAAGAAATGGTAGTTATTACACAAACAGCCTGCAGGTGGCAGCAGAGCAAAAGAGATCAACCAGGGGCCATGTTGAAAAAAAGCTCATTACTCAAATTTCTATGTAGATTTGTGAATAATGATAAAACTTAGCTATATTCTAATGCTAATTGCTGCAAAACGGAAACAGATAGAAATATTGAATATTTATTTAGAAAAAATTACTGATGAAAGAAGAGACTAATCTTTTTTATTTTTTTAAAAACTCAATATTGTTCATTTGGTAATGTCATCATCATTGCTCTTTTTTTGTTTTTGTATGTGGGTGAGTATGTGTATGTGCGTGCTTTCGTGTGAGCGTGCGTGCGTGCGAGTGTGAGTGTGTGTGTGTATTCGTTAGTTCACCAAAAACCTATAAAAAAAACCGTTCACCTAAACCGAACCCGAGACCAGGAGACCCGAGGAAGGACCAAAGAAAAGAAAGGAAAGTGAAATCCAGCACCGACCAGACACCACCCACCGAGCCATCAACCAGAGTTCTTCACCAACCCCAGAAACATCTAAATTCCAACAAATCAGGGAGACCTCAAGAGACCAAAGGAGAGACTGAGGAAAGAAAAGGAAGGACAGACAAAGCAGAGTGAGATCCACAGATACCAACCTCCACCGATTCAATGACCTGAGGAAGAAGCAGGGCCCCCCAGGCCGCGGCAGCGCCAAAGGACGACCCCCGGGCCCCGCCAGGGCCACCGGCCGGAGAGCAAACCCAGGAGCAGGAGCGCCCCCCACCCCAACACGGCCCGCGCCCACAACCCAACGCAGCAGGATGGGGCACTGCAGGCCCGCCAGGCACCCCACCGATCCACAGCCCCCGCTCCCCCCACAACCCCCCGCCCCCATCCACCCCCGCCATCCATCCCACCCCACCACCCCCAGCCGCCCCCAGGCCCCCAAGCCCCCAGAAAAACAAAGCCCCACCCCCTCGACCCCACCCTCAACAACCGGCATCCCCCCAGCCTCCGGGGATCCCCCGCACCCAGGCATCGGCGCCGAAGAGGGGCCGGACAGCGGAGCGGAGAGGGCACCCGCGCCCACCCCACTCCCCGCCGCGTGGCGGGACGGAACACCGGGGGCAGAAGGGGGGATGGGGGCACTGGAGGACGGCCGGCACCCCCAAACCCCAGGCCCAGCGGGGAAAGGCCCCAGTCGTCACTCCAGCGTTCTTAGTGAAAGCTAACCCCTGTTACTGAGTCCGCCAGCTCGCCGACTGGCGAACTCTACCCCTAAACCTTGAATGTGACCCCACCCAGTGTATATACAAGTGTGTGTGTGTGTGGTGCATTAAAATTGGGAGCAGGTGAACCGGAGCAGAGGGAAATGATATCCCCACGCTCCGATCAACCCGCCTCCCAGGCATGTTAGCGAGTGTATGTGGTGCATTAAAAAAAAAAAATAGGGGGGGAGTTGTAGGGCGAAGACGGTGTTTCCGTCTATATGTCTATAAAAGTGTATTGTGCAAACCTAGTGCAGTGAGTTAAGAGGAGCGACCAGCGGGGCCCCCCCCCAACCGGGCGGGGGCAGGAGGCGCACCCGCCCACCAAACCCCCACCCACCCCACCGGGACCCCGGCGGGCATATGGGACCAGCCCGGCGGGGCGATAGGGCTTGCCCCCCGGATACTGGGGCCCGCCCGAGGTGCCAGGAGGTCCACTGGAGCGGGGCGGGCACAACACCAAACCCAACCAACCCCCCGGCCCCCGGAGCGCCGAGACCCGGGCCACGGATGGAGCCCCCGGCCCAGGGGAGGGGAAGGAAGGCGGACAGGGGAGGGGGAAGGGAGGGGGGGAAGGAGACGACAAGAACGGCAAGGGGCAAATTGCCAAATACATAAACATCAATGTAAGTTATCGCGATGCGGTGACTCTAATCTTTCTTTTGGTATGTTCCATGTTTTTGTAGCAATAGAACACAATATTCTGTGGGCCTTGTAAAATCAGTCAAAATCCAGTAAAACAGGGGATTACTTCTGTGAAAATAGCTGGGAGAGAAAAAAAAGAAACAAAAAAAAGGATGCTTACAATTCAGGCTTTGTAAATGTCTGAAAAGTCTGTAATTTGGGTTTCTTAACCCATTAAGGCCTAAAGCACCTGGCAAAACATGGCTCTAAAACCTATGAGTCACTCCCGAAAACCTGAAGTTTTCCTGGAAATTCAACAATATTAAAAATAATTGATATCTCAGCTCCTGAAGCAGATAGAAACATAATTGACTTGAGCTGAGTTAACAGATAGATGGATTTAAAGAGCGCATGATATTTTGCCGCCGCCAACATAACAAGGCACCACAGAATCTAAAGTCCATGAGTAACTCACTCACCAGAACGCTAAATTAAGAGCCGCTCGCCGCAGAGCGGGCCATCATGCGTGGGAATCACCTGAAATCCATGCACCTTTCTTTTTCTTCTTGGTCATAGGCTCCTGTGTTGTCTCATCACTGGGACTTCTCTCCGTTCCAAAGAAACTTTCTAAATATGTCTGTAACGAATAGTGCCCGTCACCCTCAATTTTTCCATTTTATTTGCCTTTTTAAACATTTCCCCCTGGGGAATGTGTGTGCGTGCCTTAACTCTGTGTTTTCAGTTCAAAAGGACTCTTTGAGTTTCCCTCCATTAGGGACTGGATCCTACAAAGCGTGAAAACCTGAAGCAAGCAAACTAGAGATAACACTGCTTATCAGTCCCCAGGTCATCTTTTATGGTCTGGTCTATCCACAGGAATTAGCCATGTGTTTTTTGGAAACAATGCCCTTAGCCACCTAAGTTTAGCTAATTAGCTTAGCAGATTCAATAATTTTATGATCGCGGGAATGTTTGAAATGTGTTCAGAATAATAAATGAAGCATCTGGCTTGTCAATTCTGATCAAAAATGATCAAATACTATTCCAAAAGCTTGGTCTCAGTCGACCAAGTCTGCTTCAAGTCGCACGGAAGGGGCGGGACTACGGCCCGGCCCCCGGGACTACGGCCCGCCCCCCTTTGGACACAGTTTAAAGCCCACCGCGCGAAGGAACTACACTCTCTTTTTTCCTGCAACTCTTCCCCTCTCCTTCACCCTATGAACTGCTCAAGGACTCTCTCTTTCCTGCAACTCTTCCTCCCTCTCTCCACCTCACGTCTGGCCCCATGAACTTTTCCTGATCATCACGAGAAACGTGGTCGCTTAGGGTGACCACGCGGCTTCTTCCTTTGAGCCCTGGACTAGAGTCACAAAGCGCGTCCCAAAGCACGCATCAAGCAAGGACTCGCAAACAACCTGCGCATCCCCGAGGCGCGCGTGTCTGTTCCAGCTGTGAGACCGAGGCGCCCCGCAGCGCCCATACAAGGACCTGCCGCGACCGCCACGCCGCGCAGGCATCACCGACCAGCAGCCAGAGACTCCCGGGCAGCATTCCAGCTGGACGTGCGCCAGCCAAGGACCGGCCGCAGCCTCCACGCCGCTCGTGCACCTCGCCACCAACCGGAGACCTGGTGCAGCATTCCAGCATTTAACCGAGGATCGACGCTCGAGTCTCTCTCTCCCGTGCGACTGAACCAGTCCGTGAGTGCGCTGTCATTACAATCTGACCATATACTACTGGTGCAACGCTTTTATTCAAACATAAAATAATTGACAGGTCAAACAGTTCCATCTTTATTCCCCATCTATCTTTTTCATCTACCCTTTTTTTTTTTTTTTTTTTAAATCTTAGTTAGTTAGGTTGCAACTTTTCTTTTTATCTTTGATTCGCATTTTTATTCCGTTTCATTAATAGGTTAGGCTGTGACTGATATATGTGTGTTTACTAAATAAATTTGTTGTCTAGAAATTCAATTTCTGCCGAATTATTTGTGTTTACTGAGTGGATTAGTAATTTTCTTATAAAAGCAAAGAACTCCATTATTAACTAAAGTAGCAACTTCAGATTATGAACACTTGCTAATAGGATTTTTATCTTTTATTTTGCTCCTACAAACAAGCAAAGTCAACGTGGTGCCCCAGAGGTTGCTGAGGAAATTACAACTCCCCCTCAGTACCGTCTAAATTTCTCATACGGCAACCCAAATAATCGCTACATGTCTGTTTTTTTTACTCATTTTGCTAACTTGTAGATTATCATCAGCGCTACGCGACTGAGATAATTAGCATCTTGAAGTGCGTCAAGAGTCTGTCGTAAACAGAGAGAATCCGGTCACTTTTCAAAATAAAATATTTTTAAGCCTCGGCTAATCAATTAACTGGAAGTATAGTAAGTTTTTTATTCTTTCAACTGTGCGGCCCGCCACGGCTCGGTCCAAAGTGGCCCATGGCCCGTACCGGTCCGCGGCCCGGTGGTCGGGGACCTCTGCACTAGGCTACTGTTCTGTATATTATATTATTTTTAAAATAGGGGGCATTGTTGTGGCAGACCTCGAGGATTATTTCTTTCTTTCTTTTGTGCGGCTGACAGACAAAATCCAGCAAAGGAGACGAGTGGGTGACAAAGCTTTGAACCGGCGTCACACAGTCAATACTTGAGCTGCAGGATGAGATAAACATGTTTGCCATGGCGTACATTTTATTCCTGCATCTACACCGCTCTCTTTTCTTTTCTCACTCACCCTCACCGGAGTTCGGCATTCCCGATTTACTAATTCCCTTTCAATTATCTGCCCCCTCCCTCTGACTCTTTTGCCGGATTCTTTTTCCGCGTCCCAGCCTTTGGCCCCACAATCGGTGTGCGGTGCAGAAGGCAGATCAAGATGCGGGAATACGCCGTCAAGCCTCATAATCTCCATTTGTGTGGCCAAGTTGGGAATGAAAGAGGGATGGAAAGAGGGCAGAGTGCGTATTAAATATACAACAGGCAGATTTTTTTTTTTACATTATCTTGGTGCATCAGGGATCTTTTTTGTGCTGCTACTGTATTGTTCTTTTCTGATCGTTTGGCTTTTTATAGGGCACTGAGTGAACAAAAAACAACACATTGAAATAACAAAATTTTGATATTTTTATGTAAGTATTTTTTGTAAATAAAAATTTGTTAAATAAAATAAATAATAATAATAATAATAATAATAATAATAATAATAATAATAATAATAATAATAATAAGAATAAGAAGAAGAAGAAGAAGAAGAAGAAGAAGAAGAAGATCGAGTCCGGGCTTCGGCCTTCCTGGGTGGAGTTTGCATATTCTCCCTGTGCGTGTGTTTTCTCTGGGCACTCCAGTTTCTTCCCACATTCCAAAGACATGCATGGAAGGTTAATTGAACACTCCAAATTGTCCATAGGTGTGATTGTGAGTGTGGATGGTTGTTCGTCTCTGTGTGCCCTGCGATTGGCTGGCAACCAGTTCAGAGTGTACCCCGCCTACTGCCTGAAGCCAGCTGGGATAGGCTCCAGCGCCCCCCGCGACCCTTGTGAGGACAAGCGGTTAAGAAAATGGATGGATGGACAATAATAATAATAAAACTGCAAGGGTTACAAAATACTAAGTTGAGATCTGGCGCGGGATAGCCTCTCTCCAGCTATGGGTCAAATATCATCTTCACCAATATGAGTAGTAGAAATGTAAGGAATCCATATTGCATCGCTCGTCGCGTGGGTAAATAAGGAGCGCGTCCCTCAGCGATTGGTCAGGCTGAGGTCAAAAAGTTGTCTACTGATCTACCCTCTCAACCTGCAGTGGCGGTTAACCCATCTGAGAGTCTCCCTCAACAGGGTCCTTCCACACCAGAATGGGCAGTTACCAATACAGACACAAATGGACAAAATCATGTTCTGCTATTACAAGGCAAAGTCAGACCCCAGTGAAGGTGTAACAAAAGATACATTCAGAGTATGGAAGGAAAGAAACCCAAATGAAAGGCCCAACCTAACTGCCAATGCACTGGAGAACCAACATAGATATATTGAAAAACAATACAAACTAACAGAAATTGGACTAGATAACATCAAGCAACTGATTGAAAATGAACTGAATGAACAGAACAACCAAACACAAAGTGTAGTGGGTGATGTGTTGGTAGAAGAAGCCAACAATTGCTATGAAGAATCAAATAATGGAGAGGTAGAACCATCACAAAATCCATCTGAGATCAAAGATCTAGTTAAAGAAATTAAGAGGGCAAGAGCTGAATGAGAAAACATCAGGCTGGCAAAGAGACCCCCTCTACCCAAGATATCAGTGAACAGAAAAGTTGAGCTGTTGATCAAACAAGCAAACCAAGCAATTCAATTGGTAATAAAAGAAGAGACACCCAACCTCAATAGCATAAATTTGCTACAATATGTCACTGCATATGTGATATCTGAAAAGATTGGTAAAACGCCAAAACTCCCAAAGACAAAGAGCAATAAATGGCAACAACCAAAATAGAGGACAAGAATAGAGAATCAGATTAAAAGCATGAGAGCTGATCTGTCAGTACTAACGGACATGGCACAGGAAGATGAAAGCCCAAGAGATTTCAAGAAAAAACAAAGAATTAAAAATAAATACAAAATAACAACAAATCAATAACTGTAAACAGTAAGAGAATCCTTTAAGTTGAAAATTCAAGCAAAAGCCCAAAGATTCAGGAGATATGTAAGAAGACGTAAACAGTTCAGTCAAAACCAGATGTTTGGAAACGATAGGAACAAGTTCTTTAGAAACCTTGGTAAAGACCAGATGTCAGTTGAAAAACCACAAAAGAAAGAAGCAACAGAAACATTTTAGCGTAACATCCTGGAGAACGATACAGTGTACAACCATTCAGCACAGTGGATAAAGAGGGAGGAGCAGAAACATGCTGATATAGAATGCCAACCATGGGAGGACATAAGCCAAGATGAACTGCAGGCTGTTTTAAAGAAAGTAAGCAACTGGGAAGTCACCTGGCCCTGATGCAGTTCCTAACTTCTGGCTAAAGCAATTAACATCTCTTGAATGCATATAACCAAGCAATAGAACACCCAGAAAATCTGCCTGATTGGTTCACTACAGCACAAACATATTTAATACCAAAGAACAAAGACACAGAGAACTCCAAAAACTATAGGCCAATTGCCTGGTTATAACCGACAGAAGTTACACCCATATCACAAAAAATTATATATTGCCGGAAGAACGGGGAGGTTGTGCCAGGGATTCATATGGATGCAAAGATCAGCTACTTATAAATAAAATGACCATAGAAGATTGCAAGAAACTTGATTATGACTTGGATAGACTACAGAAAAGCCTATGACAGTGTTCCTCACAGTTGGATACTGAAGATAGCGAACAGCAAAGACATCATCGTTAAAGATTCAGTGAATTCCACTTGCAAACTGATTGATGTGACTGTCCCATCATATAGAAACATCACACTGAAGGAAAAGAAAGCAAGTACAAAGACCTAGGACTAGAAATACAGAGTATGTGGCATATGAAAACCGTAATAATCCCTGTGGTTGTTGGTGCACTTGGTACAGTGAAGAAGGGTATGGTAGAAAACATCTTGAAAGTATCAGAGAGAGCTACTATGACAGAGATTCAAAAGATCTGCATGCTGGGATCTGCGCGAATCCTCAGAAAGGTGCTTAGTATATGAACAATTGACTTGAGTGACTGACCCCCTAGGTGCATAGTTTGCACCCGGCTGATGCACAAAAGGAACACCAGCAAAGATTGTGATAATAATAATAATAATAATTTTGTGGCAGAGTATATATGATTATTGCTGCAAAATTTACTATTGTTTTGTGGTAAAATTTACCAAGAATTTTAGGGCAAAATATATATATTTCAAATTGTTGAAAAATGTAATTTTTCTTTGGCAAAACATACTGATTTTTTGTGACAATATACACAATTTGTTTTGCAAAATATACAAACATTTGGAAGAAAAATATAAAAGAAGGTGTAGCAAAATATATATATATTTTTAAATTTGGCAAAATATGATTTTGGGGCAAAATAAGTAGAAAAAATTTAAGGCTAAATATTAATATTTTAAGGCTAAATATCCAAACATTTTGTTGGTTTGTTTGTTTTTTGTGGGAAAATATATATATATTTTTTTAATAGAAACTGCTTGAGCTGTGTTTGCTGCAGGATGCCATTTATTTAAGTTTTTCTTAACCCAAATTATTGTTAAATAGGTTAAATAAACACAACTAAAATGCTCCTTGTGTGTAGGTATGGCACTGTTGCTTGCATTGCTGGAAATAATCCACAAAATAGTGCTTAACCCTTTCTCCTTTAACTGTGGTGTTATCACATCATCTTCTTTTATCACTTTGTCGTACTTTATTGAATCCCTGCAGTGTTTCCTCCTAAAGTGAAAAGTCTCTCCGGATGCTTGTCCTGTCTTCATGACAGCTCGCTAACGCGTCTCCACATCTTTGTTGTGTTTGTCGTCTGATTCACACGTAGGCCGAGAAGCCACCTGGAGGAAATCGGATGGTAAAACATCGTGAAAACATCATGGGATGAGGGTGTCTGCGGACGAGGGGCACGTAGGTCACATAATCGTGTCCGGATCACTTTTTTTTTTCAGGTTGGAGGGATGGTGGGCTTCTGTCATGAAACACTGTATATATACATACGTGTGTGTGCGTGCGTGCTGTGCGTATGTGACACTAGGTAAGCCCGACTGGAAAAGCGTGCTGCTCTATTTTTAATTCATGCCGTACCACCTGGCTAATGGTGTTTTTGGATCCACCCCTCTCAGAACAGAATTTGCTTGGGATAATCAGACCTCCACCAAATGCGTCCAAATTATTCATGGCCATCCACATTATGCGCCACTGCTCATAATATTGGAATATTCAAGCGGGGGGGAAAATGTCAGGTGGCATTAGGGTGCTCCAGCGACGACACAAACAGCTCACGTCAAGGTGATTTATGGAAAACTACGCTTGTTTTTTACTGTCGTCAGGTTGAAAATGTTGGGGAAATTTTGATTATAGTGAGCAGAAATGATCACGGTTATCAGGATTATCATTAAATTGCTTAAAGAAATGTAATGTCAGAGCATTGCAAGCCATACCCGATGCACATTTTGCACATACAGTATAACAAATCAGATACAGGAGTGTACACTGACGTGCTAACATAGCCACGTCGACCTATGGATTTTCCTTTTTAGTTTAAAATAACTTACTTTAACCTTCAGGATCCCTTACCATACATTGGCTAACAGCAGAACCTGGCATGTTTTTCCCGCTGCTTTTGGTAAAGTTTTAAATCCATCCATGTTCTGTCGTACCAGCTAGCTAGCGCTAAGCTAACCGTGGAGCATCCGTCTCTTCCATCCAGAATCCAAGTTTGCAAACTCTTTTCGTGCTAGGATAGCGTCAGAGGTCAACAGAGAAGTATTGGCATTGATACACTGCCTAGATGGGCTCAACAGATTTTTTTCCCATGACTGCTGGTTGTGGCCATTCCTAACAATGTCTTCATAGCATTGCAGTAAGTGACACAACAATGAGGCAGTGACAATTAAAATCCAGAGTTGGACTTTGACTAAACACTGACAGTGACATGTGGGCTAATCCTCTTAGCACACATTGTAAAGCTTTGTTGGTAAATAGCATATCAAGTTTGTTGGGTTGTCTTCGGGTTGACAGTGCGACATTTGCGCATGCATCCCATGGAAGAACGCTCGCAAAAGTTAAAGCCTTGTTAAAAACCTCTCTAGCCTCAAATAACAAGACTTTGCAAAGTTCGCGAGAATCCAACAATGTATCCACACTTGCAGGTCGAATCGTTTTCCTAAAATTGGTTTGTGTGCTGTCATAGAAGCGCAGCTAACAGCTGTGATAATCGCTTTGGCAGACTTAGACTGATAATTTTATCTTTGCTTTAGTCTAATTTTACACTCTCAGGCAGCGTTAATCAAGATAACGTTAGTAGAAAATATTCAAAAGAGGTTTCAACACAGCACCAACTGTCTTTTTATTTTGTAATCCCAGAATAAAGCCTCAAAAAACCTTGTCTAAAAACACAAAGGAAATCTGGTATTTGGGATCATTTTGGCAATTTATACAGAACTAAGATTATTTATTTAGAAACATTCAGGCCCTGGAAGCTGAAGCCAGTTTTATTTTGCAACATGAAAATTGGTAGGTGTGTCTTTCATGAGTATACCCACAAAAAAGTCTCAAGAACCCATGCCTGAAAAGACACAGGATTATTTATTTAGAAACATTCAGGCCCTGGAAGCTGAAGCCAGTTTTATTTTGCAACATGAAAATTGGTAGGTGTGTCTTTCATGAGTATACCCACAAAAAAGTCTCAAGAACCCATGCCTGAAAAGACACAGGAAATATTCCACTTTGGTTTGAAGCGGTCATTTTAGGTGCTTTATAGCAATTCATAGGGATCATCCAAAGACAAACTTTTCCTCTGAAATATTTTCCAAATTCAACCCCTGACGGCAGTTTCACTTAACAACATGAAATTTGGTTGGCATGTCATAAGTAAAAACACAAATAAAGTCTGTAAAACCATGTTTGAAAAGACATAGGAAGTATGCCATTTTGGGAACATTTCCTGGGAACTTTTCTGACCAGAATATTTTCCAAATTCAGCTCGTGAAGCCAGTTTGCCTTAGCAACATGAAATTTGGTAGACTTGTCTATAATGAGTAGACCCACAAAAAGTCTCAAGAAGCCTCGCCTGAAAAGACACTGGGAGTCTGCCATTTTTGTTCTAAGCAACCACTTTAGTGTCATTTCCATTGGTCCTTTAATAATGAACTTGTCTTACCAAAAATATTTTGAAAATTCAGCCCCCGAAGCCAGTTCACCTTACAACATGGAATTTGGTAGGCATGTCTATCATGAAAAGGCCCACAACAAATTATTACAAATCCATGCAGAAAAATACACTGAAATTCTGCTGTTTTCATTTGAAGCATACTATTTAGTGTCATTTCTAGGGGTCCTTCCAAGTCAAACTTGTCCAAGACATTTTGTCTGATTGCAACCAAACTTGAACCATGTAAACTAGACAGATTATTGACATTAAATTACAGAATATTGTTGTTTTGGTCACTGCTTGTGGGCAGAGAATGGTGGCCAGGTTTGTTGAAATTACCAACTGAGCAATAAGAATAAACTCAGCGGTCAGTTGTCCATTTACTTTTCCATAAGACCAACCTTATCAATATTTCATAACAAGGTCATACTCTTGTGTATATGGCGTGCTCAATGCAGCTTAATGCACTCATGTTAAAGCGAAGCAGTCAACGAGTGCGGGATGACATCACAGGCTTGTTTTCTACCAAGATGACATCACCGGAGGACTGTTTCTTTTTTTCTTTTTTCTTTTTTTTGAGAGAGCTCAGTATTGTTCATTCGGTAATTTTACCGATTCGACATGTCATCATCTTTGCTCTTTCTTCTTTTTTTTTTTTGTGCGTGAGTATATGCATGTGCGTGTGTATATGTGTGTGCATGTGCATGTGAGTGTGTACTCATTAGTTCACCTAAAACCTATTAAAAATCCCACACCATTCACCTAAACCGAATACTTCAGAATCCAGCTAGAGTCGTGAGGTTGTTAGGAGACCCGAGGAAGGATCACGGAAAAGAAAGGAAAGTGAAATCCAGCACCGACCAGACATCACCTACTTCCCACCGGGTTACCAACCAGAGTCTTTCACCAACCCCAGAAACATCTAAATTCCAACAAATTAGGGAGACCTCAAGAGACCAAAGGAGAGAATGAGGAAAGGAAGGAAGGATAGATGAAGCAGAGTGAGATCCACAGACATCAGCTTCCACCGATTCAACCAACAGAGGAAGAAGCAGATTGTGTTTGAATTTCGATAGATGCTGGTGTGGTGGATCTGGCATGCATTAAAACCTCCACCAAAGAGGGAAGCCGTCGACCCCGGCCAGGACAGAGCAAGCACAAGCCCCCAGGGCCCCCCAGGCCACGGCAGCGCCAAGGGACAACCCCCGGGCCCCGCAGGGGCCACCGGCCGGAGAGCAAACCCAGGAGCCAGGAGTGCCCCCCACCCCAACACGGCCCGCAACCCCAACTCAACGCAGCAGGACGGGGCACTGCAGGCCCACCAGGCACCCCACCGGCCCACAGCCCCCGCTCCACCCACAACCCCCCGCCCCCCACCACAACCCAGCCCCAGCCGCCCCCAGGCACTCAAACCCCCAGACAGAAGGGGAGATGGGAGCACCGGGGGACGGGCGGCACCCCCGAAACCCAGGCCCAGCGGGGAAAGGCCCCGGTCGTCACGCCAGCGTACTAAGTGAAAGCTAACCCTGTTACTGAGTTCGCCAGCTCGCCGACTGGCAAACTCTACTCCTACACCGTGAATGTGACCCCACCCAGTGTATATACAAGTGTGTGTGTGGTGCATTAAAATTGGGAGCAGGTGAGATGGAGCAGAGGGAAATGATATCCCCCTGCTCCGATCCACCTGCCTCCCAGACATGTCAGTGAGTGTATGTGGTGTGGTGCATTAAAAAAAATAGGGGGGACATGGTGCCGCGGCGGGGACACGGATGGGGGATCTGCCCCAACCACTTCCCCAGTTGTGGGGTGCATTAAAATTGGAGGGGAGTTGAAGGGCGAAGACGGTGTCCCCCCCCAAGTGTGTGTTATCTGCCCTATGTGTCTATTAACAAAGTGTATTGTGCAAAACTAGTGCAGTGAGTTAAGAGGAGTGAATGTTTCTAATCTCCTCACATAAATGATAAGACATTACAACCTTTTGATATTGAATGGTGTGATTTAAAAAAAAATGTTTTCCAAAAAAGCCTTCTTCTTCTTCTTCTTCTTCTCCCCCTTTTCGTTGATGCATTATTTAGCACAATTAGTCTGCGTCAAGCTATTTTTACAAGCATCTATACGGTAGACTCAATGTACACAACATTGTGCATTTCTCCACTGGGTTATTTATTTGGCACATTAATGCGCAGTAGGATGCTATCGACGTAGCTTTTATAGCTTCACTTATTGAGTAGGGCTTTTGTTGCAGAAGCATTGTTAACGTCAAAAGCAGAGATGACATAATTGGATCTTCCAACCTCCATTGCTAAGAACTTACTGAATAGCACCCCTGTTTCAATGGAAACATTGAAAAATTTAGCTCCCGACACCAGTTTCACAGCAAATTGGGTAGACATGTCTATCTTACTTTTTTGCATGTCCCGTGCGAAAAAGTATTGGAATTGAACAGAAAGTTGACTGATGTACAACTTTAACATTTCAAATGAATCTATGTAGACGAAAACAGCTTTTGAACAGCTGACCACTGTAATGACCACGAAGTATGAAAGGGTTAAATCCCCTCCATCGCCTCGGAATATGTCCTCCCCGGGGAGCCCTGAAGGCTTTGATCCGGCTCTGCGCACCCCCAGAATTCACCCCATTTATAAGGAGGCATGAGGTGGGGGTCAGAGGTAAGGCTGCTGGAGATGAGAGGCAAAGAATGAAAGGGAAAAGGGAGGGGCGGGGGGTCTTGTAAAGATCAACTAGGGTTGACTGAAGGGGTGGATAAGTGGAAGGGGGTGGGCTAATGAAGCCTCTAATACTCCCATACCGCTCCAACACACACATACACAGATAGACACTTTAGTAGCCTAATTACCTGCCCTATTAGCGGCGATGACGGCACCTGCGAGGAGGGGTCAAAGAGCAAATGTGTGAGGTGCCAAGCTCCGCGCTAACGAAGGCCTCATGCTAATAGAAGCTAATCACGCTGCGTGTTAGCACAGTGCTAATGCGAGCCAGTGAAGATCACAACACCGGCCTTTTTCATCTTGAAAGTAGCACGCCGCCGCCGGCCGGGACTGCTTAGCAACGACGGCTATCGGATCGGCGGATAGAACATGCCAGTTCGTGTGCTGTAGCTTTAATCAGCCTCATTTGCATCGGCCAATGGGAAAGCCCCTGCTTTGTTTTTCTAGATTTTTCAGTAGTATTTATTATTTTATAATTAGATTTTTATTATTTTTTTACTTTTCCTCCCTACAATTAACACTTGATATCTGTACACGATTTACACGTTTTTGAGATGACCCACTGCATAGCCCATTTTTGGGCTTGGGTTGTGAGCAAAAACTGCACTTATGAGTGTAGATGGTGACACAGAATTTGTCTATTGTGTATTGAACACATAAGGATGTGCTTTGGGATATAACAGGAAGTGTGAGGCTCTACATCCCGCATATCAAAGCAAATCTCAGATTGCGGAACGCTCCTCTATCTAGTAAAATCAACGCTCACTCAGATAAAATGGCAATCTGATAAAAGTGCGTGTGTGTGTGTGCCTGAGGCCCCACTCGAAACAGCGGCCACGTTTTAAAGAGGGGAAGCCAAGTAAACGTCATTAGGGAAAGTCAAAGAATTAGGGACACACACACCCCCCACCCCCCCCCCACACACACACCCACACACACACACACACACACACACACACACACACACACACACACACACACACACACACACACACACACACACACACACACACACACACATTCAATGCAAAGATTCTGCTCAATTTGAATTCCCTCACAATGTCACATTTGTGCATCAACTAGTACAGTGGACACTTGTGGGGTGTTCTAACCAAAAAAAGGTTAGCCCCCGACTCTTTAATCCCCCTAATGAGGAAAATGAGAATCCCCCCGCCCCCCACCTGTGGAGGCTTTCTCTTTAATGAGGTTTGCATCCCTTTTTAAGCCATTTTGTTATTTTGCTTGTGGTGGATTTGTGCGAGTAGTGTGATGTGTATTCAAGATGACAGAAGCATCCAAAACAACAAAGTGCTCTCTTGAGGCTGACAATATCCTCTATGTCTCTTTCTGTGTGTGAGTGTGTGTGTCCATGAACACCATATAAGTGTGTGTGTGCGTGTGCGTGTGTGTACGCGCGTGTGTGTGTGTGTGTGTAGGGTAGGGAGGCTTGACAGGCGCAAACGTTGATACGTTGTGGCGGCGGTAGCACATCCGAGAGCGCATCGGCGGCGCCCAACTGGGTGCAAAATTTATATTCATTGGTCTTAAACGGCCTCGGACGGACGGATGGACGGACGTGTTGCCACCGCCTGTGTCAAGTTGCATTATGGCCTGACTGTGAGGAAGACCAGGAAAGAGGCCTGCAGGGAGGGTGAGGAGTGAGATGCTGAATGGACAAAAAGCATCAATAGTAGGAAACATATACATATTTATTAAACCTGTTTATTGTAAACAACAACTAAACATTTAAAAATGCAGGGCCCTATCTTTACCTTAAATATAATATAGCCCAAATAAATTAACAATGTTTTTATCTTCTAACCCTCCAAAAACCCTAACGCAATTATTTAAGCAACAATCGTAAAATATGACAAAATACAATACAGGGAATTTTTGTACTGCCAAAAAGAGTTATGAAATAAATAATTAAATAGTACAAAGTGTACCTTATTTCTTCCCCACAATGTCCACAATTTCAAGGAAAGTGTAGCGAAGCGCTTAGTCAACATTTTTCCATCCTCAGATTGGTTAGTCAGAGCAAAACTTGTTCCAGCCAGGTTAGTCTGTAGTAAATGGATGTTGGACATTTAATGCTCACTATATCTGATGAGTTTGCATTTTTTGGATTTTTGTATCATCTTGATGGTCTGCCAAGGCAATAAATAAAAATAAAGTAATAAAAACACACCATGTGACAAACAAACACATGAGAGTCCAAGAACTCTCACATACATAAAGTTAATACAAATTTGCGTTGTCTTCTAGTGCTACACAAAGTTTGAACATTTGCTAGACAAGTGCAACCGAGTTTGTGGTGCAAACAATAAGCATGAGGGCAAAACAATGTAATCGGGCTCAAAACAAAAGCCTGTGTTTATCGGATTGTGTGGCATTGAGTGGCAGATGTTTGATTGCCACGAAGAACAGCTGCGCCGCCTTCAAAAACACAAGACGGCGCAAGGTCCTCCATTGTCAGGACGCACCTTGACACCTTTAGTCTTCATTATGTTTGTTAGTTTTGAACCAATCATTCATTTTCTTCAGATGTACATCGTGGTGCCAAATTCACGTCACTTTAATAATGTTGTAAAAGATTTGTGCCTTCAAATTAGATTTTCCAGAATGAAAACCTTGATTATCTTAATAAAGGACACAAATCCTTTAATCTCTTGCTTAAAGGTTTGAACATGCTACTTTGTTCTCCAATTGTGTTAATTTTTTCCATTTATACTATAGTTTGTTTTATAAAGTATTATTACCCTAATGAAAAATGACTATTGTATTGCCCACATTTAATAGAGGAGATGTTTTAAAAGTCTTACATTTGCCTTCCTTAAATCTGCTGAAACTCAGATGTAAAAATATCATGACATAAATTTGTATTAAATTATTAAGCAAGCCATTTGTGCCATTCCTGGTGGTTACATTTAATCAATGGAGAAGTCTTAATTTTATATATGAATATTATTTCAAAAATTCTTAAACTATCCCCAAATCCATGAATCCATATCGGCGACTTCTGGTTATCATAATTAATGTAAGGAGCGGTCTTAAATTTGATCAAATTGGCTCCTAAAACCAGCTTCCTTAAACCAGTAGAAACCCTGCTGTATGTATCCGATTCATATTGTATGGCAAATATTCATTTATTGAAGGGGAGGATTTAAATGTAATCAAAAAGGCTTCTTTTTTTCTAAAATAGTCGTGGGCATTTATGTACTCAATTGAGGAGAGAGCCAAACAACTATTCAATTTAATTAGTTTACTAAGGGGGAGGACTTTAATTTTTCAAATGTATTCTTATAATCCTTCACAATATAAATGTAGACTTCTGTGGCGCGCCTCCCCGCCGTCTCGCTCGTATAGCGTTAGCATCTCGGGCGCGCTCGCATCTGTGCTAACATCTGTGCACCTGTGTTCTCCATCCGCCCCGCTCGCTCCAATAAGCTGCCGGTGCCATGACGGGTATGAATAAAGGACGGAACAATCTGGAGTCTCGGCTTGCACAAGCTGCCGCCAGGACGCGGCGCGACTCAATAAACCATGAGGACGACTTCACTTATGAACTCAGATTCCGTCGACGGACTTCTTGGCGAGTTTTTGGGAGGCCTTCGTTATCTGGAGCGTTCACGTTTGTTATTGAATTTTTTTTTTAAGGAGCATGGCAAATCTTGGGGAGTCTGCCATTTTACAGTCATTCTGACCATTTCTAAATTTCATACCGGAAAATTTGGGAAGATTAAGCCCAAGAAGCGTGTTTCACTTTGCAGCGTGAAATTTGGTAGGCTTGCCTATCACGAGTAGACCCACAAAAAAGTCTCAAGAAGTTAAGCGTGAAAATACACAGGAAGTCAGCCATTTTGCTTTGAAGTGGCCCTTTTGAGCATTTCAAGATTGCTCTTCTCACTGGAATATTTTGAAATTTCCAACCTTGAAGCCAGGTTCACTTAGCAACAAGAATAAATAAGTTCAAACCTTGGTGGAGTTCACTCTGCAATGATTGGTTGCTGCATGGGCTTTTATTGCGACATTAACTCTATTAGTGCTAAAGAAAAGTGGTTATTTGTGTGTGTCGGGAGAGGTGTTTGTACAATTGAGCTGGCACTGGTGCTCGCCAGCGTGTGTGGGCGGGGCCACGTTAATATGGTGCGAGGCCGCTAATGGCTTTATGATTGGATAATTAGAGGTAGGTGGGTAATTTGGAGTGAGTTGTGTGTGTGCGCGCTTGGCGCTGCAGCGAGTGGGAACGGGATGACTCCCTGCTGGCTGCTCAAGGGTGTTTATGTGTATGTGAAAGTGGTTGTGTGTGCGTGCGTGCGTGCGTGCATGTGTGTGTGTGTGGGTGTGCGTGTTTATGTCACATCCAGCAGCTTGCAGATCGGGCAATTTTCAACATTGGCGGGTCCACGATACTGTCGTAAAAATTGACCAATTTTGTCCGTTTCATAGCTTTGATATTTGAGATTTATTTCAGATAGTTATTCCTAAATTTGGGACCACTCCCTTAAATAAAATATTGTTTTGTTATTGCGATATAATTCACTCAAATTGAGTTGCGATACATTCCCTCCAAGTATGATACAATGCGATATGATATACTGTTACAGTAATGCAATGCGAGAAGATGTGCTGAAATGCAATAGAAGTTGACTCACTGAAATTGTGATGCCATCCGATTAATGGAATCCGATTGATTCAAATTTCAATATGTGATAGAATTCCCAAAAATTAAGTACGCAGCGATTCAACCCAATTACGATGCGATTTGAAGTGATACCACGGGATACCATAAAACAATGTGACAAAATTCACTTTCACCTCACAACGATATGATACAATACGATATTACAATACAATATGATACGATTAACTTCAGTTAGTGTACTTTCACTTTAATGCAGTACAATCCAATATGATGCAAAACAACACACTTCACTCCATACAATATGATATGATTACCTTTGATTACAATACTATGTACTAAAATGATATGATATGATAGAATTAACTTCAGTTATGGATATTATGATGCAAAACAATATTCACTCTAATGACACTGCGATACAAAAACTCATCGATTTACTCTGATTACTATTACATACGATTTAAGGCAATACGGCTATGTTACGAACAACAATACGATATTTTTCAAGACGATACATTTCACTCCAATGACAATGTGGTACATATAAATTAATCCGATTATGATGTGACGTGATATGAAGCAATTTGCTCCAATTATGATACAGCGTGATACCTTGTGATATGACACGACGAGCACCTAGCTAAACAGGCTATTTTGGACTTCAGAGGCTCCTCAATAGTAGAAACCACAATCATTTCAACCGAACAACATTTTTTTTTACATTTAATAGTTTTGTTTAAAATAAAATAAAATAAAAATTAAAATAATAATAATAATAAATAATATATATATATATATATATATAATAATAATAATAATAATAATAATAATAATAATAATAATAAAATAAATATAAGTCAAGCACCACTTTCTGTTATAAAATGATATTATGTTGTAGTTTTCCTGATGACAACACTTGGCAGGAATTTCCCATCCGTTTTCACACTTCCTGTCATTCAAGAGTATGACCCCCCCCCCCCCCCCCCCCTCCTCTCCTCGCACCATTATGGAGTAAACGACATACTAACACTAATGACGTGACGTCTCCTCTCCCCTTGAGCCCCAGTCCAGCGTCTCCAGACATCATTAAAAGGCGAGGCTGTAGCCACGGGCTTCCTGTGAAACCCTCCTTCAAACTGTACACTTTATCCATAATTCAGCCCCCCTCTCCCGCCTGAATTATTCACGTAAATAGCGGGGCAAATAATGGAGTTCACAGAATCTTACTAACACATCAAACTATTTAAATGTTGATTTGAATTTCTGAGGCGCTCGGATGTGGTTGCAAGCGAGTGGAAGAGGGCTAACTAGGTAGCACGTATGGCCCCTTTTTGCCCAGATGACATTAGGGAGGTAAATTAATACATTAAAATTATATTTACACTCACGTCCTGGGTCAACAGATGTCTGTAATGTAAGGAATTGACTTCAATCAGAAGATGGCCAAACAGTTCACACAGTTGTGACTAGTGTTGTTCCGATACCGTTTTTTGGCCCCCGATACTGATTTCCAGCTTTGCCGTATCGGCCGATGCCGATACCATACCGATACCTGAGGTTTTTTTTTCTCAACATGAAAAAGCTGTCCTGCCATTGGTTCAGAGCATTCAAGGGCCAATAGGATATCTTAGCTCGGCATGCAGTGAACATGTCACACATCAGTGAATGTCGTGCATGAGCAAGACACAAGATGCTGCATCCAAAGTCCTATATTAGCGTCAGAATGAATGGTATCGCAGTGTTACTTGTTAGTACTCACCGATACCGATACCACTGTTTTAATGCAGTATCCCGGCCTCTGCTGATACCAGTATCGATATCGGAACAACACGAGTTGTGACCTGTCCGCATGAAAAAACATGTTATCTTTTTCTTTTTGCATAAAAATCTAATCAAAAGAAGAAACTCGAATAACAATTATAATAATAATAACAATGTTTTTTTTCCTTTTTGGGGAACACAAAAAATGTATTTATTATATAACAAATACTGTAAACAAAAAATCAATACAATACAAAAAAAATAATCAATAAAAAACATGTAAAAATAAATGATTAATATAAAATAAGTTACATGAAAATTATTAGAATATAAGAAGGCTGTTATTAAACAAAATCTGCAAATAAAGTAACGTTGTGACGGCGTGGTCAATGGCAAGGACCCAGATGCAGAATCGTGAATAAAAGTTTATTAAACACAAACAAAAAAATCACCTTCTCGGGGAAAAACTCTTCTTGCAATAGGTTAAAAACACAAAATCACCACAAGGGGAAAATCAACATAAATCTCAACTCGAGAAACAGGCTGGAGAGCAACTGGAAAGCAGGGTTGAATGTTTTTGGGGCAAAATCGTCTGATATAAGATGGAGCGTTTGGAGCCGGCTTAAGAAGCTGGCTGATTGTTGATGTCCTGCAGGTGTGCAGAACGAGCCCTGCTCTCCAGCAGCTCTGCACCGCCCTCTCACACTGCCCTGGTGACTAGAGAAGGGTGTTGGTCAACATTGCAATCAAAATAGAAACAAATCACAACCACAAATGAAATGAGGAATGAAATGAAATGAAATGAAATGAAATTAAATTAAATGAAAATCAAATAATGTATAAAAAAGATTTTTTTAAATATGAATAATACAATGAAATCAAATAAACCCAAATACAAATGTCAAAATAAAATAACAAAAAATAATCTAAAATATATACAATGTTTTTAATTATATAATTAAATTAAATGTTTTATTAAAATGAATACAATATTTTTTTTTAAATAAATTGATAGTAGTTTTAAATGTTTTTGAAAAACAGGAAAAAACACAACAAATTCAACAAACAAAGACTCTTCAAATTCAACAAAGACTCTTTTTAAATTGATATTGTGACAGCAAGTCAAAAATGATTAACGCAATGATACTATTAGGCTAACAACCCTCCACATCACCGTGGGGACTCAACACTAAAATGCTAAATACAAATGTTAGTTAATAGGGAGGCTCGAGCACATCTCACCACTTCCTGCATGCTCACATGAGGCCTCCCCTCATGTTTAAAAGGTACAGGAGGCTAAATGTAGCCGTGGCCCTGACTTGATACCGTCTCAGCAAAAGGCTGAATTAACACGCGTTGCTTACTTACCATATCGTGAATCATTTACTCCCGTCGGAGTGCGGGAAGGCCATGCAAGTTTTATGGCGGGAAAAATAATCAGAATTCCCGGGATAGCGGCGCACGGGTGGCTCATGCATAAGTCAAGCGTGCACGCTACATGCTAGTACTATAATCTTGCTGGGCGATTTGGTTGCCGGCGTATGAGAGTGCATCACTCACAGCTTTTCATACGTTTGTGGCTGGGAAGTAATGAAGTAAAATACTTTATTGTACTTAAGTAGATTATCATTTATACTTTATTTTAATTTAACATTTTACTGCCTATAATTGTACGGTGCAACCTTAATTTGTCATGGTGTATCAAATCAGTTTTCCCCATCGAAATGAATTGAAATGCCATTAATCTGTTCCATCCCCCTAAAAACCATCACTATTTGTCATTGTTGTTAAAGAAAAATAGCACGCATGATTTCCCCCAGTGCTTTATAAGCCTGGCGGGTCGCCTGGCTTTTCTTGCCGTCCCGCCAGGCTAAGCGTCAGTATTTGTACTCCTACTTAAGTACTGAGTGGGAGTACTTTTGCCACCTCTGGTCATACACACCCACTCACTCCTGCGTATTCCGTGTTGCGCCATGCTCATTGCTTGTCTGTCTTCTTCTTGCTGCCTTTGATGCGACACACACATGCATACATGTACACTGCGGGGACTCCACACGCGACGAAAGCCTCTGGGTATCATGTGAATCCAACACTTTAGCTTCACGGCTGACCCCGGCACAAATGGACAAACTCTTCTGCTTGGGCGGCACTCTCATTAAAACTCCAGTAGACTCGTTATAACACTCTGACAGCTTCAAAATAGACTGAGGGAGATAGAAACACGACAATTTGGGATGTTTGTCTACATGACTGCAGCCTGGAAATGCAAATATTTCGACGTGTCTCTCAGAACAGAAGTTTTGACATACATTTAATGGTAAAAATGCTCGTCATCTTTTTCATTTTTGCGATATATTTTCACTCTATAACATAATGTGAAGCGATAAGATTGATTATAGCATACAATACGATACAATGTGATACAAGTCTAAAATATAATGTGATTACAATACAATGTCAAGTGTGAGACGGAAAACATAAAAATGAAGCAATTCGGATTCGGTAAAAAGACGGGAAAGGGTCATGTGAGGCAGGTGGAGGCGTAAGGAGCCAAAGATCACGGCCAAGCGGAGAGCAAGGAGGCGACAACCAATTTGACACATGGGGACAGAATTCCAGCAGCGTCTGCCACCATCAACACGTTTGTCCTCCTCGATTCGTTGCCGCGGGAGACGGGCCTCTTCGTCTGTCGGATCAAAGAAGACCCATACGTAAGATCAAGAAGACTCATACGTAAGATCAAGAAGACGTAAGAAAAGCATCCAAGTTCACCACAGATGGCAGGAACGTTTCCTCTGATATATATTTATATATAATAGTAGTAGTGCAAGTTATATTGGCGAGTTTATAGCTATGCACACATTTTATTCATGGCAAATAGCAAAAATAATTAAAATAAATGAAAACAATTATAAATGATAAACTTATTAAAAATAAAATTAGAAAGGACCTAAGCACAAGAAAATCTTTCAGCAAATAACGGAGGTTCCACCTAAAATCTGCAAAGAGGTGAATCCTCGAAGAATGAATCGCGATATTTGCAGGCGAACTTGGTTTTCATCAGACAGCAACAATTTCAATATTTGAAGGGTGCGTGTGTCTTCTCATGCCAACAAGTATGGCCCAAGCGTGTTTTGGGGGTCTGAATGTCCCCCATCAACAAAGCACTGCGAGCTGTGTTAGCAATAACGGGTGCACTGAGCAAATTCCCCCTGCGGGTTTTTTAATGTTTAATGCTTGCGTAGCGGCGGTGCGGGAGTATCCCGGTGTGCGCCCGCATTCTGCAGTGATCCCAATTGCGTAGTGGGATTTATACTTCATTCAGTACATGAATAGCGTTTATGAAATACTTAGTGCGATAACATTTTCAATTTTCACTATAAAAACAGAAAGAACGCAAGTTTAATGGTATCAGCCAAGCGTTCATTTATATGGGCAAAACCATCCAAAAAATAAGTTCAGCGGGTTGGGTTTTTTGAACGAGTAGCGTCATACATTGTGTCATAAAATTATGGGAAAAAATTGGCAATTTTATTATTATTTAAAAACTACAATGGAACAATTTTCCCCAATGAAATAATGGAAACATCTGTTCCATTTGAAGCTCGTAAGATACTTAAGTTCCTTACTGATATGATATCAAACCAAACCGAGGTGTCTATAACTGATGGCTGACTGTGTTAGAACACGTGCAGATATTTCAGACTTAGATCCAAATCCACCACAGACTTCCTTACTGATGCCAACACCAAGTAAAACAGAGGCGGGTTTCGCCCATAGTGAAATTGATATTGACAGACTGCGTTCTAACATATCAACAACGACACGTTAACTACCACAGATTACCTTAACCTAAATGAGAGCAAACAAAACAGTGACAAGTATCGTCGATACTGATATTGATATTGTTGTTCCTCTGACACCTGACTGTTGGAACAACATAATTTAATTGATAATATTTTTGGGGGGCAGATGCTCTACAGGCAACTGACTTTATTCATTAAATTAGATTTTGTAGCTTGAATACTTTCTCCTGGGTAATAAATATGTGGATGCTTAATATCAGAATAGCAGTACTTCATTCAGTCACTCACATAAAGCTCATATTCCACCTCCAATTTCCCTTACTGATATGAAACCAAGTAAAAATACAATCTGGTCTGGCAGATACTGATATTGATACTGATGCTTCACAGAACATATTTAAATTAGCTCCTGTAACCTGTTTTCTTTAATAGTTATTATCAGATCCTTCTGCCATTAAAATCGATTCCAGTATCTCAAAGACATATGTTTCCAAAACAATAGGATACCAAGTAAAATAGAGATAAGATTTAGCCCAGGAATCAATTTCAGTACAGAGGAGGCTGGTATTGAAGCATTAATATGTTTCTACAATAATCTATACTTTATTTTACGCTCCCCGGAACACATTTGCTTTGGCTGTGTTATTGTTTACATCTTTACAGCACTAACAGGCCAAATGCTGTCCTGCTAAGAGGCTTGTGGACATCTTCCAAATGTAAACACAAAGACAAATTATGTTGTTGACCCGAGGTTGGAGGCTAATTCGCTAACTTGCCGAGGTGCTCCTCTTCTTTTGGCAAAACATTGCTATGAGTATAACCTTTCACATATTGATTATCTGATTAGTAACAAAAAGAGCCAGTGGCATTAAGCCCTAATGATGAGCAATTTTAGGACCAGGGGCAACCCCAGCTGGTTCCAGGTCCAGACATATTGGCCCGTGATGAGCTAAAGTGAGTCCATTTGCACACAAACACATATGCATAATGGACAAATAATGGAATCTTCTAATCATTTGTTTGGGCTACGGAGGGAAATGACATAAACCCTGTGGCCTAACACCATTAGAATTTTAACTATGAAGCCCCCCCGCCCCCCATTTATTTTTTTCCCGTCTGAAGATGGAGATTTGCTGCCGTGGCTTTTTGCTCTCTCGCCAAGTCCCCGCGACATTCCCTCAGTGTGACACGTGTCTGCCAATCACTGTGACGGACAGCTGACACAGCGAGCACATACACGGGCTTGAGTGACACCTCCGTGCCAGGAGGAGACCTTACCCATGTCATCTACCGCATTTCACTTACGGACAAAAATCATGACCACTGTATTTACAAGGTCGGCAATAATATGCTAAAGTAATAAATAAATAAATGGCTATTATAATTTTTGGGGTGTTGTAATTATTATTTCAGAACGTTCTACTAGGGCAATAAAATGCTTTAATAACCCAAAACATCGCCAGATCATGTATTTATTTAGTTGTTGATCATACTTTGTTGATACCTTTTGGTGGATTAATTTGGTGGATTAATTTGACAGTTGACATGACAACATTGCGTGTGGAAAAATAATAGACAATTTAAAGCATTAGCTAGCAAGTGCTCAGGATGTTAAAGAAGATTTATTTGCCTAGAGCGGCCATAAAGTTGACTTGTGGGCCCTTGTGATGATGTCACGAGTGAATTTTGGCTTTGGAGCTTTGGGTAATCTTGGTGTTGCGGATGAGGCCCGCTGAGAGCCAATGAAAGTTGGAACAGGATCACTGTGTGAGGGTGCAACCCGCCCTTCCTCCTTCCTCCTCCAGGGTGGGAGATTAACACCAGGGTCCTATTTGACTCTGTTTGCCAAAAGTGCACTTTGCTGTCGCACGTTCTGACAAGGCTCAACTACACACATGCGCGCACACACACGCACGTACGCACGCACGTACACACAAATCATTACTTGTATTCACACTATTTGACACATTGTTTTATTTTTGTCTAATATTTTCTATATTTTATATTCATTTGTAATATTTTTATATAAATAAAACATGATTTTGTTCCCAATATTCGTTTTTTTTTTGCAAATATTTATTTATTTTTGCCTTATTTTTATGTTAGTGATGTTTGAGTAGCTTTCCGCATGTCTTTTTTTCCTCAATATTTTTCTAATAATATGTTTTCCCTAAAATTTATTTTTTATTTTGTGTAATTAAAAAATATATATATATATTTTTGGGCTAATATTTTTTTTTTTGTCATATTTTCACTTTTTTTTTTTTTTTTATAATTTTCTTATGTGCTTGTATTTTTTCAGAATATTTTATAATACTTTCTCTCATAGTTTTTTTCATTAAAAAATGTTAAGTTTTTTGTTTTCTTTTAATAAAAAAATTAATATCTGTGTATTTTATATTCCCGCCGAATATTACAATTTTTACACCAAATATTTTTGTGGTTTTGCTTATATTTTGCTTATATTTCAAAATGCTTGTCTATTTTTTTCTAATATTTGCACATCATATTTCTACACTTTTTGTCTAATGTCCTGTGACAAAGAAATATGACTTTTGAGTAGAAACACAGGCTGCCGTAGTTTGGCCAACCACTGGACCTTTTCTGTGTGTGTGTGTTGTGTGAAATCTGTAGTACTGGCGAGGCTTCAGAGCAAAGACAATGTGTGTGTCTGAGAGAGCGAGTGTGTTGCAGTAGCCCGAGAGAAGCCAAACCTGGCTTGGTGCACTCAAAAAGGCCCGGTGATGGGAAAGCTCTTCTGATATGTCCACACACGCGCACACGCGCACAAAGAGTCAGGAGTCAGCTGTCTCGGCCTGTTTCTCAGCTCATTAAACCAAATCCCGACGGCGGCAGCAAAGAATTTCAATTATAAGGCCGACTTAGATGTCGCTGTAATGGTGACTTTCTGGCTTCCAGCAGGTACAACACCTTTTGTCCCACGTTTGGTGGCACCTACTGTATGTTGACATAGTTTAAGCATGACATCGTGTACGTGTAAATCCGACAAAAGCCCTTTCACCCACCCATCGTCGTGGCCCGGGTGTGTGTGCTGCTTGTAGCGCCACAGTAGCAACAGAAAGTGGACAACTGCAGTTTTTGGAGCACTTGTATTTGGGGGAAATTATCTCCATTAATCTCATTTCTAAGTTAATTGCAGAAATGAACATCAAATAGCGCATAGTTTCCAGATGAAGATCCTGTGAAGAATCATAATGATGATATCATCTAATCAACCCTTATTAATCTGAAGTTTGATGACACATAATTTTGTTTTGGTCAAATTCCAAAACTACAACCTGAGACAATAGATTCTTATATAGACAGTACATATTTGTAATTTGCCCCTGCCTAAATGCTAACACTGTGTACTTCACCTCAGTTGCACTCTTTTGAGGAGGATACATAAATAGAGGATAAATCAAAGTTTATCTTGTAGATTTTGGACAAGGACAAAAACACTGAGGACTCTTTCAGCGACATGAAAGAAGACAGCAGTAGATGTAGAAATCATCTGCTTTCTCTCATTTTTATCGTTTATGATTCGTCTCTTTGACTTCTGCAAAACATCTTCCTCATCCTCCTCTCTCTCCCACTCGAATCACCTCTGAACTTGTTCTCCTCTTGGGAAAATCAGCCGTCGTCCGATCCACTTGCGTCAGGGATTTACCTCGTGGAGCCTACGAATCAAGCAGAGGATGGATGCCCATTGTGCCCCAATCAAAGCACTTCCTCCTGGAGTAATCCCTCCATCTGAGCAAGAAGAAAGAGAAGACGAGGGGTGGGGTGAATTCTATGATGCGATTTATACTTCCTTTCTGTCTTTCATCAGCTGTTTATTCCACGAATGAACCAGTGTCCTGGTCTCATTAGCTTCGCTTTTAGCATTTTCGCCGGGTGATTGACGTGTCGCCAAAAACACAATTAGCTGCGTTTGTCAGGTTAGCTCAATATTAGCGTGCAGCATAACGGGTTGCAGATAAGCCGCAGATGTCGCTTTTGCGATGTTTGACAGGCATTGTGTGGTTGCTTGCCAATTATTGTCAAGTTTACATCTCTTGTGTTTGTCAAAAGTGATCTCCAGATGAGAATTGCAATGCCAACACCGTCATCGCTTGATAGCTACAAACAAAACATCCAAATGCATCTGTTTTTGAGCTGTCAGATTTAAATTTAAGCTGTTCTTGTCAATTTTGGTCTTATTTTAACCTCAGCTTTGATCTTTTTTCTATAGCAGCTTTTATTGTAGAAGTGGGTCATGGTTTCAGTAGAGCGCAGTGTCAATTGTCTCAATTTGTGCTTGAAAATGCTTGCGTCTATCGTGAAAATTTAGAAAGACTAACAATGCTCATCGGCATATTTTCTTTATCCCCTCCGAAGAACTACTGATATGTGTGCTAAGGTCACAGACATAATCTCGCCAATCATCGTTTCGTGATTCTGGCGATATTATGCTATTGTCAGGGGCAAAGTCTTCTTCTTGAGGATGTTTGTGGTTCCAGTACAACATCAGTCTCAAAGTGAAAAGTCCACAAGCTAAGTGCACCTAACACAAAGTGGCTCACCTTGGTATACATTGAAGGCCTTCTCATTTAATACCCCACTCCAAGCGTCTATGCATTAGCTGTATGTCGTTATAGCTATTGATTTTTTTTTATAGTAACCCTCTTATAGTTCACCTTTCAAGTGCTCAGCTCATTGAAACAACAAACTTGACTTAACTATCGTCATCATCGTAGAAATGCTTGTAAGTGTCAAAGTTTTGTCCTAACGAAATGAAAACTTTGTCCGACGCGATCGTGGCCAGTGCATCGGTCATAAAACCAATTTTTCCAGACTGCGGCGCTCTTAATAAGTTTTGCTGTGTCTGGGCCAGCGCAGATGTTGCTGTTGTGTCTCTTGGATCTCTGACTGGCTTTTGTGTTTTGTCTGCATAGCAGCTGCTGCTTCTGGAGCGCTTTGCTCACGTCCGTCCAAGTGTTAAAGTTCCCGCAGGACCAATGTATAAGACAGACGTCAACACTGGACCTGTTGGCTAAAAGCCACACCCTCAGTAAAGACAGACTGGCCAATCATAGTGTAAAAATGTTGGTTGTAACTAAATGCTAACATAAACCAAAAAAAATAACAGTCACAGATTTGTCTACTCCAACCAATAAGCAATGTAAAGCTTAGCTTGCTAACTAAACGCTAATGTTAACCTGCTAAGGTGTGTAGGGTGGCCAGATGTCCGGATTTAGGCCGGACAGTCTTACTTTTCAGTACTTGTCCAGTGTTCGATGCAACCCTAAGCCGGACGCTGGTTTGTCCTCCTTTAAAAGAAAATGAGCCGTGGTTGATTTTATGTGACCCAACATCAGCCCCACCCCCGTTTGTCACAACTGGTCTGTATTGGCCAAGAGTGGCTTCAGTTAAAAATCTCGTATATCATTGGTTCAATAAATGTAAACATATCTCCACGTGAGGCTATCTGACTATACGTCATTTCCTCGCCGCCTTCTTTGACAGCAGCAAAAAGGCAGCGCTAGCAAAAATGCCAAAACACTGAACATCTTTTAATATTGAATGGATGAAAGAGCACAATTTCCTGACTAAAAGCAGTCGAGAGTTTCATGGTTTCTGCACGCTTTGCCGGTGTCGACGTGAGCAATCAGGGCAACGCAGTCAGAATGTGAAGCAAGAGACGAGCAGCAGGTGCGTCATCATTGAAGACATTTTTTCCTTGTTATTGTGTTTTCAAATTAAGTTATGTTTTGTGGCACGCTGCACTTTTACAGAAGCATGTCACTGCTTAGTGGTTTAACCCATTAAGGCCCAAAGTGCATGGCAAAACATCCCTCTAAAACCTATGGTCACCCCCAAAAACCTGAAGTTTTCCTGGAAATTCAACGATATTAAAAAATAATTGATATCTCAGCTCCTGAAGCAGATAGAAACATAATTCCAAAAACATTTCAGAGCTTACACCGGTGGCACACAAATATAAGTTTATTATTATAAACCTTCAATATATTTTTTGAATCAACAAACAAATGTCGGATCTGCAGGTACATAACTCCATATATATATACCTTCAACACTGGAGCGCAGTTGTAATAACTTCGAGGGATCGATTTGTCCATTCCGTTACAAGGCCGTAAAAATTTTCAACATCCTCAATACAAACATATTTCTTAACAGTATGTCACTGTTGATTCGAATTCCTCCCGTGCCGTCGTCAATCGCGTCATTTATTTCATAACTCCCGCGAATATTCGTCAACCATAAATGCTTGAATAAAATTCCAGGACATGCTACGAGGCCCACGTCACCCTCTCGTACATATTCTGATCAATTTAATTGGCCAAGAGACCAAGAATTGGTCAAAACAAAACCAAATGACTTAATCGCTCTCGCGGCTTTAAAGTGAAAAGAGCGGTGGAGCGCTCCCGGCTTTAACGGTAGAAGCGCGGTCACGCGCTCCCGGCCTTAATGAGTTAAAAACATGGTACTGTAAACGAAATAAATTGTCAAAAAGAAGTTTGACTTTTTATTGATTTTTTTTTACCATTTAGTGCGCAAACATGATCTATAAACCATGCAAAACTTTATTGTTGATGAAAATACACCGCAAGTCTGATATACAGTTTTCCCTCGTTTGCCGCTGGGGTTAGGTTCCCAAAATTACTCGCAATAAAAGAAATCCGTAAAGTAGTTATAGCTTTGTTTTACATTTATTATAAATGTTTTAAGATTCTAAAACCCCTCACCACACAGTTTATACACTTTTCTCATCGAGGCATTTGCATTTTCTCACATTTCTCTCTTGTTTAAACATTCTCAATGTTCAAACCTTTATAAATAGGCACATTACTGTAAAAAATAAAATAAAAATGGATGCAAAATTGCACTAAAATAAAATCAGCGAAACAGCGAGGCCGTGAAAAGTGAACTGCGTTATAGCGAGTGAACACTTATAATTTTTTTTAAATATGTCCTCCTTTTTGACCTTATAGAAGTGGCCACCCTATGCTAACGAGGTTAACTAGGTGCTCCTGGTTCTACGGCCTGCAGATAGTAACTTTGTATCTAATCCTAACTCTTATCCACAAAGAGGCATCTTATGTCAGGTTTTGTCTCACAAAACTACATCAGATAAAGCTTTTTAGTATACATGTATAAGAAAAATTGTGCTACCATAGCCAAAGCAAGGCTACATACATATTCCAATTTGCAACATTCATATTTGCCCATTTCTTTTTGCTTTTATATTTCTCAATTTTAATATTTAACTAACTAACTAACTAACTAACTAACTAACTAACTAACTAACTAACTAACTAACTAACTAACTAACTAACTAACAAGTAAATAATTGTCATACCGCTAATTTGATATATTTTTGTAACCAAAATGCTAACATTGTGCTAAGCTAACGTGAATAGATAAAGCTTGTATTAGGCTATTGGTATTTGTTATTTGTTTTTAAATTACTGATCTCTGTAACAATATAGTTTTGTAATCAAAATGCTAACATTATGCAACGCTAACAAGGGTATAGACAGCTTGTATAAGTGTATTGGAGTTTGCCATTTTCTTTTTGAATACTGTCTCAGTAGCTAGCTATATATTTTTGTAACCAAAATGCTAAACTAAATACTGTTTTTATAGACTTGTTGCCAGTTTCTTTTTAATGATAGCTTCAGTAAATATATATTTTTGCAACAAAAATGCAAACATTTGGTAAAACTAACACAGAGAGTTATGTGCTCCGAGTTGCAGTGTTTGTATTAGCATTTTGCTTTTTACTTTTGAACCGTCATAAAAAATGCTAAGCTTCACAACGCTAGATAATGTTATGAGCCTCGCACCAAAGTGTTATGCTCCTTTTCACAAAAATTTGATCAAATTATCCCAAATTGTACGTTTACGCAGTCTATATAATCACACGACACTTTGTGTTGGTGTTTCTGTTTTGAAATCTTTGATGTTAAGTTCTCGTCAGTGTCTAATATCTCTTTTCCCCACGGATCCATTGATGTCATGTAACCCAAACTCCTGGTAGTCTGCTTGCCTCAATTGATGTCATTGACCGCGGCCAACGGAACACGCAACCTTGTGAGCTCCTCGAGCACAGGAAGTCAAAATAGACGAGTGGATTAAGTGAGAGGCGGCGTCCCCGGGAGACTCATTAGAAAGGGGGAGAGTGGGATATTGGAGGACCGATCCCAGCTGGACGGACTTCCCTGCACATGTGACCTCATCTCGGACGTCTGCCGGGTCAGGGACCAACCACAAAAAAGACAGAAGACGTTAAAAAAAAATTACCCGTGAGCTCAAAAACCAAAAATTTATTAGCATAGACAGCAATGGTTTGTTTTGCATTTGAAACTGTAAAAAACACGCTGCATTGAATGCATCATGCTGGAGACTGTCGAGTGTAATACAGCAGGTTTGGCAAAACATGTTCAATGTTGTCTTTTCGAGTCATTGATTCTCAAATGTTACAATGACAATTTTATATCCGAGAGGAGATTGAGGGCAGCAAGTAAACAAAGAGCTGCAGAAAACAGGAAACTATGGTGATGGGGAAGCTAACGCTATCGTGTAGGCCTACTGTATTCCCTAATCTTGAGCTGTGTTTTTGCAAATGTTGCAGTGGCAATTCAATGCTACTAATGCTACTCTCAGTCGCTGCTGGAATATAAATAACATTTAATGATACACGGTTAGAAATTACAAATGGCAATCTTTAATTTTACTATAGCCTTTGATGCAACATTATTACACTCCACAGTCTCCACTTTGTTGTAGTGTCCCAGTTTCTCACTGTTCTCAGTCTTATCTGGAATATAAAATTAAAAACGTGTTGTAGCATTTGAGAATATACACCTTAAAATCACTAACATCAGCTTTTCCCTAGCTAATAATGCATCAGATTTATGTAGCACTTTTCTAGACACTCAAAGACGCTTTACAATGGAATGGATGCATTATTCGTGCACTCACACATTCACACTGTGGTGGCGGTAAGCTACTTAAGTAGCCACTGCTACCCTGGGGCAGGCTGACGGAAGTGTGGCTGCCAGTGCGCGCCTACGGCCCCTCCGACCACCACGAAACATTTGCACCTTTCAGACACTAGTGTGAGTAGCACTATGAAGTGCTCTGCCCAAGGTCGTTGTGTGCCAAGGACACAACAACACAAGATTTGGGGAGAGCGGGAATCGAACAGCCGACCTTCTGGTAACTGAACCACTGTCTTATTTCCATTTTCATGTTGCCCTGAGTTTCCTCTCAAACATAAATTGTTATTGGAACAATTAACTCATTCACTCCCAGCCCTTTTCACTGGCAATTCAATACCCATGAGGAGACTGAGGGTATCTAAAAATAGGCTACTGCAGCAAAGTGGAGACTGTGTGGTTAATTCAACAAGGTAAGTTAGTTGTTCTTTTCTAACCTTTCAGACTCAAATAATTCTATGACAATTTGATTTCTGTGAGGCAGCTAAAAATCGGGCTACTACAGCAAAAATGAATACTTTGGAGTGCAGTATTTGAATCTTTTTATTTTATTTATTTATTTTAGGAAAGAGACTTGATGTTTCAAAATGTTTAAAAGGAAAATGAAACAAAAATTCTTTATTTTTGTGCACTTCCATGCTTCTTAAGTGTATCCATGTGTGGCCACATTGTGCTGGCCAATGTGAGTAATTGCGGCGCCCTAGGAAATGGCGCATTAAGGTTTACAACTTGTGAAAAGAGGTACACTACCATCACCTGCGCTTACCCCCACCATGACGCCACGCTCATCTGTACTCGTCAACACACGCGGGCTTCAATTTAAAACCGCTGTAAATGCTCAGTCCAACTAGCGTGTTATTTTCTTACGCCAGCCGAATGTGAGGTGGCCTCCTCGGCCCCCACAAGCGTCCCAACCTCTTTCTCCCTCCGCTCGCCGCTTTCAAGCCGGGATCAAATGTTAGCCCCTTTAAGGAGCAAAACAGTTTGATGTGGATGAGCAACTGCCGACGGAGGACTTTAATCTGCAATGCTGTAATGTATTTAATTTCACACCCTCTCATGCCCCTTTTTAGGATTACCCACAGGAGAGGGGGCGCTTTGGAGGGGGGGCACAAGGACATGGCAGCGGTGGTGGCGGGGGGAGCAAAATAATTAAGAACAACTTAAGAAAGAGAGAGGCAGCAATTATTTACTCGGCACTGTATTTAACTAAAAATGACTGTAAAAGTTGGAAAAAAGTGTTTTTCGTTCAGAGTTTTTGACAAAATACAAAAAAAGCATCTTAATAGGCTACTCCACAGTCTCCCCTTTGATGTAATTACCTGATATATATATTTTTTTTATCACAGTCTTCTGTGGATTATAAAATTGTCCCCTCATCACATTTCAAATACATGGCTACAATAAACACACATGCTATCGTTAACTTCCCCTGTTGTTGTGCTTTATTGTCCACAATCTACACTTTGCTGCAGCTGCCTTTGTTTTGCTCTGTCTCTTCCCTTACAAAAAAAAATGTCTACATCAGTGTAACTTTCACGAAGATACCCTAGAAAAGACAACAGTAAACACTTAGGCTCACATTAGATTACGCTGCTGCTGTGCCTTAGCTCCACAGCCTCCACTTTTATGTGGCTACCCTTTTTTGGGGGGGGCCTTCATCTCCTTGGGAATATAAAATTGTCCTATCATTGTAACATTTGAGGATACATGACTAGAAATTACAAAATTAAACACACATGCTAATGCTAGCTTAAGCAGTTGCTGTGCCTCGCTCCGCAGCCTCCATTTTGTTGCAACTGCCCAGTTTCTTGTACAAAGTCTCCTTTTGAAAAAATATCTTATAGTTTGTAAACCTGATGAAATATATTTTTGGATAAGACGACAGTTGGAAATTTGTATACATTTTCTTTACAAGATGACATCGCCAACTACTGGCCTGGCCTGCAAATGACAATGTTTTCTGTCAAGATGTGTGTGGAGGAACTGCTATTATATATATATATATATATATATATATATATATATATATATATATATATATATATATATAAATAAAACAATAATATATATATATTATATATATCATTCTGTGAAACTTTTCAGAGAGGAAAAGGAAGAAACTTGTTCCTTGGAAGAAAGAAGAAAGGATGAAATATATATGTAGTTGGACCAAAGGGTGCGCGGGGGGAGCGAGGCAGGAAAAAAAGTGTTTATAAGAGAAGAAAAGAGGAAGAATGCCACTTAACAATTTGGAATGCTTGTATTCAAATGGGAGGTTGCAGCTGGAAAATCCTATTGTGTGGCTCGGGGAGCAACGGATACAGTCTATGAGATGAGCATCTATGCGGCCCAGACGCGTACACTGGGGGGAGCGACTATAATTCCCCAGTGACGGGAGCGCACACTGGCTCCTTTATATCGACTCCCCCGCCCCCTCCCCAACCCGCCTAATATCCAATTTACGGGCTCAGGCCCTCGGCCAGCGCGGCCCTCCAGAACGCGGCGGCCCCGAACGCCAGCGTGAGATGGAATTAGGGCCAAGTTCTTTCTCTTGCCAAAAGTTTGAGGCTTACAGAAATATGAAACTGTTTTCCTCCTTCGCAGTCCCTTCACACACTTTTTGCCTTGGAAATCGCCAAAGAATAAGCAACTCGTAATGAGATTAAAATACTTTTTTGCTCTAAACAACTCAAATTTTTGTGTTACTTGGAGATTTGTAAAACTGGGGAGGGACTAGGAGAGGGGTTAAGGTAGGGCGCAGTGAAGAGAGTCCATCATGCTTTGATGAGTGGGGGATTTATTGTGCCCCCTCCCAAAAAAAGTAAAAGTTAGCAAGTGTATACATGCTTAAGAGGCGTGATATCCCCACTCTGCTGATCCCCTTATCCTCTCCTTAGCCTCCCTAAGCAACACACACACGCACACACACACACACACACACGCACGTACGCACGCATGTACACACACACTCCCCCCCCCCCCCCCCACACACACACACCCACACACCCACCCACACACCCCCACACACATACACCCCCACACGCACACGCACACGCACACACTGGAAGCTTGCCTCCAGCTCAGCGAGCCTGTGGCTGTATTTACTCATAACAAGGGCTTAGGTCAATAAGAGAATACTGTATGCTGATTTATGCTGTGACCACGAGAGGATTGTGTTGCTTTTTTACACTTTGATAAGTCACACACACATGCATGCACACACGCAACACTCTATTATATGAACTGGACGTTGCAGTTATACTCCGCAATCTCCATTTTACTGCAGTGCTCCGGAGTTTTTTTCTGCTATCCTCAGTCGCTGCTGGAATGAAAATAACATTTAAGGATACATGGTTAGAAATTACAAATGCCAATCTTTAATTTTACTATAGCCTTGGATGCAACATTATTACACTCCACAGTTTCCACTTTGTTGCAGTGGCCCAGTTTCTTGCTGTTCTCAGTCTGATCTGGAATATAAAATTAAAACGTGTTGTAGCATTGAGAAGATACACCTTGAAATGAAAGGCACCAACATCAGCTTTTCTCTAGCTTTGGACACTAATAATGATAATAATAATAATGCAGTGGATTTATATAGCGCTTTTCTAGACACTCAAAGACGCTTTACAATGGAATGGATACATTATTTATGCACTCACACATTGGCGGTAAGCTACTTAAATAGCCACTGCTGCCCTGGGGCAGGCTGACGGAAGCAATGTTCACTGAAGCAACCCCCTTTGCTCCTGGCTGTTTTACTGGATTTTGACTGATTTTGCACGGCCCGCAGAATATTGTGTTCTATTGCTATGAAAACATGGAACCTACCAAAAGAAAGATTAGAGTATTTTCTATCTGTTTACGTTTTGCAGTAATTAGCATTAAACTATAGCTAAGTTTCATCATTATTGACAAATCTGTTTAGAACTGTGGAGAAATTAGATTGTTTCCCAGCTTGCCCTGGTTGATCTCTTATACTCTGCTGCCACCTGCTGGCCGTTTTTTTAATCACTACCATTGCTTCACCCGTTTTCTGCAGTTCAGAGGCTGCACCAAAGCCTTCTGTATGCTCTAGCATAAAAAAAACATTAAATGTTTTTTATAAATACGTCTTTGGGACACTTAAAACATTTAAAATAGAACGTATTTATACGTTTCTGGGAGCAAATGAGTTAAAGATACACGGCTAGAAATTACCAAACTAAGCATGTATGCTAAGGTTAGCTTGGGAAGCTTTAGAATTACACTTCACAGTCTCCACTTTGCTGCACAAACCAGGATTTCTTGCTGTCTTCTCCTATCAAATACAAAACTTCAATGTTTTTGTAACATTTCAGGCTTGATGCTCTTCTTAAATATATAATTTCCATCAAAGTATCAATTAATTAGCGTTATAATTCTCATGTACATCTTGTCTCTCCTCCCTTGAAAACTTTTAAGAAAAGTTGTTCTTGTATTTGTATTTGTGTAGGGAGGAGGGGTGCAAGGGAGTAGTGGGGGACGTCAAAGTGTTGCAGATGACGGTTGGCGGCGATGAGCAAAAAGGTCCCGAAGAAGAAGAGCGAGCGAGGGCCAGCGCAGTGCCATGGAAGGTTGCTGCTAATTCTTCCATATCTAAGCCTCTTTGCACAAACTCCCTTTGTCTTCCAAGTCGCTGTCATTAGAGCCTAATCCTATCAATCTGAGGCCACGGGGTTCAGCATCCTCAGCTCCACCGGCCGGCCCCTTACACACACACGCACACACGCACACACACCCACACACACACACACGCACACTCATCTAGAGAAGCCACCAGATACTCCAACAACAGTTTGTCTTGAACAGCTGCAACACTTTGTCATCCACGTCACTTCTGGTGTCTCGAGATGCACCAATACCACGTTTTTAAAGGACTAACATTTGAGTATGCGTCAGTACAAATACTTGATGGTGCCATTGTGTTTTGCAGTTTTGATGACAATGTGTTCTGTAGGCTTAATCAGTTCATGCAACAAGTCTCAGTTTGATGCCAGGATACATGTGCTTGCAAAAATGTGAGTTTTCAGGCATGGTTTAACCAACATGCAGAGAGGTGGAAAAACAACTTCCCAAGGGTATTCTAGTTTTATTTTTTCAGGCATGTTGATCTCTATTGTTGTAAGAGTAATAACAAACACAGTGATTCCAAGACCTAACAATGACATAATTAGATCAGTCAACCATGTCCGTCCCAAAAGCCATTCAAACTTTTTAAGATGTGTGACCTTTATCGTGTGTGTGTGTGTGATGGCGACACATCAATTCCCCTCACATTCCGGCACAGCCCGTTCTCCCTGGGCCATCATCATCACTCTGGTCTTTATTTCAGCGCGGACGACGGGCTCAAGATTAGTTATTGATCAGCCGGCATATAAATTATGCTCAAGTGAAAGCCAACAACACAGAGGCTATGGATTGGCTATTGACCCACTCCGATTTATCATCCCATTTTCACAGCGCCACCGACGCCCTGCCAGGGGCCTGAAGAAATGGCCGAATAATGAGTGGAGGGGGACGTTTACGACCAAGCCCGTACAGTTACTTTCACCTTTCAGATGTCAGAAACTGCAAAAAACATGCCGCATTGAATGTGGCGTCCAGACTGAGAACTGCTAACAAATAACAAAAGATTTACATATACGAAACATTTGATCCAAAATGAGATTGAGGGCAGCTGCAGCGGAGACAGTGGGTGTAATACTGCAGCACCTGTAAGTATATGTCACAGCAATAGGGTAAGCTAATATATATTGTTATTGTTGACATTCCTAGTTGTCTATCCTCAAATGTCATTTTACATTCCAGAGGAGAATAAAGACAGCAAAAAAAGAAGAAGATTTTCCTATCTACAAAAAGTCAGAAAGATGTGATATTATGTAAATGATACCAAACTTAACGATGTGTTGAGTGAAGTTACTGACAACCAAAACATGGTTAATTCTGTTGAAAAATCTAAAATTTTTGACTTTAATTAGGCTTTTCTGGCCAAAATTAACAATAGGTAACAGCTGGGAGGAAAACACACATCAATTGCGAAGATTCTCTAGGTGTCCTCATTGGCAACTTGTGATTTTCTTTCCCTCAAACAGACCCCTGCTGTTTGGCGTCTCGAGGCCGAAAAGAAGACTGCATAATTAACGCCATGCAGGTGTGCCGCCATAACAAAGCACGTCAAGATGGATGCTGTCACATGCTAACGACGGTCGTCATAATTAACGGACAGACAGCTTTGACAGTTGGCACCGCTTTTGTGAGCCGCCGTCGGATATTCTGAGCTGCGATCGCCAGCTCAATCCCTCACGCTTGGGAAGGTTCCTTATTGGGATCATGTCAGCATCACATCGTGTCACCTCCGACCTCTCGGTGAACTTTGCCAGAGATAACTTTGAGAGGGGTGGCTTTGGACACAATACCTAACCAGTACAGTATATGCAGATCTGTTATTGTTAGGATCCATGCATTATTCAATCAGAAATTAAGGACAATTAATGTTAGTAATTCAGTTCAAGAACTTAATTGATTTTTTAAAATATATTTTTCTGTTGAAGTGAGAAAACAATATTGTATTCACACCAATGTTTATTTTTATTTTTTTAAAGTCGTTTTAATAATAATAATAATAATAATTTGGTGCAAGCGGAAAAAGAGTAAGAAAAAGCTACAACAATATTAAAAATGTATGTTTCTAGTATTTATTGGAATTTTATGATAACAGTAAATCTAATAATTGCAATCATTAATAATTTAGTACAAGTTAAACATCTACAGAATTTAAAAAAACACATATATTTTAAATAATCTGCACCAATATTTAGTGACACTGACTTAAAAAAAAAAATTCAAATAAAATTTCTGATTAATCAATAAAAAGTAATAATAATAATAATGCTTCATTCATCTACACATATTTTAAGTGTAGTATGGGGGAGGGGGGGTCTTTTATCTGCACCAGTATTTGTTGGATTTAATAATAACAGTAATAATAATAGTAATAGTATTCTGTAAAAATCGTTTTTTTAAGGAAAGATTAGGTAAAAAATGGTATCCTTGTAATATTTTGGGGATTTTTTAATAATATAATAATGCATAATTTAGTTTTTAATTCATAATTAAAATGTCATCTAAATATTTAATGCTCATTACAATAAGCAACCAAATATCAATGAAAATTTAAGACAGTGCCTGTCTACAGAAAAAAAAAATCTGCTTTCATCCTAAAATTCATAACATAATTTACCAGACTGCCATTCCACATTCAGCCACCAGGGGCGCTCACACCTCAGTTTGGGAAGGGGTGTTCTCAGGCAACCAGAAAACAACAACAAAGAGTTAAGCCATAAAAATTGAAAGCAGTGACAGAGTACAGTTGTAAAAAGCTGATGAATACGCGGCTACATTCTTATATTTTCATATTAGCTAAACAGTCTTCCAAAAATAAGAATAATCTGGCATTTGCTTTAAAGACCCATCTGCTGCACAGTCAAGCAGAGGGGCTTTAAATATGAAATTATTACTCGGTTTTGGAAAATTAAAAATCTTTCCCTCGACTAAAAATAGTGCTTTTAATAGTGCAATAAAACTTGACGTTTTTGTGAGGTTTTATGTTGTTAAAAGTTTCATATTAGGAGTATTAATAGTGGGGATTGTATCCTAAATCATGATAGGATTGTGCATTATTTGTCTGTCATTGCTAGTGGTATCACAATACGGCCATTGGACGATAACTCATGCAGTGGGAAAACACCATCTATGCTACATCACTGCACATTTATTGTATATAACTAAAGTAAACTTTGTATAAAAATTATGTGGAGTAACTTGTAATATGATATCTTGATATTTTTCCAATGGTGCACTCTAAAAACAGTTGGGTCAAAAATAGCCCAACTATGGGTAAAAAATGGACCGATCCTCTACTTGGGTCAATTTGACCCAACTTTGAGTCAAGCAATTAGTCTTTTAGAGTGAAACAAGTCATGAATATTGGTCAGATCCTTTACTTGGGTCAAAAAATTGGGTCATTTTATACAAAATGTTATATATTTCATATATATAAATTTTATAAAGTGGATCGGCCCATTTTTTATCCATAATTGGGTTACTTTTGACCCAACTGTTTTTAGAGTGTGTCACGATACTGCAATAACTCATTTACTGTATATAACGGTGTTCACTTACTGTATATAACTAAGAAAGCTTTGAGTTTAATTTTTAAAATAAGGCAATTCACTGACGACATATGGTGGTATTGTTATTTAACCCCGTGAAGATGTCCTATCTGATCTCAAATCGTATGATTTTTTTTTAAGTCCGCCAGGCTTTTGCCACTTACACTCACTGCCATGAAAAGATGAATCTTCACACCTCCCTCCTCTTTCTCCCCCTTTCTTGACTCACCCTCTCTCCTCACGTCCTTCCGAACTCCTTTCTCACATCCCTCCCTATCCCTCCGAGGTGCTGATCAATTCACAGCCTCCCTGCGAGGTGTGACCACCCCTCACCCGTGCTCCCCGTCTGTCCTCAACACTTTTTGGGGAGGGGGAGAGGGCAAGAGATGATCTTCCTTGCGTGCGAGGCCATGAGCACACCTGAAACAAAAGCTACAGCGGCAAATGTTTGGCGAGGATGGAGGGAGGGAGGGCGGTAGGGGGAAGGGTAAGAGGGGTGAGGGTCATTCAAACCGTGCCTACTTACATTAGTTCCTCTATAATCTATACATCAAAAGTGTCTGTTTGTGGGGTTAGCAAAGCAGATGTGAATCTCATGTAGATTTGTGTGTTTGTTCAGGTGTGATGGACTGATGTTTTTGCACTCCTTATTATCAATGACGCCACACCATGCAGAATGTTTGACGCCTGGCGTGCACACTTCACAATTTGGAACTGGGGTTCCACAAATCAAAGCATATTAACAACTCTTTGTGTGAAAGAACACAGGATGCTTTTTTCCCCTTCCTGCCAAGTAAGCAAATTAACTTCACGGACACGCTTGACATTTGCAGTGAAAAGACAAACACACACAAGAGGCTCCGTTAAGACTTTTGAATTTTTTATTTGTATCAAAGATTAGCGGTCAAACAAACAGAGTTTATTGACACTAGACAGCTGCACCCTGTCAAAATATCCAATACAGAAATTACATAAAGTTGATAATACTCAGTTTTTGTATTATTTATTACAACATACATTCAATAACATGAATACATGCATACGTGTATATACACATACATAACAATATTCCACTGTGCATTACTGTTATTTGCTCCGCAAAATTTAGTCTTGGCAAAATATAGTTCTTATATTATTTTTTCTATTCTATTGTTTTAATTGTTGATAACACAAACTTGGAGTTACTTGTAACCCCAATTTAGTTAGAAAAGCCTTTCTACCCTATTCTAATCTATTATGATATTACATTACATCAAAAAGCACTGTACAAACTAAGTTATATTAGTAGTAGTAGTAATAGTAGTAGTAGTTTGCTAACTTTATTTTTTTTTCTAAATTCCAATCAGATAAGATCAGTATAAAACTGCACATTATCATTCTGAGAATTGTTAGCTTTGCTGCTAACAAAAACATTAGGGATAGCTCTCATTATGGCACAGTGCGGTTTTACATTGATCATGCAAACTTGTAATTGTTTTTCATTAATTACAGCATTATACATACATGGAGAAAAATGTGTGTGTGTGTGTTTTTCATATGGCATCTCCAACCCACCCACCCCCCTTCAATTATCTACTTTTTTATTAATTTTATCTGTATTCCATAATATATTTTGTTCAATCTGTAATATACATTTATTTGTTCCGTATCTCTTACTGAATACCTCTTATACAAAAACTGAGTATTGTAAGTAACGTACTGCTTTGCACATCTTGTGAGACTGTGTGGGGGTTCCTAATATTGTGGTTGTGAGGCCATCCAGTGTTTACATTGCAATGGGGTTGCTTGCTTGCACTGTGGCTGTCGTTCCCAACTGCTCCGCGAGGAGGCGCACACGATTAAGTATTCATGCGTGTGAAAAGTCAAAGGAGAATCGCACTCAAAACGCTTCAAAAAGAAGCCAACAAGACGTTATTAAAATGCAGCTAAACACCAATAATGTAATCATTTAAAACATAGATGGCGAGATCATTCATCAAACCAAAGGTAATATTTGTATTATTATTTTACACCTAAAAAAACTTAATAGTGTTTAATATTACAATGATGATCAATGGATTAAATTAAAAACAAAACACTACGTGAAAAAAAAATCTAATTATATTGCTATTTAAAATACGGTTATTTTGACTTGATTTAAGTTAGTCTCTCAAAGTAAAACTGACAAAAAAATATTTGATTTGACTTTATCTACTATTGAGATCAAGGCTGAGAACTTTAGTTTGAGAGTCGGGGTGCATGTTTGCACACTGCAACACATTTGACCTCACTTTGACTCTTGCCAGCGACCAGTTGTTCCTGTGGTATGTCAAAAATGCAAGCAAACCTCTTCGAAAATCATTTAATTTTTTTTTTTGTTAATACCCCCATCCCCCCCGAAGCACATCTTAAACGCAACACAATTATGACTTTTATGTGTCTTTTACGTTTATGACTTTTATTTGTCTTTTACGTTGATTTTATATTGACGCCTGTGTTGTCTTGTTGAAGCCCTTAAACGAGGGTGGAGAAAGTGGAGCACCTAATGACTTTAAAATGCCTTTGGCGTCACTTTACTGCAACGCCAGCTGCTCGTATAGGACCCCCTTTTGTGTCCATGTATATAGACCCCCTATAATTCCACTAAAACACACTACGTAACAAGTTAGTCACACTTAATATGCTTTAAAAAATAAAAATATGTATATGAATCATACTCACTGATTATTCCCAACTCTAGTAGATGAACGGTTTGGTTGTGCGTAAAGGTCCGTACGTCCTGTTCGGCTCCGAGAGGCTGACTGAAGAAAGAAGATCAAGAAGGAGAACCTTGCACGCCTCCTCGCCGCGTCTCGTCGCCCCCAGCCCGGCCTTCTCTCAGCCGGAGTCCCCGCTGAATGTGACGGACCACTTCCAGCCACCAAAGCAGTTACCCACCCGCCCCCACATTAATGTTAGCATAATTATCATGATCAATAAATACATTTAGGTATTATAATGACGTCATGCAGTGGACTGTTTAAAAGTCCATATCGTTTTGTACACAGAGATGATGACATTCATTGCCCTTTGCACCTTCGCTCATTTATGTTCTACATTATAAATAATGCATATACTGGGAAATATGACGTCACTATTACTGCTATCAATCTATCGACCTAACTATACGCGTAAATCACGCTTAGTGCACTACTTAATCTGCATATTTACTAATTTATATACGCTACAGTAATGCATATGATGGGAATTGTGATGACATCACAAATCAAAGTCCTAGAAAAAACATCTTATTGCATTTACTACTTTAAATTAATTTAAGATGATGACGTCACTTGCTAGTGGGATCTAGCTATATGCAGAAATCACATTTATTGCATTTTATTTTACTACCTTAATGCATATACTGTACTAAGAAATATGACGTCTCTACGTCACCTGTATATATTTTACATGTGTGCTGTATATACTAGGAAAGGAACTTCACTTTTCCCCTCTGGTACATGTATTGTATTTTACCAGCTCAAATGACTACTTTATGCTCATATTTAGCAGCATAACATGAAGTTATTTGCGTTATCTTGCGTTTGCATATATGAGAATAACTTCATTTTTTATTTGAGGCAGCAAAATGTAGAGAACAACTTTGTGATAATTAAAATTATTTTAAATTGAATAAAATATATGACAAGGAAGAAAAACATCTAATGGAATAAAATGAGCATGCATAGGCTACAGTTTATTTGGTTGGAAGTGAGGTTAAAAAGTTAAATCGCGCGTGGGACAATTATTTTAAGTGGTGCATTTATTATTTTATTTCCCCATCAATCTGACCATAAACAAGCACCACAATGTTGTAAATAAAGTGAAAGTGTGCCCTGATGATAATGACGATGATGTGCTTGCTTTTGCACCTTTTCGCCAATGTGGCCTCGGAGCAATGAACAATTATTCCGCGGATCGATCGATGGAAGCAGCCAATCAGAGCGCCTCCCTCCAACAGCCCTTATCCGGGGCCCTCTGCCATTGGCCAGAACGCCGATGAACTGGACGGACCCATTCAGCTCACCAGCTGGGGTGGAGAAGAGGGAGAGTTGGCAAATTATTCCCCAATTGTGATTTAACAACAAATTAAGCCAAATAAACGCCTTCTTCAACTATCAACACTTGATGGACTCATTCTTCATTGTTACACGCCGTTAGACTTGACACGCAAACTTGAAAGAAAACTTTGTCGCATGAGGGAGAGAGCCCCCGAAACCTGCCGGACCGGACCAGTTAGGTGGCAAGAATGTCACCCACGCAACTATTACATAACGGATTATTCACAACAATGCGGCCATGTTTTGTGTTATTTAGCACCGTCGATTGTCGGCAAATAATTCGGCGTCTGTTGCGACGACACACCTAGTGAGGTTCTGTTAGTTTGGGACGTAAATAAGCTACAAATGAACACTAAAATGACATGTGTTTTTTTCAATGGACTCTGGCGTTTCACGCCCCCTCTCACCCCTAAATCTGCGCGTCACTTGCTCGGGTCCGTGTGACTTGTTTATGGCCTGCACTACTTCCGGGTTCGAGCGCACACGCACGCACACACACACGCACGCCCCCCCCCCCCCCCCCCCCCCACACACACACACGCACACACGCCGGCTCATTTCTATATACACACGCTACACGGCTCCTTTAAGAAAAGCCCCGAGCCGGAATGATGAATCCTCCTCCTCTTCCCCCACCACCTCCTCCTCCTTCTTCTCCTCCTCTTGAGCTCTTCCACACGTCTTTGCATAAGTAAATCAAGCCGCGGGAGACCGGGCAGCCAGCATTCACCGAAGCCAGGGAGAGACGCTTCATTCCCGGCCGTGATTGGGAGCGCAGACCCGGTGTTCGACCCAGCGGACCAAAGCCAGGAGAGGAACCCCGACGACGAGCAAGCAACGCCAGACACACGGAGAGCATAAAAACGAGCCACGAGAACCTGCGGGGGTCTTTTAAGGCTTCGAATTTATTATTTTATTTTTTTCGGGGTGGTGGGGACTCACAGCGAAAGAGAGCCGAGGACCGACTCTCCTCAGCCGGGTTCAACTTGGCCGGCACCGTGGTGACTGGACCAGAGGGGGAAAGAGCCCCAAAACAACAAACCCAAAGGATTTTTTTTTGTGTTTTCTTTTTTAAATGTAACCACAGAAGCCAGGGAGCTTAATCACCCCCCCCCCCTAAATTTTTGTTTGGATTTGCTAAATTGCCGTGCAAGGCTGGCTTCCGAGCGGATTTAAGTTGGACTCGAATCACGAACGGCGGGCAGCGAGGAGGCTTATGGCTCAAAGGGTACGTACAACCAAAGAAAGCAGCCAAACACGCGTGGACTTGATGAAAAAAGTTACTTTTGCTGTCTTCTTTTGGCAGCCACATTACGCACGGACGAGCTGGTTTTGCTTTGCGCCCCCGCCCCTTTACTCACATACGCACCCATCCACACACACTTCTTTCGTGGACGTGTTTTTGCAGATGACTTGTGACAGCACTGCGTGGATTCTCAGGGTGACAAATCTCAAACATTTGTCTCGTGACTTGAGATCTCCACGCACCACACAACACATCAACACACATTGAACACACACTCTTTGAATAAAATGCACCGAAAATGCTATTAAAAAGCCATATTTTGTAGCGGGGCGACGACAAATATGATTTGATTTACACATTGTGTGTAAAAATCTGTCACGCTGACTTGCTTTTGCACCTCGTCGCCTGGAGGCATGCAGATCTTGTTTTCCAAATAACTTCCCAATCATCATTGGAAGATTCTTAGTTTATTTTTCTAAAGCAGCACTTTATGTATGCAAACATTGATGCTATCTTGCAATAAAATGCATTTTATTTGCAAAGGTTTGTACTATTTTACGCCTTGGGAAAACTTTTAGAAGACACAATTATTTCTTACTTAATTGTGCTAATTCCACGAGTCCCTAATTTGACGTTGCTGCATTAAAGCAAAACTACGTATTAAAAAGTTCGATTTTACGAACAACCACCTGCAGTTTTAATTTAACAAATCTTAAAAGCAACCGTGAGTGTGTTTAAATTAGATCACTTGACATGTCAGCAACTTCAGCTTGCATATTTTCTTTTTTCTGCTTTAAAATGCTTAAAAAGTTGGGATAATTTGCACACTCCCACTTGCTTAATTGAGTCAAACACTACTTGAATAATAATTGCATTTGCGAGTGTGTATAATTCGCGCATGTGTGTGTGTCGCCCCGGTGCAGTACGAAGACTTGCCCCACTACGGGATGGACGGGGTGGGCATCCCGACCACCATGTACGGAGACCCGCACGGCGCGCGCTCCATGCAGGCCGTGCACCTCAACCACGGGCCCCAGCTGCACTCGCACCAGTACCCGCACACGGCGCACACCAACACCATGCCCCCCAGCATGGGCTCGTCGGTCAACGACGCGCTCAAGAGGGACAAGGACGCCATATATGGGTACGAGCTCCGGAGGGATTCGGGTGGCGAGAGTTTCAGCGGGGCACTCGGCTCGCTTTGCCCGGGGACAGTGAGGGCTTGCTGGGCTCGGCGGGTCGCTGAGTCCGAGTGGATCTACGTGTACTTTTTTTTTTTTAACTTACTGCTTATATTTTATAATTTGTGGCAATATACACTTTCACGCATTGTTATAAAACTATATTGCACTTTTAACTTTATCTTCTAATTTTACCCTTTTAATCGAGTGGAAATAATTACAATCTATCGGTAATTTAATTAATGGCAGCTCATTAAAAATGAAATATGCATCACCTTTCACACTGGTGCTGCCTATTTAAAATGTTATGTATTTTTAGACTTTACATCAAATGTTTTGTTACATAAAGTCACTAATTAAAAAATATTTCCCAACCTGTTAGCATTGCTGAACGTCACATATGTATTCTACATAATAAACCCACTATACGTGCGCAGAATTGTGTTGCACTTTACAGTCTGCATGCATGCGTCCATGCAGGGAGGCTCCCCACTGGCGAGTTTCTGCAAAAATAAATATAAATATAAAAGATGGCTGCCTAAATCCAGCCTGCGGTCATCTTGACCCCAGCGTTGAGATTTGCTATTGTGTGCTTATACTCTATAAATGTGCGTGTGTGTGCGTGTTGCCATGCAGGCACCCCCTGTTCCCGCTGCTTGCACTGATTTTCGAGAAATGTGAATTAGCGACGTGCACCCCCAGAGAGCCTGGCGTGGCAGGAGGGGACGTGTGCTCGTCGGAGTCCTTCAATGAGGATATCGCTGTGTTTGCCAAACAGGTCAGCAAGTAGCGCAAAAAATAATAATAATAAATACAAACTTAGATGAAAGTTAATTGGGAGGAGTACATGCCATTTATTCCCACTGATGTTAGTATGTGATGTGCATTTGACATAATTTTCACTTGACTGCTTCATTTTTAGATTCGTGCAGAAAAACCTTTATTTTCATCAAATCCAGAATTGGATAATCTGGTAAGTCGTTGAAAGTGGTTTTATTGTGATATTTGTGTGTTTGCATCTTTGTTAGTGTACATTGTGTTAACAGTGCATGACGTCACTGCATGTGAAGTGTAGGTAAATGAAAATAAGGCACTAGTTATTTTAAATTGTATTATTTTTCAATTTCTGCAGATGATTCAAGCCATTCAAGTATTACGGTTTCATCTGCTGGAACTGGAAAAGGTAAGGAAAAAAAAATCTGATTTCATATATTTTTCTTTATTCCTAATTTGTATAACTATACTTTTGCTGGTCACTTATAATTAGCGTTCAAATCAATTACTGCACGTTTTTTCTCTCCCTTCATCCTCCTTGTGGGTGTTAATCAGCATTACAGGACCGGTTCTGACGAATTTCTGTTCAAGTCTTGCTTTGAGATTTTCAATTAAAACCAAGAGGAGAAGGAGAGGGAAAAAAATGTCCAAAAGTGCACGAAATCTGAGCGTCACGCGGGGGTGGCTGCTGGTGGGATTTTTAACACGCGTGTTGAGTGCGTCGTGGCCCGTGTGAGCTCTCGTGTCACTGCCAATTTTCGTGGATATCTCCATCCCGAGGGTGGGAGGGGGGCAAAGATACAGTCATTTTGCACCGCCCTGGTCGCCAGATTAGGTACACCTGCACCCAAAAGGCCTGCATGCACACATATAGCGTCACAGAATATAATTGTTGAGAAATGTGATTATTATTGTGGCTAAGAGCTGAGTCTGAATATTAGAAACACATCAGAAACAGGACATTCTTGCACCTTTGACACACTTTGTAAAGTTGGGTGTATTTTTCGTCAAAAATACAATAAAGGTGTGTATAATATATTGGCTCGGAATAAATATGAATTGTTAAAAAAAAAAGTTGCCTGGATATACAGTAATCACCTCTACCACGTGTTACAATGTTTATGTGTAATTTCCTCAGGCTTGTTTTGTAGGTTTGATAGCTGTTCCTAATAATTTGATTGGCACACTGTGAAGCAAGATTCATTTTTAGCTTATGAAATCAAGTGCGAGTGTGCCTAATATTTTGACCAGTGATTGGTTTTATTGTTATGAGTTTTTAACATTATGTACTCTCCGTTTGTGTTGCACAGAGTTTTATCATGCCAACTGTTGCAGCGCAATTGTTTTGTGGTGTGGTGTGTGTCAGAGCTGTTCCTAATATTTTGGCTTACAACACAATTATGAGAGAAGGGATTTTAGCTTGACAAGTACAGTGCAAGTGTGCCCATTATTTGGACCAGCGATTGTTTATATCCTTAGAAATAAACATACAAAAAGCTGCTTGAACGCAATCCACTGTCCTTGTGCAAGATTATTTTTATGAGTAATTTCTTGCAGCTTGTTTTATGCTTTGAGGTCTGTTGCGAATATTTTGCTTGAGACACTTGATGACTGCATTTGGCTGGCAATCGGGCCAAGGGTGAAGGGTGTACCCCGCCTACTGCCCGAAGCCAGCTGGGATAGGCTCCAGCGCCCCCCGCGACCCTTGTGAGGACAAGCGGTTAAGAAAATGGATGGAGACATTTAATGAAGTTTCATGGATTTTTTTTTTTTTACTATAATCTACACTAATTGTATTAGATTTATTTTTAAGAGTAATTTCTTACCGGTTGTTTTGTGGCATGAAGAAGAGCTGTTCCTAATATTTAGCTTAGCACACTTTGTGAAGTTTAATTTTTAGTTCGTGAGATGCAGTGCAGGTGTGCCTAATAATTTGACCAGTGATTAGTATTATTTTTATATATATATTTTAGAAAAAAATGTTGCTTTTACTTTGTCTATAATCTGCTCTCCTCTTTGATTTAAACACATTTTATCTAGTAATTTCTTGCAGCTTGTTTGTTCCTCTTCTTTTGGTTAACTACACAAAAATGAGGGAGTGAGCCAACATGTTTGTAATTTTTCCTCACGAACTACAGTGCAGGTGTACCTAATAATTTGACCAATGACAAATCCTATTTTTCAGAAGTGTTCCTTGAATATAACCTACTCTACGTTTTGTGTCAGATTTAATTTTGCAAGTAATTTACCTGCTAAGCGTGCATGTGTTTGTTGTTTGTGTGCACTTGTGTGACGTCCGCCGTCTTTTCGCCCGTGCAGGTGCACGAGCTGTGCGACAACTTCTGTCACCGCTACATAAGCTGCTTGAAGGGCAAAATGCCCATAGACCTGGTCATAGACGACCGCGAGGGGGGCTCCAAGTCAGACAGCGAGGAGATCACCCGTTCCTCTGTGGCCCTCGACCAGGTATGAGCGAGCGAGCGCGCACACACACACTCACACGCGCCCCCCCCCCACACACCCCACGCACGCACGCGCGCGCGCACCCCCCCCCCCCCACACACACACTCCCCACCCCCCATTTCCTCCAATCATCCCCTCCATCGGAATGAGACATTTTCTGCATAAATGCTCTCATTGGCTCATTAAAACTTGACCCGCTTTCCTGTACATTTGTACATTTATGGGGCTCGTACCCACCCTCCCTTCACCTCTCTCAAGCCCAGCAGAGCGCGGTGGCGGCGGAGTGCGAGGAGGCGCACCCCGGTGCTGCTTCTGCTCGGTTCCTCCACTTTTTTCCTCCTCCTACTCCCCCTCCTCCTCCTCCTCCAGTGCATTCACGCTTCATTAGGCGTCTTGTCAGTGTTTCTCCTCAGACATGAGTGCACATTGCTTATCGAGAGACCACCACCACTTCCCCCACTCTCCCACCACATCACAGCCACTTTTATTTGGATTGCACAGCAATGAGGCAAATAGAAGTCAGAGGTGGGAAAAGTGCTTAATTGTGTACTCTTAACGATAAGTGAAAAAAGATAAGTTGCTTGTATAGTGGCACCTTGACATGACCAAGCATGAAACAAATATTTTCAATCCACCCTCCACCAATAAAAAATTTTTTTTTTTGGGGGGGTTATGTGTTTTTAATGGAGAAAGTAGCACTTTGTTTATTGTATTAAAACACAAAAAATAATAATGTCAAGACATGGTTTTATAAAGTGCAATTACTGTAGTATTTGTGTATTGGATGGGTGCCCTTAAGGGGCATGGCCTAGTGAATGACATCAGGAACTGGAATCGGGTTAATGTTGTTGTGAACGGCTGAGTGTGAATTGTGGCTCTTTGCCAGTGTATTCATTTTGTTTTTGCGTCTTGGTTTTCTCGTTCAGTTATTGGTGACTGTGGCTCTCCTTTCCCACATACGAGGGCATACATTATCTTAATTGTACCATTTCTTTTTTCACTTCACTCATATGGTGGCGTAGCTGGAGCTTGCTCGTATAGAAGGAAGAGGAAAAACTGTTTTCTTTTTTAGGGAGTCAAAGTAAAAAGTTGGATAAATAAACATTCAAGTAAGGCATCATCAAGCAACATCTACTTAAGCACAGTAATGAAGTATTTGTACTTGTTTTGTATACCGCCACGGTTCAATGTGTTCACAGGTCCTCCAGAGACAACAGTGTGTGTATATTCGCACATTATCCATACACTGTGTTTATAAATATAGCAGGACAGCAGTAAAATTCTGCATTTGTGCACGACGCAAAGGTGGTTGCTGGTAAATGAAATTAGAGGCACATGCGACATAAAAAAGTCACCAGGCTAAATAATTTAAATCCGTGTGGCGTCCATATGGGTGAGTGGTTGGGAGAGGCTGGATGGCAGGGCTGGAAGAGAAGGCTTTAGAGAGGGAGGGAGAGAGGAAAAGAGAGGGTGGGGTGGGGGTGGGGGGGTTCTTAGTGTGTGTGTGTGTGCGTGATTATGGAAATGAAGATCAGCCTGCAAAGATAACACAGCGCCTTTTAATCCAGAAAGAGAATGAAATAACAAACTCCAAGTGTCTCTTTGAGGGGTCTTCGTGTATTCTCTCGAGGTTTTCTTTTTTTCTCCAAAGTGGCCCTTTTTTCTATTGACAAAGCAGGTCAGCTGAAGCAACCCTCCTGTTGTGTCACGGGTCAGATTGACCCATTTAAAGAATGTTCTTGGAGATGAGAAACTTCAACATGGACAAGGCACCATGTAATGAATTCATTTTACAATTTTTTCAACAATGTTTATAGCTCCCCTCTTACTAATCATCAAAGAGGCCATGGGTCAAATTGACCCAGGGATGTTGTTGCTGTTCCAGAGACACAAACTTAACAGGAGAGTGAAATATTCCTCAGGTTTTAAAGGTGGTGATGATGTTGCTAAACCCTCTGGTTATGCTTGTTTATTTAGTACACCAAAGATGATCATGGGTCACTATGACCCGCTGCAACTTTCACTATCAAAACATTTTGACATTTCTACCCTCCTTTTAGCCTATGGGGTCACTCTCAGGTCAATGTATATTATGACAACGCTGCTGTGCTCCTGAAACAGATAGTAAACCCTCCTGTTATGTTTATTTCTTTGGTTGAAATGTTTATGGGTCAAATTGACCCGCTGTATGTTTAGCACTCAAAATGTCTACCCCTCTTTAGCTGCTAATGTCAATATAATAGAGTCAGTATAATACTTAGTATGCCATGTAAATTCGAAAATATAAAAAAAGTGAATAAACTATTAAAGGTCAATCTGACCATACATAAGTTGATAAAGGATCTTATCAATAGAAAGACAAATAAGTCGTGTTCAGTCTTTAAGTCATTAAAACCCGTCTGGTTAAATGTGCTGGTCAAATTGACCCATGCTGAGATTTCATATTGTACAATACTACATATGTTTTATGTTAATTTTAAACATCCCTTGTAAATTAACAATAAAACATATGTAGTATTGTACAATATGAAATCTCAGCATGGGTCAATTTGACCTGCAATGTAACAGGAGGGTTTTAATTGACTTCAAGATGAACACGACTTATTTGTCCTTTTCCTATTGACGGAATAAGAAGATACTTTTTCAACATAATGCTCACGCATACTTGCAAAGTTCTATACATTTTTTTAAATATACATTTTGTTGTCTATTTTTGCGTGACATCTTATCCGCACTGGTGACATCCTTAACGAATTGGCCTTGTGTGTGTGCGCATTATCTCACCCCCCACCCCCATATGTATTTTTAATATATGTCCCCGGGCATAAAGTTGAAGAGCAAGAGCGGCCTGCAAATTTGCACAAAAGCAGCAAAGTTAACAAGAAGGCACATTTATTCATAAAGCAATTTATTCCGGTGCGAGGCGAGTGTAGCAGAGAAATAAAATGTCAGGAAGAGAGAGTGAAAAAAAGACTTTGAATTTATTCAACTGGACTTTTTTTTACAAGGCTTGACAATGTTTGGGAATTATGCCCCCGCTGTGCATGTGTCACGCCGCTAATATTCTGAATATTTAAGCCGTGTTGTTCTTAGCCTGCCCGAGCAGGCCGGCGAGCAGAGGTGAAAAAGTCAGAGGAGGCTGGTGAATGCGACCAAGCCAGTTTGCTGTGTGTGTGTGTGTGTGTGTGTGTGTGTGTGTGTGCGTGCGTGCACGCGCCTACAAGTGTGTGTGTGTTGAAACTGGCCTGATAAATGCAGCACCCCCTCAGGTGCTGTGTTGAGTGGAGTGACTGGTTAGCACCGGTTGGACTGAGTTAACTGTTTCACCGCTGCTGTTCATTCTGCTCCCCAGAGAGATTCCCAAAACATTCACGTCCACTTGCACACTCTTGCCAATCCTGGGAATTCTTACTGGGGGCTTGAAAATGCTTGAATTGTAATGTTCCATCATTTAAACATGCTTAAATTTGAGATTAATATGCTTTAAAATGTAGGTAAACAGTTTTTCTCGTCCTAAGTAGTATTATCAGTCACAAAACACATTTGCCCCAAATTTTTGTGGGTTAAATAATCATTTAAATCTATTCTGCAAGTTGCAAAGTTACTTTAAAAAGCGTATGAATCCTGACCTAAAAGCACATGAATCACGTTTGGATGCAAAAAGTTGCCACCAGTGCTCTTAATTACAGGGTTGAGGGTTGGCGGAAGGGGCTAACAAAGTGGGAGAGTGAGGCTAATAGCGCAAAGGACTCTCTGGGTGTCTGGAGAGCCTCTCCACTTTATCAAGTGGGGCTGGAAATAATTGGAACTTCCCTTTCAAAATATTCTGGCGTCTGACAAAGTCGATCCGCCCCAGTTCATTTACGAGCCAGGAGGTATTTTGATTACGCCCATATTTTTTGTTTGTTTTTGGAGAATTTAATCCAACCTAGTCCTGCTTTGAGGATGTGGTTTGAGTCACAGATTAGCTGTTACCTTAACGCAAGGACTGCCAAATGGTTGATATGGTGAAGTGAGTGGTGCTCATTTCAAGTCATTTAGACATTACCAAATATGGTTATTTGGCATGTAAAGGGCCACAACAAACCGTACTGGGGTGTATGTGATTTTTTTGGTACAAAATATAAGATTTGTTGTTTGTTTATTTTGGGTGAAAATTCATCTGATATCTTGATTGTGGTTGTGGTAGGGTGTAGTGTCAACTTGTGGAAGCCCCCTACAGGGCGTGTGTGAGAAAAGTAAAATGGTGACCTGGTGTAAAAATTCCTCATTTACATTTGGGATGCGCCAAATGATCAATATAGTGATGGACCATATAGTTCTTGCATATGGCGCAGTATTGATACACCAGTGTGAGGTGCAAGGGGTGTGCCATCTCTGTCATCATATCAAAGGAGTGGCCTTGGGAAAGGCTTGCTTGAGAGCTAAAGTCTTCTTTCAGATATTTTATTTATTTATTTTCACGTAACCTATAATTCAAACACGGTGCATTTTGGGAAAGGTTGGCTTTTTTCCTAACCAAAGAAACGAAATATGAACTTTTTCTCAAGAAAAAATGGGGGGAAAAATGCAACGCTAGAAAAAAAAGTTTAAGTTTGTTGCAGGTTTTAATAGTTAATTTGTTGAATCAGTTTATGTAATCTTGGTACTTTTAGTGGTGTGTGTGTGTGTTTGTGGGATTTGTGCGTCCGGGAAGACTTGTTAATTTTTTAAAGTATTTTTTATTTGGAAATAATTAAATAAATACATATTTTCAATAGATAGATGTAAATAAATCAAATGTAACTATTGTATATATACATTTTTTGATTGATTTTTATTAAATTATTATAAAAAAGTAAAACATTTCTAAGGTGAAATTTATTATTTTTATTTTTAAATAATAAGTTTATTATTTATCTTGGTAATTAATAATCAGATACAAAAAATAACTAATTAAAACTAAACATGATGCCTTGAATATGAAGTTCTGTATCAAATTAAAATTTAATTTAAAAAAATTTGTTTGCATTAAATTTAATTGATCTTTTAGAAGTATTATTTTCTAGTATTTATTTTGGCAATTAATTTGTTGTATCAGTTGTATTTAGTGTAGCTTTAAAACTAAACATGCTGCCATTATTGATGCATGTTTTTAGGTGGGGGGGTTACGGAGGGTGGATGTCTTGATGGGGGTGCGTCCGGGAACGTCCACTTAACCACTATCAGACTATCTTTCGGCAACAATCGGCTATATGCAGTTATGCAACGTGTCTTTCCAGGTCAGCAATGTTGGTTTAGGTAACGCTGCTGGTCAAAGGGTGACCCCCCGCCCCCCCACTTGAGAGGGATGGGGAGGTGCGTCATCCACCATTTTCCTAATCTGGTCGGCTCTGCTATCGCTAATCTATTAGTTTGCCCCCGCCAAAGTCACACGCAGGCTTCTTTTTGTGTGTCTCAAACGGCTCCTCTCAAGCAAACTTTTGAGTCGCAGCGGGAGGGGGTACACGGGGTGGGGGGGTTTGTTGGTAATGGTGGCTTTTGTGGCGGCATAAAGGGGTGGTTTGACCCCCCCATTCTTGCCCTCCCCCCACTTTTTGGGGCGCCGGATTCAACAAGTGGCACAAAAGAGAGGCGACCACGTGACTTGTGTGCGTCTTAGCCTGCTGGAATAGCAAGTAGGTTAATTCAAAGGAGGGTATAGTCAACCCCCCCTTCCCAAAAAAAAGCAAAAGTCCATTTTGTACCCCCAAAGTTGTGACGGCTGACGTGCGGCCATATTTGAAGTTAGAGCAAACAATAACGTGGCTTGTGTGTACTTAGCTAATGGAAAGAAACCCCTAAAACCCTCGCCCCCCCAAACCTAACCCCCTGCAGGCCTTCCACAATGGCCATCGTGCCGAGCTAGGCTAAGCTAATGAGGAAATGGGAAGCACAACATGTCATTCACAAATCTAGTCTTTCCAGGAATGGGGGTCGGGGGTAGTGGAGGGGTCCCAAAGTGTAAACAAGCAACTCAAGGATGCACCAGGTATGCTCTGTTTTATTTATTTTCTTTTTTTGGCGATACTTACTCCAAAAGGTGGCAATGATTACACACAGTATGTAATGCAGTTTGTGTTTTCCTGTCGTAATCTGACGAGACTCACATCCTAGGCAGATATGCCAATCTGACTCACACACGATCACAACATGGATACAATTGATAACAGAACAATAATCACATAGTCAATATTGGGGAGGACGGAAAAAAAATCACAATTAGATTATTTTTCAAAGTATTTCCTTTTAGTGTTGTGGGGAAATAACTGCAGCAGCAAAGCATTATGGGGAATGGAGTTGCGTACGTGTCATCTTCGATTCACATGTACCTCTGTTGAAGAGTTAATATATGTGTGTGTGTACGGTGTGTGTGTGTGTGGGGGGATTATGTATATTTACGCCTGTGTCTCTTAAGTATGCACATATGATTATTCCTGCACCCGGGCCGCCTGTAAATCAGCACAACGTCTCAAAAAAGATTTCAGCACCTCTACCTTAGCCGTTATTATTAATATTATTATGACTGCAAATCAATCGGAGAGGCGACGTTTCTTCTTGCATGAGTGCTTGCTTGCATGAGGGAACCCCCCACCTCCCACCCACGCACACTCACACACATGGAATGAGAGTGCAGTGGATTGGAATGCAGAATCACAATTTCCAGCAAGAAGAATCTTTTCATGGCGAATTAGGGAAGAAAAATGATGATAAAAAAGTGTGTGGGGGTGGGGGTGTGTGTGCTCAACTCTTGATTGGGTGCGTCTGTGCGCTTCCCTGGGCGGCAGATTTAAGAAGTTTAGCAAAAAGCGAGGCAGAACAGAAGCAGGGAAATTGAATTTACTTGACAATTAAGCGTTGGAATACAAGCTAGTGCACATGCAGCAAAGTGTGAGAGGCTGGGATCCAGGGGGAGATGGAGGGATTTAGGGAATATGCAGAGGGAGGAGGAATGGCGGCTCATTAGGAGAACATAGAATAAACCAAGTGTGTCGCTTTGTGTGCAGTCAGATTGTCGCCTTTTTTCTTTGCAGTCCACGTCAGGCCTGTTCAAACTTTGAAATTTGTCACCTTCTGCACTACAGTAAAAACAATGACATTGAGAAGCAGCCTACACACAAAATTGGTGACAAAGCCAATATTTATTTGTGTTAATGTAATATATAACATTGACCATGTCTAAGTAATTTTCCCTGGTACCTTCATTTTTATTTTATATGATTTTTTGTTGTTGTTGCTTTAATACTCCATAATGATCTGAAAATACACTGTTTTTATTTTTTTGATTATATATATTTTTTCCGTATATATATATATATACATATACATATATCTACATATATTAGGGGTGTTAGAAAAAATCGATTCGGCAATATATCGCGATATTACAGCGCGCAGCATATATAAACTTTCCTCCATTGAATTGAAAAGAGAAAATACTCTGTTGTGCTGCATTTGCCAAAGGGTGTGTGTGCACATGCTATGTGTGTATGGGCATGTGTGTGTGATCTCAGCATTAATTGCGCGTCAGATCAGCGCTCGCATCTAAGGGCGGCCTGTGTGATTATAAATAACCACCCCCCCGTCCCCGCGGAGATGCCATCCAACCCCTAGTTGCAAAGTCCCAAAACCCCCCTCCCACCCCCTTCACCGTCCCCCTTTCCCCATTGGGCCTGGCCGGCAACCTCCCAGCAGGCACTGCGCTCTTTTGTTCAATTACAGCAAATGCACAACTTTGCCTCCCAACTCTCCATCCTCCGTGTTCTAATTATATTTTCAAATTAAAACACAAAGAACTTGCAAGTGAGAAGATGGAAGTTATTAATAATAAAAAACAAATTCTAATGCTCTAGTCTTAACTGTCATACAACTGTAAAATTGAGTTAACCGCCATATAATAATAATAAGGTAAAATTGCTCAATTTTTGACAATTTTTTTTGCAGCATTTTTGATAAATTAAACCGTATTATATCTAGAAGCCGGGACAAAAAAAGAAATGCTCTACGTTCTATGTTCTAGTTCCAATTTATTTTCCGTGTGCTGAGGATGTAATCCGTACTACCTGGCATCTGAAAACGCCTCTTCAGTGGCGTTTATCATACAATTTAGAGGGACTTTCATCATCATGGACTCATTTTGGGGGAAACAACAGTCATATTGTGCGTGTAAGCGCACTTATAATCATCCTATAGCCTGCTGACATCAAGCCAAGCCACCAATGTGTTGAATTTGCAGCATCCATCGTGAATATTGTCCTTTTGTTCCCTGGTTTTAACACTCTCCAACTGTCTCCAGTTGCGCGGCATAAAAGGAGACAGATTAAAGCCAGTTGTTTTTCTTTTTTTCCTTCTTTTTGTAATATCCCGCCATTCTACCAATCTTTTCGTCCTAAACCACTTTCCATCACTCACTTTTGTCATATGGGGCCGAAAGCAAAAAACTCAGTATCGGCTCAGTTCTGGCTTTCACAGGTGGTGCGTTGGCTCTACTGTGTGTGTGTATGTGTGTGAGGGATGCCGTGATAGAGCCCGTTTGAAGTCCCGCCAACCCTTTCAGAAGCGGAATAAGAGGTAACATCTGGTTTGGTTGCAGTGCGATGCAGCCGCATTGGAGAAGGCATTTGTGTGTGTCTGTGTACTGATACACATCTGAAGTGTGTGTATGTGTCTGAAAATAACACGGTCAATGAGAGGTTCCCCTGAGTTCAGTCACACTTTGGCAGCGTATACATCAAACTTTCGCTTCAGTTTTTTCACAAATAGTTCTGGGTCTGTTTGAGGAGAACTTCCTCAATTCTGGTCTGGCTCTGAGGGCTACTTCTATACCACAGAAACCTTTCTTCCCTTTTTGGGTTTTTGAAAAGTTTGGACTAAAGACAAGAAAAGGATTCATGCAGAACTGCGGAGACTGGAAACATTTTAACACGGGTTATAGAATGTGACGTATTTAAGTAATGTGCTTTTGTGAATGTGCACTTTTGTCCCTTTCACGTAGCGATTTTATGCCACATTCAGAGACATAACAGTAGAGCCGTTTTTGTCGTTCACAAATAGCCTACTAGAACATCTGAACTTTGGGTTTAATCGGAGGCATATTAACTTGTGGCAGGTGTGCTGACTCCAGCAAGTGAGAGTGTGATTGGATAATTTTGAACAAAGCCACATCCCCAGTTAAGAGGGTGTGCACATTTATTTCACCATTTTATCTCAATAGTTTTTTTTTCTTTTCCTGCTCTAATTATTTTTTCAATTGATCTCTCAGGGGATGGTGGTTCGTTTTTTGTTGTCATTAATTATACATTGGTGCCCTAACCTGCCTGCGAGTGTTGTCATAACTACCACAACATAGATGCCAGTTTCATTAGCCCCCCTATGGCGTTTTGCATTGTGTGTTAGCATTAAGCTAGCACACTTTTGTCAGATAGGTGGTTTATTAAATACACAATGTGTAATTATTTTTGAGCTGTGAATGGAAGCAAACAGCTTGAAGCAAGCAGTTGGTTTCTCTTTTGATTTACACCCTTATCCTGATTTTCTGCTCTACCCTTTAACACAGCTACCGTCCCACCTCTGATACTAGCTCAGAAGCTGGAAATTTAGTGGATCTGTTCCTTTCACACAACAAATTAATGGCTTAACAGGCAGTGTGGCTTTTGTAAGAGAAGCGTCACAAGTACTAACATTTTGCTAGTGTTGTAAGCTAACACTTGTTAGCTCACATTTAATCCATTTTGACATTTAATGGTGTCGCTTTCACACTTTTTACACGTCTAGAGGGCCATATTTCTCGACAAAGCTCTTCCACGTTGCTGTATATATTTGAATGTATTTCTTTGTTGATGACATCACTTTCGCTGGTTGCTCGCTGTTGTGCTTGTTGTCATCTGCTAGCAGTTTGTCCCAAATGGAGACAGACGTGGATCGCATGCTTCACAAAGCTGGGAACTCATGCAACATGTTGGCTCTTTTTTTTTTCTTGCTTTCTGTCTTTTCTTTTTTCTCAGCCCTCATTCCATATGATGGTGTCATGCACACTCGCTTGTGCCTGCATGCCCTTATATGAGTACACTACTTGCCCTGTATGCAAAAAAAAAAAAAAAAAGGCATGACAGCGCTCCATCCACCAAGGCTGAATGACAATAACACAAAGTGTATCCAATTGATCTTGTAATCGATATTGTTCCACTCCAGTCCTGTAGATGGTGATCATGTTTTTTTGTGATCATGTGCCAGTTTATTTTATTGTCAAAATTAAATCAAGATAATAAATAAATAATCCAATAAAGATAAGGAAATAATAACATTTTAAAGTGTTTTTTTAAATGATAAAACTAGTGATTAAATAAGTTGATATTTACAGTTATGATAACAATTAATGGAAAAATTTGCTTTGCACCCACCTTGATTACCACATCCACATCAAAATTGGAACACCTTAACTCAGTCAAGTTCAATAAAGTCGTCCGTTTTCTATTTCTTTGCAGACGTCCTGGAACCGAGACCACGACGACACGGCGTCCACGCGCTCCGGGGGCACGCCTGGCCCGTCGAGCGGCGGCCACACGTCACATAGCGGCGACAACAGCAGCGAGCAAGGTAAGAGCGGCCGCTTTGTTGCATTTGGCGCTCGCCGCGTTACATCAGCCGCATCAAGGTCAACTGGACGGGCGGGCTTGCAGGCTCTTTGCAAGAGTTGCTGCTCAGAAAGCCTTGTGGATCCCCGACACATTCTGAAAGCGACAGTAGGCTGTTGAGTGACTACAGAAGGTTCTGTGCTGGAGCCTTCTGGTAGTGATAGAGAGCGGTAGAGAATGGTTTTATCTTTGACTTGCAAAATAGTGATATGCACAGTCTAATATGCTACAGTAGCCGTGTACCTAACCCTCCTCAATCTCTTCTAAAATATAAAATTGTAGAGTTAGAAAATGCACGGCTAAAAATGACAAAGACACATGCTAATACTAATCTTAGCTTAGCCTGCTGTATTATCCTCCATAGTCTCTAGGTTGTTGCAGTGGTCCAGTTTATCACAGCCCTCAGTCTCCTCACAATTTTACAATTGCAGAGCGGTTGTAATATTTGGGCAGACACCTCACAATTTTACAATTGCAGAGCGGTAGTAATATTTGGGTAGACACCGCAAGAACATGCAAACAGGCCTTAGTGCTGGATGCTCAAAGAATACGAGTATGTTCCACTGTCTCTAATTTGCTGCCGTGGCCTGGTTTCTTAATGCTCGCAATCTCCTCTCAGTTATAAAATAGCCATGTGTTAAAACTTAGCTAGACAAAAAGTAAACTCACATCCAGGAAGCTGCAGGATTATGCTCCACAGTCCCCACATTGTTGCCGTAGTCTGGTTCCTTGCTGCCCTTAGTCTCCACTTGATTGTAAAATTGCCGCATCTTTGTAACATTTAAAGATTACAAAAAGTCAAGTCAACACACGTGCTGACATGCTTTAGCTCTTGACTCTGTTGTATTATACTCCATAAGCTCCACTTTATTGCCACTGCACTCATTCTCATCTTGAAATTTTCAGTATTTTCGTAACATTTAAAGATACATGCATCTCGAAATGACAGCAATTACACCGTAACACTTGCTTATTTTGTTGCTGCACCTGAGCTCTGGATGCTGTAAAATTATATTCTACAGTCTCCACTTTGTTGCAGCGCTCCACTTCCCTTGTCATCTCAGTCTTTACAAATAAAATTGCTGAGTCATTGTAGCGTTTGTGGATACACAACTTGAAAAAACAACACACTTGCTAACTTTCCTTTGTTCTGCATCACCGTCTCCACTTTAATGCAGCGCTCCTTGTAGTATACACCTTGATGGTGAGGCAGTTGAATGACAGTGTCAATCAAAACATTGTTCTCGATGGCACAGCAGAGTTATTAGAGTAGCTAGGGTGTACCTAATAAAATGACCGCTACAGTATAGCGCTAGAGTAGAATGGGAACAAAAGCAAATTCATATATTATTAAAGATGAGTTTGCAGGGTTGCCCGTGGCAGGGAGTAGACGCCGCCGCCATCATGGCTTCCGCTCCAATGAGTGGACAATTTGTGTGCGTGTGTGTGTGTGTGTGTGTGTGTGTCTGTGTTAGCAACACGTATAGTGTCATTATTGTCATTCCTGGTCGCAGACTTGTTTGGAGAAATACCTTGTTCCTCCCGTGTGTGTACTTTTGGTTGGCTTCGCTTTAAGGGTGTACATATGTAGACAAAAAACTGCTTTAGAATGCTTTTAAGTCTGAACATGAAGAGTCGGGAACTTGTTTTCTACACTTTAAGAATGTGTAAAGGGAAAACATTAGCTTAACACTATCAATTTTTTCTTGAATTGATTATCCTATTCATTGTTCGATGGACTAATTGAATAATCTGATAGATTTGGTATCATTTTCTGTTGTGATACGGCCACTGAAAAATGATCAAACCTTATGATGTATTTCGTCGTATGTATTTGTGCAATTGGCTGTTTTTCAGTTATTGCGCAATTGCTGTATCGTGATACAGTCGATATTGTCAAAAAAGTTAACGTCATAATATTGTAACGTGATCAACTGTGAGATCCTCTATCACTAGCAGTAGAGCGCTACAATTAATTATTATTATAGTTATTGTTCTTTTGTTATGTAATGGTAGGAATGCTGAAATGTTACTTTTTAAAACCAAAAAATACAGATACAGTATAGTGATGTTTGATATCATTTTCCGCAGGGTTACTGTATCGATACACCCACATCAGATATCGATCTTGCCACCGGCCATTTATTTTTTTGTGAAACACTTAGCAACTGTTTTTTTGTTTTGTTTACCGTAGAGTTTATATCACACAATGGCCCGTATCCTGATACTGTCAATATATGGTAGTTTAGATATATAGGTACAATTTCGACATGGAGTTTTTCATTGTACATGTATTTTGTATGAGTAGTACTGTATAGTACTGTTGTGTTTATAGTGTTCCAACCTTTTCCTCTATGCTACATACAGTAATTATGACGTAGAGGCACTTCATAAGCTTATGGTGGGCCGCTGTCCAAATATTTTTGGCCCTCTGGTTTGTCTTTCAATTATGGAATTATAGTATATTCCTAAACATCCTTCCACTTTCCAGCTTCTAATCATATACTCGGCTATATCTGCTGTGTTTTCATGCTAAATTCTGCACACTGTTGTGGTTCTGCGGCGTGAGGCGTTCAGGCTCCCTCGTGCTTTTCGTAAGTGACAACGTGCAATATCATAATTATAATTTTAAAAAATGTGAATATATTCTGTCTACTTTGTTATGTACAGTTTACAGGAGGCGTGTCCATATCATGCAATAACATGATTATTTCTTCCTTAATTGGGTTAGAGACTGTTAACATGTGCGTAGCGTTGTGTATTGTCTTGACAGGGTTCATGTTGCATATGTTATTGGGACACGGGTGGTGTGTATTACACACACGCACGCACCCCCCCCCCCCACACCCCCGCGCGCACACACACACACACACACACACACACACACACACACACACACACACACACACACACACACACACACACACACACACACACACACACACACACACACACACACACGCAGAGACAAGAGTAAGTACCAGAGGCCATGTTGGACGCGTTTCAGTATTTATGTGGGTTAAGAGCGCTCGCCGCCGCGTCATATTTGCCTCTGTCAGTCACACTGTAATCCCGCTAAAACAGTTATTTATCTGTTTGTGGCATCCCCCCTCCTCACCCCAAACGCTTTCATCTCCCACCTACTCTCCCGTGTCTCGCTTTCATTTCACTGACGATTGTTGGGCCTCCCACTCGCTCACCGAATCTCCACCTTTTGTTTATCTTCACCTCACAACTTTCTCCATCCTCCTCACATTTGATGCATATCTCCTCCTTCCTCCTGCTTTTGTTGTTTTCGCTCTTGATTTCTTCTCTTCCTTCCACTCTTCCGCCTCTGATTGAGTTCTCCCTGACCTTTTCCCTCTCCCACCTTTCTCATCCCCCCTCACCCCCCTTTCCTCCCGAGAAAGATGTCGGCTGCCCAAGTGCTCCCAGCATTTTTTTCTCTCTCCCTGAACGCCTCACTGGACACCGGTGGAAACATCCTCCACCTCTCTGGTGCCAGGATAAACGTCTGGGAAGGACATAAATAAACTCACATGCAAACCCACCTTAGCGCTGTTTGCTGTTGGATTGTGCTCCACAGTCTCCACTTTGCTGCAGTCACCCTGTTTCTGATTGCCCTCTCTTCTTGATTTTTACAGTTAGAAGGTACATGGCAAGAGATGACAGAAAGTGAGTACGGCTAACTAATACAGTTACCTGGCTAACACTTTGCTGTAGTCGCCTGGTTTCTTGCTGCCCCCAGTCTCCTTTTGGCTATGAAATTGTCACGTCAATGTAATAATAAAGGATACACTCATAAAAATGACAAGAATCAACACACATGCTAGCTTGGCTTAGCACTGGATGCTGCATGGTTAAGTTCCTCATTCTTATTTTTATTGCAGTAGCCCGTTGTTTTGATGCCACATGATTATGCTCCACCCTCTGGTTTCATGCAGTTGGTCGGTTTCTTGCTGCCATTAGTTTCCTCTCGATTATGTAATTGTCACATTCATTTAATGTTTGAATATACAATGCTAGAAATGACAAAAATTAGCACACATGCTAACATAGCTTAGCAATGGGCGCTGCATGATTATGCTTCACAGTCTCTACTTTGTTGCAGTGGTTTTGTTTATGTCTGTCCTCATGCAGTTTCCTATTGATTTTAACATGGCATAATAAGAACAAAGTGTCAAAAAGTGAATGTTAGCTTAATCTGTATCACACTCCGCAGTCTCCACCTTGCCCGGTTTCTTAGGTATTCTCAGTCTTTTAGGGATTCTTAAATTCCCTTTCGGTGCTTTTCAGGCATATAGGGGCTCCCCAGAAAGGCCATTGACGGGGGTTCTCGGGCCCTAACAAGGAGGCTTAGCCGCACTCTTTCGCCTTTAGTGTCACACACTAAGCCTCGCACACTCGAGCGTAATGGCGAGCCTCGCAGGGAGCTGTTTGCCTTGGCTCTGGCCCGCGCTCTCCTCTTTTACAAATGCTGTGGGTAATTGGTGATACATATCTAATATAGCCAGTCATCGCCTCGCTCCCTGGATGCTTCTGACAGGCGGCGGAGGCGGGAGGAGGGAAGAAGGAAAGCTGTGTGGCGTTCCAAAGAAGAGAGCAAACACTCGTCGGTGTGTTCTTGTGTTTCCTCCTTGCACACCAAGCAAGAAGGAGCACTTTATTCCCTCCGCGGGGCCGCCGACGTGATCTGATTTGGACGTTCTTAACATGTCATACGAGTGTAAAAGGGAGTGTTAGTGTTGCCAAAATAAAATCCAAAGAAAAAGTAAAAGGCACAAGCTGGGTTCATCATTTGATAGTCATGAGGGAAGATTGAAGTTCTGAAGTCATTCACTGTAAATGAAGGATAAATGCAAAGTAATCATATTTAAATAATTAGTGTCAAGGAAGTTAACAATGTTCAACTTGTACCACGGTACTGTATGTACCCGTATATACAAATCGGTTAACGGTTACCCCCAAAATTAGCACTTTATTCCCTCCATCCTCTCATATGTGAGCCGTTGGCTTTTACTAGTGCTCGTGGTTGCTAAACAAAGGGGGACCGATGGCGGCGGCTAGATGGCAAACAGCTGGACTAATATTAAGGGACTAATTAACGCCACCATCACCGCCATTGCTGCTGCTGCTGCCGGCGAGGAGGGAAAAAAAAGAAGGCTCTTTGGAGACGCTCCTTTTTAATGACATGTGCCAAACAAATGTGGTGTTTCTTTCAGTACATATATGCCGATGGAATCCAGTGAAATAACTGAGGGGGGAAAATGGCACTAGTAGGCTTGTGGTCAAGGCATAAACACCCGAGCTGGGAATGCGGCGTGGGAGCCACAAAAAAAAAGTGGTTCTCCTAATTGCTCACAGCGAGACGGCGGCAGTGCCGTGTGTAAAAAGCCTCGTTAAAGTTGGGATTTTATATAAAGTCACATTAGCAGGCTTGCGCTTACGCACGCCTTACTTTGGCCACTTCAAAGCGGGGGGAAACACGCTGAATTTGAATACAGCACGAAAGAGAAAAATACAGCCTTCTCCCACTATATCCCAGTTCAACATTCACACTATAGTGGATGCGGGGATAGGGACAGGGGTTGCCCGCATAAAAGTGATGGACATTGAAATACATTAGCTTTGGAAAAAAATAAAAAATAATTTTTTATCCAAATAATTCTTCAATATAAAAAAAATCAATATGTGTTTCCCACAAAAAATCTGGACAAAATCAGAAAAAAAAACCTCCCCCCCAAAATATATTTTTAATTTTATTTATTTAGTTATTTTTTGGTCTGTCTATTATATCTGGTCAATATTAGCGCTTTTAAAATCCAATAACACATAACATAACACAAAGATAATGACATTCAACCCCACCATCCCCATCAAAACTTTGGCCCCTCATTGATCCAGCCGGCCTATTTTGGATCCATACAATCTAACCTCCGCCAAGGTCGGTCGTGGCCGGATCGAGCTCGTCCAATGGTTCGGCTCGGCGTGGCCTCTTCAAAGCGGCAACTAATGGGTGCTGTTGTCCAGCAGACTGGAAGGGAGAACTGAGTGTCTCTCTCTCGCCCCCTCCCCATGATCCTCGCTCGCACACTGTCTCCTCACTTTCGGAATCAAAGCGTGCGGAATTAGCTCCACTTTAACAGGCCATCAGTGTCGAAAGAACACAGGGATCGGTCTTAGCTGGCCGGCACTTAAGCGTAGCTTTGGCGGACTTCCATGCTTCCAATGCAAACATGGCTGCACTTATGAAAGTAATCGTAGATTTTCAGACAAAAATAAGCTATTAGTAAGTCTAAATTTGCCTTGGCCCATGCATGATTACCTCCCTCAAAGAAGTTATGTCATCACGAAACAATTTATCACAGTGGAAACAATGTACTGTAAAGTAAAGTGATCAGTTTTAGAGTCAGTGTGACATCCAAAAACTGCCTTGTATGTTATCGACAAGATGTAGACACACCATATGTACAGGAGGCATGTAATAATAATAATAATGATAATAATAATTTATCAGATTTATATAGCGCTTTTCTAGACACTCAAAGACACTTTACGATGGAATGGATACATTATTAATGCACTCACACATTCACACTACGGTGGCGGTAAGCCACTTAAAGGGACTACCATAGGTGTCAAACACAGCTGATATATGATCAGCTCATCAGCAAGCTCTGCATAAGCCTGATAACGATCCTGCTGACTGGAATCAGCTTGTGTTGGAAGAGGGAAACCTCCAAAACGTGCAGGACTGCGGCCCTCGACCCTCGAGGACCGGAGTTTGACACCTATGGACTACACCGTGGTATTTTAAGCCCTTCCACAGTTAACTATTTTCCTATAATGATGAAATCTTACCTTTGACACAATCGCAATGTAATTTCTTATGAAGTATGAGTTATTTCGCTATTTAAGTCAAACGCTCGGGTCAGTAGAACCCCGCCTCTTCCCCTCTGGCTGCCGCGCCCCTTTCATGACGTTGTCCGAGCCGGCTGCTTCGCGCAACGGCCACGAAACATACAGATTTTTAAAATGGACTCTAAATTTCAGGGGCTGCTACGGTCACGCAAGCCATCAATTCTTGAATAAACATTTGAAACACAACGAGTCCTTGCCGCAAGAAATCATGGAAGAGGAGGGGAGCAGAGAGGTTAGAGGAAAGGAGGAGAAAAAAAAAAGCACAACAGTGGGTCGTGAACCCGCGCTCTATAGCTAATGGGGCAAACGCACTATCCACTAGACCATCCATTCATTTAATTTCATTAGCGCAAATGTTTAATAAAATAATTCAAATGAAGAATAATTGATTGCTTTGAATTCATTTGGACAGAACGTTTATTGATAGAGGCTACTTTTGTCATTATCCCATGGATGGAGGTCTCAGAAAAAGTGGGCGTGCGTTTAGTCCGCAGAGGCGGTGGGGTGGGGGGGCTCACGCAATGACATCAAACCGTGCCAACAGCTCGTTTTCTCAGGTTGGGAGGGGCTGGTGCTTGGAGAGCAGAATAACCTAGAATTTCTCATACAGGGGCGAATGGAGGAAAACACAACTTTGGTTATGTTTTTTTGTGAGGAATTAGCATTTTAACATGGCTAAAAGCTCCAAAAAGTTAATTTTACATGTTGCAGTCCCTTTAAGTAGTCACAGCTGCCCTGGGGCAGGCTGACTGGTGCATGGCTGCCAGTGTGCGCCTACGGGCCCTCCGTCCACCACCACCAAACATTCGAACCTTTCATACACCAGTGTAAGTAGCACTGGAGGCAATGTGTGTGAAGTGCCTTGCCCAATTACACAACGACACATGCCTTTGGGAGAGCGGGGATCGAACAGCTGACCTTCTGATTACTGAACGACCATCTCTACACCATGAGCTACATGCATGGGGATACAAATTATAATTGTTTGGCTAGGGCGGCAATACAGAAATATATTTTTATATTTATTTGTCTCTTTAGTGTCCAGTTATGTTAATAGTGTAATTAAACACGGCAGATAAAGGTGAATAAGCCATAAAAGTCTTCTCATGCTGTTTGCGGCGGCATAAACACTTTTGAGGAAGCAGCTAGTAGCGTTGTTTGTGTGGAATTTAGTGCATGGCAAACTCTGTTTATGAGCTCACCTGGGGAAGAAAAACACTTTACAACTTCTCTGTCAACAGTGGCAAATGATAAACACTATTAAATATTTGATATCGCGAGCAGAGCTATAAAGACGAGCCACTACACGGGAATGTGGGAATATGTGCAGAGGGTGTACCTGATAATTTATCCAGTGAGCGTATATGGATGTGGAGCAGCTTGTGATTACTTTTCACATGATGGTATGGTTGTAAAAGTGAGGTGAAAAAGAGGAACCGGGGGTCAGGTTCTCACGTGGAGGGTTTGCCTTGAGGATGAGCGGAATAACACGAAAGAAGCGCGATTAGCAAGGACAAACAAACGGACAAACAGACAAACGGACACGTATGTTCAGAATCACATCAGAATTGCTGAAATATGCCTACTTTCAGTTCATCCAGCCTCTCCAGTCTGCATTCGTTATGGCTGAGTCACCAAATGATGAGAAACAGCTGTCAGTACAATCAAGTGCAGTTGGACATTACGGAAAATTACAACCACCATGATAATAATAACAACCAGGATTTTTGCATTTATACCCCTCTGACTGAGTGTATCACAACTCAGTATTTTTTAATGCATTTATTTGAATCTTGTTTATGCATATTTTTTTAAAGAACATACATACATATATTTTAGATGAAATTTTTAATTAAAATGTCTTCAATTTATTTGAATAAATAAAAACCCATCCTTAATTTTTAAGTATTAGTAGTAGTTTATGTATTTTTATATGAATAAATAAGCGATCATATGATTTGTATTTATTAAAAAAATATTAAAAACATATGAGAAAAATATATTAAAAACGTAGTTCTGCATTTTTTAAAACAAAATTAGCCTCTTTAATTATTGTAATAAATACATTTAAATTATTAAGGTGTTTTTTTTCATTAATGAATAAAAAAAATATATATTATTTATTAAATGTAATAAGAAAGGCATGATTAACATAAAACAATACAACAAAAATAGCAAATTTGTATCCAAGTGTATGTAATGTATTTAAACAATATATATATATATTCAAATTGGCACACAGGCAGTTATTTATCTATTTTGTATTGGTTAAAGTTAGAGCTGTGAAAAAAGTTGGCAAACTCAGTTTCAGTTGAGTCGATCACAAAAAATGGATTGTAATATATATATATTTATGTCACTCTCTCTCTCTCTCTTTTTGATTTATTATTTTTTTTTTTTTTACAAAATATGCTTTTTAATGTATTTCTACTTAAGATAAATGTAAAAAAATATATATATATCTTGTTTTTTTATTTATTTAAATGAATGCAAATTAATTTTTATTAGTAATTATTTGTAATTTTTATTAGTAATTATTTTTTTCAGGGTGCGCGCCATCAAATCTCATATTTTTAACTCCTATATTGTAATTTTGGGCCTACTAATGATGCATGCACATTCTCGCTCATTTGTTTACAGGAGGCGCTCTTCTTTAATTTGAGAGTGCCAATCCTATATCTAATTGCTGGTGTTTTGCTCAAAGATACTATTTACACACAACAGAGTTCAGCGCGCAGCAAAGCTCATTGTGGAATGGGAACTTGGGTCGCGCAAGGACTCAATTCTTTTATTTAATATTTTGGTGGACACCATAATTAGCGTGCTTCCTTGGCCAAATGACTGAGTGAGAATCCTTTGATTGTGAAAATATAGATATATAACACGGTTCAAATGTGGTATAATGTCCAAGTGAAAGGGTTAGCGTGGAGCTTGCACCCGTGGGAACGCTGAAGTGTCACAGAATGACAGTACGGCAAGCGCAGAAAGACAACATACAGTATGAAGCTGCTATGGAAGACAACATTTGAAGTAAATATCTATGAATCATGAATGTATGACACCAAAAAAAAAGAAAAATATTTATTAACACCAACATGTACAAGCAAACAAAAGTCTCTTAGCTTAATGCTAATGTTATTGAAGTATGCAAGTCATAGTTTTGATATTGTGTCAATATGACCCCACCAAAAGGTCCAGTTGACCACTGTCATGGTCTCATCCACCCCGTGATTGATGGACTAAGTGCTTTTTCTCAATACTTTTGTCCCCATTTGCACTGAATATGTCAAACACACTTGCACATATGTTTATTTAGCCTTTGATGAAGAGATTAGTGTCATCATCAACCTACGCTCTTAAGCCAGCCAGGAGGGGGTCCATGTTGAGGAAATCCAGGATTTCCTGACACGCGGGGCTCTCGGATGGCAAAACTGCGACAATTGCGAGACACCCACGCAGCTCCTGATGGGTCTGTCATGTCCTGGTAAAAATTGGTGAAGGAACAGGAAGTGGTGTTGCCAGCTGGGCTCTTCTTCTTCTATTGTTGTTGTTTATTATCAGGCCCATCACATTGGTCTGGCTTAGAGCTACAAACAGCAAAGTGCTAATTTTAGCTTCCAAAGAGGATGATGAAGGATAAATAGCCTGCTGCCTACCACTGTGCCATATGCTCCTCTCCCTATTATATTGTCTCATGGATATTTGCGCCTCCTCGTTACCCCCAACACCAACACCAACACAGCACACAACACACAACACAACATTTCCCAAGGTATAAAAAGACACTGTTAGGGGATCAAATGCCTTTGGTGCAGGATCAGCCTCAGGAACAAGTAAAGGTTTTTGGATATTTTAGTGGACATGTGGCTATAAAGGGAATACACTTTTCAGTTGCTTGTTACTGGGATGTCAAATTCCAGGAAATTTTACTCATTGGTACTAGTACCAGTATTTGGACCTAAAAAGGCTCTAAGCTGCAGAACCCACCACCAAAAAGTTATTGGGCCTCTCAAAAGTACTTCAGTCCTTGCAGCAGCCTCTTTTGGTATTGATAAATTAGCCTGGAACTAAACTTATGGAATAGTTTCTGCTGTCCAAATTAGGCATGTGCTGTTTATCGGTTTTAAGATATATTGTGGTTTTAGCTCACAAATAGTCTCCTGGATCTCTTGAAAGTACAAAACTCTATTTATTTCTAACCTAAGGACTAAATGTAGACACAAACAGACAATGGTACTCCCAATGGTTTTTGTTTCAGGGTTAAATTTATACAATTCAAATAATATCTGAAGTTGTACAACTCTTTTTTTGTTTGTTTGTTTTTAGTACTTTGGTAAACTTTCAGTCAGATCAGTTTAACGCAGAGAATTCTGCTCCAAAGGTACCTGGACCATAGCCCTACCAGGGTCATCTAAATTACCCTGGAACTAAATTTACACAAAAGTCCTCACGGTCCCAACACAGAATGGTCCTTGGAAAGTTGTGTTGATAATACCTTCTGTGTTGCATGTAAACTGAAATTGGGTTCATCAACTGACTCAAGAAAGAATTTTCCAAAAGTGGTGATAGTAGCGTCGAGGCGTTTGTTTCCCTTTTATTTGCTATCACTTCCAGCTGCAAGGTATCATTCAACCCCCCCCCCCCCCCCTGCCCCCCCACCCCTCTGTAATCTCCTGCAACTTACTTGATATTCCTACTTGTAAATGTGAGCCTGCAGTGGAATAGAGATGAGCACTCTCTCTCTTTCTCTCTCTCGCCCTCGCTCTCCCTGCATTATTCTCTCACAAGCTCGCCCTCAAATTGAAATAATTCAATTTATGGACACAGTTCCAGACCTCCCCGGCTAAGACCATTATGCACGGACCCCCCTTGCCACGCCGCCCCTCTCCTCTTTTTCCAACAAAAGAACGGGAGAATTTACCAGCGGGCTCTCCAAAACGACACCCACGCAAAGCCAATTTCATGCCAGCCCAGAAGACCCGCGAGAGGCGCAATTTTAGCCCCCCCCACTCCCGTTTCCCCGCAGGATTGTTTTTATCATCCGATGTGGGTCGATAGCGCTTTAAATTTATTCTTATGGATTATTTTATCACTTCGCGCCGCCAAATAGAGAGGGCTCCTGCTATGATGTCGCCGGTTTGATCCCCTCAATAATCACCTGATGTTTTCTACTCACTCAGGACAAACCTGACACTTAAAGGTGGAACGATAGCGCCTGCTCTCATGGAAATTTAGTAGGATTTTCTGCCAAAAGGGCACAAATTGGTAAATATACAGTACTTGGTAAATATAAATGGGTAGATTTATCAAATTTGCATGTATAAATGCACCCATACTCCTAGCAGTCACATTTAATGAAGAGAGAGCTTAAATTTGGTCGATTGTTTCCTGAAAAAGTAATAAATTATGCTTCTTTTAAATCTGCAACAAAATATTTCAGAGTATAGAAAAAAATGTTACAATATACAATTAGATAAATTTTTGCACATTGGCTTATTGAAATATATTTTAATTATACATTTTGTATTTAACATTTTTATTTTTAAATTGAAAAATAATTACAAACAAATAAAAGAATGGTATTGCAAATGTATTCATATAATTAAAAAAATATGAATGTTTATGTATACATTTGTCATTTTAACTGGCAGCCAATATATACTTTTTCAAAATTTGACTGTATTACATAGGGAAAATTATTGTCACAAAAAATATATATCTTAAAAAAGAGCAGTGCATATTAATTTTCTTCCCCCAATAATTATAATAAGATATTTTCGGGGGGCGGGGGGCTTAATGAAAAAATTGTACAAAATAAAGTATTGTATTAATTTTAAATATATTTATTTATAAATTATTTAATATTAATATTAATGTAATGGCGAGAGTTTGTGCGTATCAGCAGGGCCAAAGCTTGACCTGAGGCTGACCCTCAGCAAACATGCCCCCCCCCCCCTCCCCCTGCCCCACTGCATCTAACACACCCTCATCCTCACCCTCCTCACCTTCCATTACCTCCCATTAGGCCTGCTCCCCTCCCCTTGTGCTCCCTTTGACATGGATAGCAGCTTTCGGACTTTAAGTGGGAGATAAAGACCTGAGTGAGTTGCGTGTTTAGAGGAAAGCCAGGGCCAGATAACAAATACCTGTAGGTAAACACACAGGAGGGTGGTAGTGGTGGTTAGGGGCGGGGGTGGGATTGGGTGGGGGGGTGTGGGGGTTACAGGGGTGTCTTGGGGGTCTTGTTTTGTTTGTGTGTTTGCAAAGCAACACGAGGCAGGCCACTTGTGGCTTGTGATACACACATTAGGACATAACCCGATCATCCGCTGCTGCTGCGAGTCAGTGAAACTCAAAGAGATAAGAGATGCTCACCTGAGATAACCTCCTGACACAAACACACACTCACACGACGCACACACACGGGTGAGGATCATCCTATTACAGGAAGTCATCCCGCTGCCTCCAGGAAGTGACTCCACAGGGCCTTTCGGGGGGTCATATCACTCAGTCCACATGTAGGAAGTTGGCTTGTAAAAAGCCAGCTCACTTCCTGTTCCTTGGTGAGGCCATGCATGGATGAAGGGACTTGATCGGAAAAAGTGTGAGGGACTTCTTTTGGCTCCAGGGCTAGATTTTGACAATGGTCTTTAGGAAGTTTATAGGTCTGGAGTAAAGTTCTTGTGGATTATATGCCGCCTAAAGTTCCAGGAAATCTTTTGTTTTTAGTTATTGTAGTTCTTCAAACTAAAAAACTCCAATGGTTTCTAGATCTCTCAGGAGCACTACCCTCCTCAAAGCAGGGTCTTCTTTTGACCATGGAACTTAAAATTTAGGCAAAGTTCCCAAAACAACGGTTCTTCAAAAGTTCTTAAACCCTATGTAGAATGCCTGGAACTTTATTTTCTCAGTACTTCAAGGTCTTGGAATCAAAAGACTCCAATCAGATCTGTCCAGAGCTTCACTTTTCACCAAAAGGTTCCAGGACATCCAAAACTTCTTAGTTCCTGTAGTACTAAAAGGCTCCAATCAGATTGGGTCAGTGCTCCAATGGTCCTTGGACCTCTCAGGAGCACTATACCCTTGCCAGGTCTTCTTTTAATTCGAAACATTACTCCAGAACGAAATTAGACACAAGTACTGCGCTTCAAACAAACAATAGTCCTCCAAAAATTCCTGTTTGTGACACCACAGTGTCGTTTGCCGCCCACACGGGGGTCATATCGCTTGGTCCACACGCAGGAAGTACGGCCATAAAACCCCAGCCCACTTCCTGTTTCTCGACGAGTCCTTATCTGGTACGCATGGGGAGACTTGATAGGACTACAAATCCCTCCCGCCTCCCGCCGCATCCTGCGCCCGTCAAGGACGTGCTGACAGCGAGGAGGAAGTTGAAACGTTATATTTAATCCACACACTGCAGCCCCAATGTAAATGAAACAACAAGATGTGAAGCAGCTTAGCAGGTCTGACCTGTTTATCAGTTCCACTTCCCACACTTAACCCTCCTAGTGCCACTTACTCATAATAGCTGGCTCTTTGCACAATAGAAATAACAAGACCGACCAGAAATAATCCAAAAAAGTGAACTGGCACGTGCATGCACAATGTAAGTGTTGTAAGGAATGCGATGACGCCTATCGTCAGGCATCTTGTACAATAGAAATAAATAGAGTGACTACAAATAACGTAGAGTGTACAAAACAGAAATAGAAATCTCAGCCAAGCCTGGCACGGTTCTAAAGATGTGGTATGAAGATGTATTGATGAAATGTGCCTTCTCACGTTCACTCTCACAATTGTTTGGCTGCCTCTTAGATGGCTTTTGACACCTCCAAGCAAAGAGTGGCAGAACGAGAGAGGGGAGTCAAATGGAAAAGGGGGGAGGGTTGAGGGGCAGGAGTGGAGGCCATACAAAAGCCAAGAGCACTTAGCGGCACAATGGCACGGCGGCGGGCCTTTTACCAAAAGTTAGCTGACAAAGTCCTTGAATATGGACGTGGGACAAAGATGGAGACTCTTCGGGCTCAACTAAAATAAAGGGGGAAAACCGTTCCGTTCTTCTCCCCCAATTTGATTTAGTCAAGCTGGCGCTAGAAAAAGATGAGAAAATGACCTCTCCAAGGGTCAAGGACACAGACGTTTACACTGCCAGGACGTTTAGGGGGCATCTATAAAGTTGCGCTGTGGTAAAGCAGGATTTTAGCCCCCACCCCTCACCTATCAGATAATATCAGCTCAGGCTAATAGTCACACTTCCATTAAGATTATTTAGTTGTAACATTTCTGTGATTATTTCAAGTCATTCAAACAGTCAAAAGTATTGTTCACCTGTCAATCTGTAGACCTACTTGATCATGAAGCAAGGCTTGTGACTTTAAATTTCTAGTCGTTCTGAAAACTTTACTTTGGAGTCAGCCAGCCAATCCTCAAACCTGAGTTCAAAATGCTGCCACTTGCCTCTCAACTTGAACACGTAAAAGAGAGCACATAACTGCTATTCTGGATTCCACGGGCTGCCTGTTCACTGAAGAGTTCATTTTAAGATTGTGTTTATTTTCAAATTATGGTGTTTATGTCAAATTTTAAAATGCTCTTTTATTGCCTTAACTCACTGAGCTACTCCAGTCCTGCCTCAGGTCAGCTGACCAGCCTTGGATTTTTTAAAAGCTTCTTTTTTAACCTTGTGGATTGTTTTTGGTTGTTTTGTTGGTTTCTATTGTGCATTTTGGTGTTTAGCGTGAATAACTGGTGAACGAAGTGATCGCTTTTATCATAACAGGTACAATAATTGCCCACATGTGCTTGTGTCTGCTGCTGAAGTTTTCCTTTTCACTCTGTGGATTATTTCAAATCACCCTGTTTATTTATATTGTGCAAGGTGGCAGATATGAAGAGAGAAGTCATCACAGCATATGACCTGACATTGAGTGCATACATGTGCCAGTGTTTAACGTGGATTTTTGACTTTGTGGATTATTTGTAGTTGCTCTGTTTATTGTAGTGGTCATGAATAACTAGAGAAATGAGCATTCATATTTTTTTTGTTAATGACATGTATATGTGCTCAAGTGTTCCTTTTTGGTTTTATGTTTTTTATTTTTTTTATATTCTGTGGATTATTTCTTAGTCACTCTTTTTCTATTGTGCAAGTTGATAGTTATCATGAACAACCTACAACAAGAACAATTGCATTCATTATATTAGTACATTGACATTGTAGATTATTTCTAATCATCCTATTTATTTCTATTGTGCAAGATGGCTGTTTTCATGAATAACTGGCGAGAGGAGCAGTCACTTTCACTATATTGTCATACATTGCGCACACTCTGGACATTTCCTTTGATTGTGGATTATTTCAAGTCATTCTATTTATTTCTATTTTGCACGGTGGCCACTATCACAGTAACACAAAGGCAAGCGAGGGTTAAAAAAAAATCAATAGCTACACAGCAAAAGTGCTTGACATGAAAGGGTGAACTCATCACCCGACAATTCCATTTTAGCTTGTACCGTCGGCCCCTTTCTTCCGGAAGTGGGAATAAAAGCCAGTGACTGTGTTTATGTGTGTAGCCGCGTGTGTGTTTGTGTGTGTGTCATAGGTTTAATGTTGTGTCGCTGGCCAGCGCTCGGGGCCGTTTTGTGGCGTGTCAAGGCAGGCCCGTGGTGATGACCCTTTACGGTGGGGGAAAATGGCACCAAGAGAGCAGTCACATTTACGCTGACATTTTTTGCCGCCACCTATGGCAATGTCAACAGGATCCCCCGCCCTACCCGCGCGCACGCACACACACGCACACACACACTTAGACATGACAAGAGCCATACATTTGATGCCGTTTTAATCTAAATTCCTTAACAGTCGTTATGTCGTCAGTATATACAGAAATAGCGTTGACCTACATTCAGTGATAACACACACACACACACACACACCCCCACCCACACACCCCCACCCACACACACGCGCACACACGCACCCCCCCCCACACACACACGCACACACCAGCTGACCTTTTGCTACAAGCATAAAAGCTTTACACTACCTCCCGTTCATTGTGTGTCTCCATGTCTACATAAGAGTCACACTTTATGTATATAAAGTACATTTTGCACGATTTATGTGTGAAACAAGTGACAGAATCACTACATCGTCATCTCTAGTTGCAAATTTTTAGATCATATAGTGGTTTGCAAAAGTATTAATATTAACCCTTGTTTTTTGTTTTTTCCCCTCCCACATGGTGCTCCAATCAATCAGCTACCAATCGTGATCGGCCGATTCCTGTGGATAAATACTTGATTGCCGTATGTCAATCAATGTCTGTCAATGCTAAGCAAAATTAGCTGGAGAAGCTTCAACATACACCGAGACAAGTTAGTGGAAGATGCTTGGCTTGCGTAAATTAGTGATGGCGAGGCTTAAGTAATGTAAAGTAATGTGTTCATAGAAAAGAATGACAAACAGCTGGGCGCTACCATTGGACGATTCCATCAAGCGTGTGTACTATTATTGTGTAATTAGAAAGTTGCAAAAGTACACTTATTAACCACAACAACATGCCTTATATGTGACTCTGCAGCAAAGCAAAGTTGACCCCATTGCACTTTTTTGTCATGACAACTCCACTCCATCTTTTTTTGTTGGTTTTTATGTTCCGCTAAGTGAAGTCTACCCTGGCAAAGGGATGCGATCTGACCGCATTGCGATCCCAAAATAGTGGCGTGGGCAGGAAAGGAAAGTCTAGACGAGCCGCGCCGCACCGCACCGCACCGCCGTCTTGTTTTGTCCACAGCGCATGTCATTATGCGCAGTCGGGGTGGAGAGGAGATATTTCTCTCGCCTCTCCTCCATCTACGGAGTGAAAAAAATATGCTTTGGTCACAGAGAGTGTTTTGTGTCTAAGTGTGTGTTGTTTGGAATACTTTTAGTTCCCATTTTTGGACCACAGCCTTGTAGAATATCAAATGGGATGGGTGTCTGTTTTTCAGCGCCGTAAAAGGAGAGATGCTTTTGAAAGTGTACCCCTGCTTTGGAATCTCACAGGAATTCCAGCATGTTCAGAATATTTGGGAGATGGGCGGGTCCTGGAGGGTCCCCCTGTATGCACACCACTCACACACCCCCCCCCACCCCCACCCCGCTTTAGAGCTTATGAATGGCCTGAATACAATAAGCGGCACTTTTTTTCTACCCCACCGCCCGCCCCCTACTTCTTGTGAGCACTGCATAACCCTGTGAGGATTGCTGGGAATGCTGTGTGTGTCTATTGAGAAGTTTCTTTCTGTTCACATTGCCTTTATAAGTGTGACTTCCACTTCTTGTGGTCCTAGATATTTTGTAGAGCTGTGAACGAAATCAGTGTTTATTCGAATGGGGATTCGAGTGGGCGTGGAAAAGCACATATCAAATCCAAATTTTTGCATTCTCATCTCAGAATGAAATCTTACAATACCATGGTGTGTACTGTCCTTTTAAGGAAACTCAATGTGTATTACCTAGCTAGGTGGTTCCTTTAGCCATAACTGGATACGAGTGTATGTAAATAGTTAGTTAGCCAGATTATAAGCTTTAAATAAACTGTCTGGCAGTGGAACAAACCTGTGTTGTTAACCTTCTTCTCACCTTGTCACGCATGGTAAAAAAAAAGAAAAGAAAAAGTCGGTTGGCCCAGAGAAAATGTCTCATCAGCTAGTTATCTTAGCTTTAGCATGTCGCTAATGCCAGTCGGTGTGGAGGATTTATTTTCTACACCAATAGGCACAATAATTGACTTGGATTCTACCTTTAGCTACAATGTGGAGCAGGATCCTCGTTAAAGTAAGCCATTTTAAACTAAAACATTTTTTTTTTGATGTGAAAGCAGTAGCCTGTCGCTGTGCTTTCCAGTTCAATGTTTAAGTTCGCTAATAAGTGAATGTGAGGCTTTGTAATGCTCTTAGGGTACCCACCGTATGATGTTCTTGATACTTTACCATTTTCATCAAAATTGATTTTTCATCAGTTGGACTATGACATTTTTGTTGTTTTTCTTCAGAAAAGCACAATATGCAAATAGTTTAGAACACCACTTTGTGGCATTTATATGAAAGGAGAATGGAGATTTTTGGATTGAGTCCTAGTATTTTGATTAAAAGTTATTTTCAGATTGGATTTTGTTCACTTCAACATGGTCAACAAGTATTTTCCAATGCAGTCTGAACTGTTTAATCGGAAATTATCTTCCAACGATGTTGCTGTTATAGTGTGTCGACGTCGACCAGATTTCCACCGTTTCAACACCGGGTTGCATATCCGATCTTTTCCAGATTTGATCGCATATCGTTGCCAAGAAAAAGTCACACATTCACAACGAAAAGTAAATCCAAGCTGGTTGTGATTTTCCCCACTGCGTGAATGTTGCCTCTGTGAGCCGCACCTGGATTTCAGCTGGGTTTCTTCTCACCTGCTCCACAAGAGTGTAGCGCGTCTCCTGTGTGGAACACGATAGCGAGGCCCCGAGGCCTGGGTCTTGCCTGCCCACTCGCCGTAATGTGAGACGCTCTGCTTGTGAAACTCCAAAAAGAGCCGACCGGGGCCCATGGGAGACGAGCCCGGCGGAGGTTACTTGACAACAGAGAGATGAGCCTTCACGTGACATCACCTCAAAGAACTTCTTCTCCTTCTCAAATCGAACTCGCGCTCCATAAAATCTCACACAAACATCTCTCGAAAAAGCATTTAGCCATCTGTAAATGATCCCCGTGCTCATGACATCTGGCACAAAGCTAATATTCATCACCCTTTGTGCTCTTGGCACTTGTGGGGAAACAAATGGATGTATTAGAAAGCTTAAATGTCATAAATCTCCCACGTGGCGCCAGAAGCAAGACGGCGCAGTTTCGCACATGACCGAGTGGCAGAACTTGGCGGCCGTTAATTTTTCCAGGCGGCAAAAAAATGTCCGACACCTCCGACGTGACGCGGCGCGAGCAATTGCTCGTAATCAGATCATAACAGATTAGCCTAGATAGCGCTCGATAATGTCAGCATTCGCCTTGAGACGGAATACAAAAGAGATGAAGCGTCATTAGTTGTCTTGATAGTTGCAGATGAAAGACTGATCCATGCATTGTGGTTTTTTTTTAAAAACTATGCTGAATTAAGGTGTCTGTGTATTTGATACACATGGTATCTTGTAGGTGTAAATGTTTATTTGCAACAAGATAAACTGTATAGATGAGATATTTCTGCAAAGATGGCAATTTTGCAGCGTGCCCTAATAGGATCAAAATGTGCCGGAGAATCTTCTATCTGTAGATGTTATCTTCAATCAACAACAGCTAAATTTTATCAATGTTCATGAAAACTAACGATAAAATAAATGATAAACGATACATTTTCATTAACAACATAAATTAACTTGATTTTTTCTAATTCACGATCCTTTCTCCGACAAATGTGGAATGAAGTGGGAATTTAAAACGAAAAATAAAAGCCACCTGAGCTAAATGAGCAAGGAAAGGCTAATGCAAACAATGCTGGAGAAACGCATGGCAAGGCTAACCTACTTTTTTTTACGTCTATCTGTTGGCGCCCAGTGACTCTCTGTATATATGTATATGTATATGTATATAAATATATATGTGTGCGCGTGTGAGCGTGCGTGCGTCTCTGTGGGTGTGCGTGTGGGTGTGTGTATGTGTGTGTGTACTCAGCGTGTGAGGCGACTGATAAAATATTCTTTCCCTTGGTTGGCCCCGGGGCATTTCAATTGCCCCTGGCTCCTTCCAGTCACTGGCCTGCTCCTTAATTGACACACACACACACACACACACACCCACACCCCCACACCCACACGTGCACACACGCGCACCCCCCCCCCCCCCACACACACACACTGCCGTGCTTGGAAACACACATGCATAAAGAAAAGGCCGCACGGACACAGACCAATGCACATCCATGCATGCATGTTGCGCACATTTATACACACACGCGCGCGCACACACGCGCACACGAGAATATGCCTCACACCCCCACGGCCAAGAACCACCCTTCATTGATTTGGCCCTTCTTCAACCTCTTCCTCCTTTTCTTCCTTGTTGTTGTCATGTCGTGGGTATTCTGAGCGTGTTGGGGGCGTTTTGGTGCAAGGGTGGCCATCTTGAATGTGGTCACTTGATGCGTGATGATGTCATGATATCGCAATCTGGTTACTGTTAGGCCACACTGACTGTATTGACTTAGATTATTCACTTGTGATGTAATTAGTTTACAAACCAGAACCCTGCTTTCAAACTTTATTTTGAGACCCTAATCCTGGCTTCAAACCTGAATTTGCTTTAAATCCCCTAGTTTTAAATCCTAACCCCTAACATGAAACCCTTACTCCGGCTTTAAAACCCTATCTTGAAACTCTAACTCTTCTTTAGGTTAATTTGAAACCCTAACCGTAGCTTGAAAATACCTTTTCAAAACCCGATTCCGATTTTTTTTTGTTCAAATCCTAACTACTTTTTGAAACCCCAACTTTGTTTTGACACCCTACTGTGGAAGCATAACCCGTTCTTGAAACTTTATTTTCAAACCATAAGCTTACCTTAAAACCCCAACCCTGGCTTGAAAGGCTAACTTGAAACCCTAAACCTGCCTTGAAAGCATATTTATACATGTGTGTTGTATGTGCGTATATATGCATATATATACAGTGCTGCTCAAAAGTTTCTGAACCTGAATTTGGACTTTCCAATTGTTTCAACCTGATTTTGTTGTTCAATCTGAACCATGAAATAACAGGTGTAGGTTTATCAATTCAATGCATTGTTCTTCTCTTTTTTTTTTTAAAATCAATTGTGTAGTCAAAACTTAATTAAAAAGAGTTTTTGGTCAATTCATGTGAACCCTGAGCTGCATTGCTTAAAACAAGCAGTCAAGTAGGATCAGGTAGGACAAATTAGTAGCTAAACTAACCACTGAAATGGACCAATGAAATGAGAGAGGTTTAGTGAAGAAATTGTGCATCACTGACTGAAACAGAGACAATACCACGTCACTTTAGTCTTACCCAGGTGAACCCATACAGGTCAGTCATGCTGAGAGGAAGAGAAATCTCAGGGGACCGCTATGAAGTCATCTAAAAAAAATGAGCTTCATCACACTCCACTGTGATGCAGATAATCTGCAACTAGAGAACACTAAATATTTATAACAATCCTGCCTAGAAGTGGACGACTTTCTAAAATATCAGCAAAAACCACAAGAAAAATTATAATTCAGGTAAAAAACCAACTCGAACATCACATCAAGGGATTTGCAGACCTCTTTTGCTGCATCTGGGACACATGTGCATGCTTCAACAATCAGAAGAAAAGTCAATTGACAAGGCTTTCATGGAAGGCTTGCTGGGGAGAAGCCTCTGCTCACAAAAAAGATAAATGTTGCCTATCTCAACTTTGCCACTGAGTACCTGGACAACACTGAAGCTTTTTGAAAGTCCCTTTTGTGGACACATGAGTCCAAAATTGAACTGTTTGGTCACAACTAAAACAGTCATGTTTGGTGAAAAGTCAACATTGCATACCAGCAAAAGAACCTTCCCCCTAGGGTGAAGTATGGGGGTGAGAATGTTAAATTCTGGGCTGGCTTTTCATCCTCAGGACCTGGACAACTCTACGTAGTCCAGGGAATCATGAATTCAGAGGAATATTGTGAAATCCTGGATCATAACCTGAAGCCGTTCTTTGTGAAGTTACAGCCTGGTAGACGATGGATCATGCAACATGACAATAATCCAAAGCATTCCAGCAATACAACCAAGGAATGACTAAAGAACAAAATTCATGTTCTGGATGTGCTAAAATCCTGACTTAAAATCTTTCCAAATACTGTGGCGGGATCTGACGCGGACAGTTTATGCAAGACGCCCATCCAACCTCTCTCAACTGGCTGCATTTTGCAAGGAAGAGTGTCAAAAATTCCCCCAAAGTAGATGTGAAAGACTGATAAATCACTAAAGAAAGTGTTTGGATGAAGTTCTCGTAGTAAAAGGAGGTGCCATGTCCAATTAAGTGAGAGGTTCACATATTGCATCCATGAAATGTTTCTTAAATCAACAACTTTTGTTGAAGAATGATTGACAATATTATCATTCTTTTTGTTCAAGTCCATTATTTTCAATGTCAGCAAAGTAGATTTGGGTATGACTAAACATTTGATAAGGTTATTTTAATATTTTATACAAAAAATTGACCATGCCTGCAGGGTTCACAAACAGCACTATATATATATGTTGTGTATATTTCCATTGAATCCATCGTTAATGCCTTTTGTGAGGAAACACTTTCTCAACATGTCAACCACCTTCCCTCCTCCTCCTCCTCTTCCTTCTCCGTTTCCTACTCCTGAAGCAGCCGCTACTCCCTTTGCAGAAATTAGCCCCAGACCTGGCCGAGGTGATTGGTATCAAATTGCGGCAAGAATGGAAACTTGATGGTGCTTCCTCCGTGGTTTGCCTGCTAGCTAACCGTAAGCATAAGCGTCACCAAAACCAAAACCATAAGCATAAGTGCAATAGCGTAATGTGCTATGCGAGGTTCACCCTGGACATGAAAGTCAGGAAGAAAGCTTTTAGTTTCAACACAAATGTGGACTTTGTAAAGATATGACGTTTGTCTAAACCACCTTTTTTAAATCTTATTGTTAAACCTTCCTTTCAAACCTCAAGTCTGGCCACATTCAAATCCCAACCTACACTTGAAACCCTAGCTTGAAGTCCTCAACCTGGTTTGAAACCCTAATTTGAAACCAAACCCTGTCTTGAAACACTAAACGTGGTTTGAAGCTCTGATTTGTATGTATGGATTGAAACCCCACCCCCGTCTTTGAAACCCCACTCTTAATCCGTAAACCTGGCTAAAAACCCAATTTTAAAAGATGGGCTTTGATTGCCTGTTGAGATATGAAGTGTTTGCGTGATGTAAGAGAAGGAAACAAAAACAAGGCAAGCATCTCTTAACGCGTTGTTTGCCACGACTCCCTCCCTTTCCTCGTTCGCTGTCTCACTGGCTGGCCGTCGCCGGCAAGCCATTTGCTTCTGTTTTCACAACTCACACGGGACGAGCCCCTGGGTTTGTTATTGTAGGCTTTGCTGAACATGAGCTGGTCTTTACAGCGGATTCAGAGCATTTGCTTCCAATGAAAATCTGTTATTGGATTACAAACACCGCGACACACGGACAGACCCACCCGTACACACACGCACACACACACACTGTCTGAACTTCAGGGTGCTCAGGAGCACCCAAACAAAAAAAATGAAAATAAAAATAAGAAATGTTGACAATGGAATACTTTCCATATGCCCTTATTTATTTTAAAAAAATTTTACTCTTTGAGCATACCAAACTTTCTCACAAGCAAGCCTGCAAGAGTTATGAGTGTCAGTATTAGCTACATGGCCTCAGACCTGCTGTTGCATCCTGGGAATTCTAGTTTTACAAAGTCATTTGTATGTGCTATATTAAAGGTTTGATGAATTTGGTGGTTCCAGGGTTTGTTTTATATCCCTGCTAATTTACCCCAAAATTAAATTTAAGCAGTAACAGATACAAGTTTGGGAATAAAGCTCCTGTCATGCTACCTGAAGTTTAAGGTACCTGTAGGTACTGGATCTAATAGGTACCAATGTTTAAATGTCCAGAGGCCACTCCAAAGGTTCCTGGACTTCTTCAAAGGACTACCTGCCATTATCCCAAAAAATTATCCCAATTTTAGACAATATTTCAAAACAGACAATGCTCATCTAAGAGTTCCTATTCCTAGGGTAAAGGTCATGTGGTTAGTAAGCTACCTAAATATTTAGTTTTTATATTTGTTGTTCCTGGAATTGAATTTAGGTTCTGAATTCCAGCTCAATTTTGGCTTCCTGAAGTCCAAAAACACAGTGGTCGTTGAAAGGTTCCTGGTTTCTGTGGTAGTGCTGCCTCTTGAATATAAGTTTGACAAGTTACAGATACTAGAACTAAATTTAGACAATAGTTTCTGCAATCCAAAACACACGGTTCCATGAAAATTCCTGAGTCTGGGCTTCCTACTGTAAGAGTTCCAGGAAGTCCTTGCTATTTGTCATTTATGGGACTCAAAGGTTCCAATCACATAGTTTCAGACGCCCAAGTGCCCGCTCTTCTTTTGGTGCTGTTGAATTACCCCAGAACAATTTTTTTTGACAAACTTCTAAACAATCAATGTTCATTAAAGAGTTCTGGAATTTTGTTCCTGGAACTAAATTTTGACTCACATTCCAAACCTACAATGGTCCTGCAAATGTTGCTTCTCCTGTGGTTGACATTCCTCTTGGGTACAAGTTCGACAAGTTCTTGATGCTAGAACTAATTTTAGCGAGTAGATCCTACAGTCCAAACAGATGGTTCCTTGAAATCATTAGTTCTGGGGTAGGGTTGCTGAAGCTTGAAGGATCCAAACAGATATATTCCGAGGTGCTGGGGCTTCTTTCATCCCTAGAAAATTTCTCTGGAACTAAATTTAGAAAATAATTTAACAGTGGTCCTCCAAAAGTTTCTCGTCATTGTAGTCGAAAAGCATCAGTTTTGCTGCCATCTTCCTGCGCATATGTGCATGATTAATGTTCGCACTTGCGTTTCAGGAACCTTGCTTTATCACCGCGACTTCATTAAGAAGCTCTCCATATGTGTGCATATGCATCTTGGTGTTGCGGGAGTACCAATCGTGGCGCCTTCGCTATCCTAATGGCGTGTATAATTCAGGTGCCCTGCAGGCGCGCTTTTGCCTGAGATAATGGGGAGCAAAGGCCCCGAGTTTTAGGCCCCTGATTATTCCGCTGATGGCGGCGGACGTGGAAAAAAGTCATCTCCCGCCGGATTAGAGCCAACATCCCCATTAATTATCAATGTGCTGGGGGTTTAGCGAGGTGTCGCTCCGGCGCCGCTGGAAGCCGAGCAAGCTTTAGAAGTGCTTTGTGTGTAATCAATAAATAACCGCAGCCAATTCTCACCGCGCTTTTTATTTGTATTTTTTTTTCTCCTTCGCACTGGCAGCTCAGCTCAGTCGCTTGGTTACCGCTCCTTGTGTTTCTTTGAATGGCATCTACCTTCTCATTTTGAATACTGATAGCAACAATTAGGCTCATATAGAGTGCTAACAGTAATTGGTGAGACACACTTGTGTATATAGAGGTACAGTATATGCGTGAATGCATAGAAAAAAAGCCTTTTAACGCTCTCCCACCCTCTTTAAGCTGGCTTCCCCCTCAGGTGAGGTGAACTGGTCTTAATAGAGCGCCTTATCGAAGGCCTACAGGTTGCTGTAAGCATCCGTGACGCCATTGTTATTAAAAGCAGCTAGCTTTGTTAGCGCAGTTTTTTTGCCGCTACCTTTTCTTTGGGAGCCTTCCCTTTTATACCGCCGTGTTACTGTTTTCTAGCTCGAGTCAAATGGCGGAATAACTATGCGCCCCCCCCTCTCTCCCCTGCTTCCACATGCAGGATAATAAAGACTTAATCTCTCTGTCAGTTTCAATTCTGCGCGGGCCAGGATGGCTGAGTGGGGAAATGCGACCTTACAAGTCTTTTGTGCTGGGATGCGAGCTGTGTTTTGACTGTGGGAGTTATGAAAGGCAAGGATATTTATAAAAGTATCAAAAATGAATGCGTTTAGGATGCGCTATTCACTTTGAGCTATTGTTGCATTTGCGTTCAAAGACTCCCTCCCACACCGCCATCCGCATGGGAATTCCTCACTATTTTATTGCCCTTTGAGGTGCTTGACATCAACAAATGGCGCGTCTAATCTCTCGCCTTCTAATTATTATTTTTTTAACAGGCGACGGCCTGGACAACAGTGTGGCCTCACCGAGCACGGGCGATGATGACGACCCGGATAAGGAGAAGAAGCGCAATAAGAAGAGGGGCATCTTCCCCAAGGTGGCCACCAACATCATGCGGGCGTGGCTCTTCCAGCACCTAACGGTGAGTTTGGAGTGACAAAACCCTCCCTGACTGGATATTTTTTTCACAGTAATTCATCATTGAATTCATTCTGTAAGCACATAGTTCTTGTTTCTCTATGGCTCCAGTTTGTCTTTTTCTAAAATTAGTGGTATTCAGTATCATTTTTTTTTTAAACCAATACCATTACGAGTATTTATGATATGTAAAATATCAATTAACACAATGACAGATCATTCTGAACAACGATCTTTCTGTCTTTCTGACACACATGATCTCTCATTTGATGTGTCAAACAGCCGTAGCGTAGCACCAACTACTGGCAAGGAGCACTTGCTCAATGTCAGATTTTTTTTCATTTAGTATCGGTGGCTGGTATCAGCATCCTTAATGAGTACCCAGTACCTTGAAACAAGGTTGGTGTCTGATACCAATTTCTGGTATCGGTACTCGCCCATCTTGGTTCCTGCTTGGGTTTTTTCAGTCATTCCTTTGACTTAGTAGGCATGTATTATTCTTCTATCTGGACTTGGGTTTCTCCAAATACAGCATGAAACTCTGGGATTTTCGGAAGTTTGGGATTTAAGCAATACATCCAGTCACTCATACGACGTGTACAATGTATTACTCCCCTTCCTGAAACGTGGGTTGTTGTTTTTCTCCAGAATAGTCAGCTTTTAAAATAATTTCATTCACTTAGTCGTTATGTGTCTTTCTGAGACTTGATTTTTAAGAGAAACACTGGGACATTAAAATCATTCTATTCACTTGGTCGGCATGTGTTAGCTTCTGTGTTTGGGACTTGGATTTCTCTTTTTTCCCCCCGAATATATACGTACAGTACACATTCCCATTGAGAATTCACTCACTCAGTATTGCTACACTTTCTGAGTCTTGGTTTGTCTTTTCACCATACATAGAACACTCAATAAAAAAAAAAATTGTTTAAAAGTGTGGCATGGGACCTTTAAAATGATTCCTTTCACTCAGTCGGCATGTGGTACTGCCATTTTTGTGACTTTCTGTTTTGTCCAGCTATATAGAATGCTTCCATCTTGAGAGAATATTTGACTGTTGACACATACTGCTCCTTTCTTTGGCTTAACTCCTGTAGGATGATTGCTACTTTGATTTGAAGCTGGCATTTTTCTTGAATTCAGGCCAGTAATATTTTAAAAGCAGTCATTACTGTCAAATGGCAGTCGCCAGTCATGTATTTTCATCCTCAGTTGCTCTCAGCGTCACATTTCGTGTGAAAACATCTCTACGCCACCGCTGCCACTTTGGTTATTAGCACGCCAAACAACACAATGCTCGCCGGATCACAGCGCCTCTCATTTTTCTTCTTCTTCTACTATCACGCTGCACCTCTCTCTCATAAACGCACACTTGTGTTGTCATCCGCTCCGAACCAAGCGGCGTCCTGTTAGCGGCTTGTGGAGACGCTTTGACGGCGCGATTATTAAAAACAAATATTTAATTCTTTCAACGAGACGGCGAATGGTGAGAAGCAGCTTGTGATTTCACTCAGTGTGCTGATAGCGGCAACGGCAGCAGACCACAAGATCACTCCAGGGCACTTCCTCGCTCAGTGAGGGCTTGACGGAGTTCATCTTTACACTTGAACTCATCCAACCCAAAATGTTACGCCAATACTGCAGGCTAGCTAATGCCACACTTACGAGCTGCCTCACTGTTTGAGCTGCTGCTTTTTGTGTTACACCAATTGGACACATGCACACAAACAAACCCCCCATTATCTTTCAAGTGTATTTAATAATTGAGCGCACATGCAGGAGAAGATGTTGATACAGCAAAACTAGACTGGTGCAGCGAGCCCCCCGTTTACGTTCGGGCCCTCAGGGGAGTCGCCGTTGTGCCTGAGTGGAAGGGAAAGTGGGTGGCGGGATGAAGCTGCCAGAATATGTAGGAGGAGGTGGAAGGGGGCATTCATCCAGCATCCAGCTGTTTGCGCATCTTAGTTAAGCTTTTGGAGTTTGTCGTAAGCACAATTTTAATACATTTTTTTATTCATTTCTAAGATCAGTGGTCATCAGATGTAATCAATAATTTAGACGTTCAGTGTGAAAGTATTAAGCTAAAAGCCATGTTTCCATCCAAGCAATATGTAGTAATTTCTGGACTACAAGCATTCACTTGCATTCGACCCGGCTAATACAAAGGTGTGGCTGATCCATCAGATCACAAGGGGGCGCACTATAAAGAAAGCGCAAGAGCGTCAGGCAGAGCAAACCAAATTAAGTGAGCCCAAATACAGTAAGAGAGACAGAACAAGAGCGAGACAATTTGCGCCCTCATTATGGAAAAGAAAGTAGCGGGAACCCGGTGCGGTAACATTAAAAACACCTGTGGCTTACACTTTATTCCCCAAATTTAGCTAGTGCAGCTTATAGTCAGGTTCGCCTTGTAGTCCAGAAATTACTGTAGTTTAATTCATAATGGTTATTGTATAGGTACATATTGCATGGGTGCGATATTCTTTCAGACTCTTTACAATAGAAACTGCAAATAATATGACAGACAGTGTGGTACCTGACCCTATATTGCTTCTAACTTGTGAAAGGTGCCAAAACTGACGTTTCCATGAAATAGTGTAGTTCGGTAAATCAGGCTGACGTTTTCTTGATAGGCTGGATGCTGCCAGAAAAAGTAACTAATCCAATCGACCAATCAGTGGACAGCATTGCTTTTAGCCACACAACATGCAAGTGAATTGTACGTACACTGACTAAAGTGGGCTTAGGCAAAATAGGCCTATCACACTGTGTGGTCATTTAAAATCAAAATGTATGAAAGTTGGAGTTTGAATCAGATGTTTTCTTAACACAATTAATCCAAAATAAATGTGATAATAGTGACACCGTTTAAGGCTGATACTGAATTTTCTTGAACTTTCCATTGCACTATGCGACATGGAAGAGACCAGTGGACAGCAATATATTTAGCGCCACCCTATCCAAGCAAACAAAGTGCTGAAAAATGTGTGGTACAATCAGGATATTTTGTGACTGTTTCCATTAGAAATGGCAAAAACTGCAAGGGGATTAGTGTTCACCATTTGAAATTATACAAGGTGAATTTAAGTGGACCTATTGGCGGAAACATGGTGACAAGTTACTCAATGCCTGTGAAGCCTTGGCATAAGTTTCAGAGCTGCAGCGCTGGCCTCTGAGGAGGAAACCTGGTACCGCCTCTTCAAAGCTTCCCATCATGCATTTGGAATGGACACCCTGCTGCCCCTAACCCCCTTTGCTTTTATCCAAATGGTATTTTCTTGTTTAATTTAACAAGAAATAAGTAGTAAATGAAAGCTCAGACCTCCGATCCCCCGACGCGCCGCTCCCCTCTCCCCTCTGAAAAGGCAATTTGTGAAATTATGTGATGGAGTAATTAGATGGAATTCACAAGCACGCCTCAACAGCCACCCCCCCCCTCCCCCACACCCTTGCACTAATGCCCCTCCTCTTCCCCCCTCCATAACAGTTATTCACGTTCATGGCTGCCTGCCTCGAACAGGGAGGGGCGGTGGTGTTAGCTGGCAGACTGGGACGCGATCTAGCACACATTATCGCTAACACTCCCGTTGCTGGCTGAGCTCCCTGCCTATTTGTACACACGGGCGGTGTAACGAGAGGCAGCCGCGATCGCAGCTCGTAAACGAAGCCAACCCCGCGATGCACACCCTCCTTCCCCCCTTCCCTTTCCACCATCGCCGCCACCTTTTCTCCCTTTTAAAATGTATAAAACGCACGAACAGAGTGTATAAGAAAAAATCCAACTGGAAGGCATAATCCACCGTTAATACAATTAGAGGCTAATTTAACCGCTTTCGTACGCACATGTACCACCCCTTACCAGCTCAAACCACACGCACACACACTCTCACACACACACAAAGTGAGGTTTTGAATAGAAACAGGTGTGAAAAGTGACGTAATTCATTCATAAACTGGCAATGATAGCGATAGCAATATTAATTCTATAATTCATATATTTTTTGTTGTGTTAAAAGGAACCCCAACTGTAATGACAAGTTTGCTCTATATCATTTATTTGGTTGTTACTAACATAACTATGAGATTCATTTTTCAAAAATAATTTCCAGTTTAATACATTTTGCAGAAACTTTATTTGGACGTAGGCCGCCATTGTTATTTACGTCACAACGCATTCAGTGTCGAGCAATGTGAAACGCCTATAAAGAAAGCAAAGTAAGCTTCCGTAGCGTTCCTAAAGGGACGATCAAAACACTTGAATGCGTCTGGTGAAATACAAGAGCACGGCGCGGTTGAGGGTGACTCTCCCGATAGCATGTTGTTTCTTTAGGAACGCTACAAGGTTTACCTTGCTTTCTATATAGGCGTTTCACATTGCTTGGCAGAGAGCCAGCCGCCATTCTACATCATTACGCACTGAATGCGTTGCAACGTAAATAACAATGGCGGCGTACGTCCAAAATAAGTTTCTACAAAATGTATTAAACTATAAATTATTTTTGAAAAATTCATTATAGTTATGTTAGTAACAATTAAATAAATAATACAGAGTGAACTTGTCATTACAGTCGGGGGTTCCTTTTTTTATTCATTATATATATTTAAAAACAATTATCGGACAATTAATCGTTAAATTGAATTTTATTCTGCCAAAAATAGGAAGCGGCATCTGCCTAAAAAAATCCATATGTTTTATTTTAAATGTAGTTTCTCAAGTCAATCTAATAAATGTACTGTACAATTGGGCTGTGACAATATAGATATTCAAGTTGTATTGATCAGTGTATTTCAAAGGATAATGATACGTTTCTCAATGGACTGTATATTCAAGGTTAAATTGTGATTCTTATTTTTAAAATGCACAAAGCTTGCACATTTAGGCCTCATGAATCTATTTGTAATGCTTCTTTTTTTGCGAGCAGCACTTTCAAGGAAATGTGCCGCTTAACAAGAATTAAGCATCCGTAGTCGTGCGAGCCCTAACTGTGGCGTGTAATTCTCGAGATAATCGGGATTGCGCTGTTGCTTGTCCGTAATCTGTCCCCGATCGTTGCAGATATGCCAAGCGTTCCTGCAGGCGCCAGAAGAGGCCAAAGTCGACCTCAGACGGCATCAGTCTGAGGCTGTTTATTGCTGGAGCCTGAACATGTCATCACCGTGGTCACCTGGGGCAAGAACATCAGTGCGCCCTCTAAAAAGCGCCGCTCTGTACTTTTTTTGTTCTTCATTACAAGGGCTGACCGCGTGGACAAAAGTTCTCTTCATCAGTCGACCCTGTTGTCGTTCCTCCTCAATCTTAATTCTTCATCTTACTAAGAAATTTGGAATGCTGCATTCCACAATGCTGGGAAGTCCCAAATGTTTGACATAAAACAGCGAGATAACTGGAAGAAAAATGGGAAAATAACCCCCCCCAAAAAAAAAGAAAACTCACTAGAAACCTACAGTATAGTAAATTAGTTCACTATTTAACATCATTAGCTCTGCATGGAAATTGGTGTGTTAATAAATCTAAATGGTCACAATTGAATGAATGAATAGATCAGTTAACAAATCATTCCACATTTTATTTGGCTTTATATATTTGATTTACCATTCACCCAAAAAATATTTAATGAATTTTTGGTCAAACACAAAGAATAAAAAATATCTTAAATGGAATTTTCCCCAAATAATGGCTTTTATTATTCTTAAAAATGACACTTAATCCTTTAAATTTGCCATTTAATAGTCTTAAAAATGACACTTAATCCTTTAAATTTGCCATTCAATGGTCTTAAAAATGCCACGTGTCTTAATTGCACTGAACCAGCTCAATCAATCTTACATCTTGTAAAAGTGTAGTTGGCAACTTTGCATTAACAGCTTCATTGCTGGTCATATGGTGGGTGCGCATCACTCCACAAAAGACGATTCAATACTGTTCTCGATACACGGGGTACGATACGATTCAAGAATGTAACGATTTGAAAATGTAAAAATTTGGTTTGCGTCAGTGTCTTTTGTCATGTTTATTTCTTGCAGCATGTAAAAGCTTTCCAAAGTCAAAACTCTCCAAGTTAATTAAATTCAAAGAAACAATAAATCATCGGCAACGTCAAAACGGTTTCTACCTGGTGTACCTCTCTCATAAAAGACAATTGCATACATATTTCGATAGGTAGCGTGCGATACAATTCAAGGATGCAACGATTAGATTTGGTTCGTAAAATCAAAACTGAATTTGCGCTTCCAATCGTATTTTTTGTTTTTTGCTACACCCTTAATATAAATATATACTGTAAACGCATTTTCACCACAATACACATACTTGCATAATTGACAAGCCCACCACCGTTTGAAAATGAATACATTCTCTCATATTCTCCACAAGAACGTCTGCCAATTAAATGGCTGACTGCTTGTTCAATTTCAGGCATGGGTCATTGACTCTTTGAGCCGTAATGTTATGAAAGACATCCACCCAATTTTATATTGATTGGTGAAACTGGTTCAAGTTTCCAGTTTCCACCACTTGATTGACTCTTGAACCTTAAAATACAACAGTATATACACCCAACTGCAAAAATTGGCGAGTTTTAGCGAAGTAGCCAAAATGACACCAGCGAACTCTATATACTGTAAATGAAGTAACTATGTAGGGTGTATGTTGTAAAGTTGGTATCTGTAAATGTCAGAATTTGGGGATTTTGTCAGGATTCGTAAAGAATTGCAAAGGTTTCCAAAGGTTTTCTTGTTGCAAAGACATTTTGAACTGTTTTGAAATGTTCGTGACAAGCAAAGACTGTCTGCGAACTTTGCAACCTTGCAACGAAAACCCAAAATGTGCTACTTTAGAAAGTGTCTGCTGCTCAGTGAGATACCATCTTAACCAACACAAAAAGAGAGCTGCCTATAGGTATAAAAACAAGCAATGTTCTCAATATCTACAGGGCACTACTGAGTTAGGTTTTGGTGGTTGTATCTGGGAAAATTAAAAAAATGTCACCAGGTTATCCTCACTTCATAAAACTGGCAAGTTTTCGGGCAAATTTAGGCCTCCAAAAAGGCCATTCATCATCCCAAGACTTGGAAAGTCTTCCTGTTGGCGGTTGATAGGCCACGTGTCCCAGTGCTGCTTACCCCATGATTTTTGTTGTCTTGTCAAGGGGCGGTGGCGGGGTGGGGGGTGGGGAGGGGGGGTGACTCCACAACATCAGCTGACCGTCTTTAGCTCCCATCAAAGAGAGACAAAGACACAATGTCCATCTTGCCGCGTGCTGCGCAGTTGTGTTGCCTCCTCACGAGATTACGATCTTAATCCAGTTTAAGTGGCCGTCAGAATCAGCGGCGCCAGCGCTTTGACGCTTTTCAAAGAGACGACAGACAGCGGCGCACATGTGCCAGCGGCCTGGCGTGACGCTGGAGAACAAGTCGGTGTTCTTTGCTCGCCCTGAGATGCTTCATTTGAGGTGGTGGAAATGCCTTTGGGCCGATTGTGTGTTACACTACATGTTTGTTTGTCACTCGGTGTGTGTTGTGGTGTCAGTGCTACCGCGTGGAGCCGCATGAGAAGAGATAATTTGATGTTGGGTTAGGCGATTTTGAGATTTTATTGATTAATTGAAGTTAATTGCGCAGGAATTTTTTTACAAATATTTTATATTATATTATATATATATATATATATATATTATATTATATTTTCTTTCATATTTATTTGTAGCTTCTGTAACGTTTTTCTCTAAGAAATACAAATTTGTTATAACATTTTTAATTATCTTCTAAACAAAATAAAAACGATTTTTTTTTTAGCAAAACTTTTTGAACCATGTCATTGTCGTTTACAAAAACTTTGTGGGGGGGAATCTAAATTAGTTTACAGCACAATTATAAGTTATCACGCCATTTGGTGTCAAGCAAGGAAGGCAGCTGAGTCAACCTCACACACACGCACACACACACGCACATATGTGCACACTTTCTGTGGCCCCCAACCCCCACATTGGCCCACACCTTGTAATGAAAACATCATCAATTATCCCTCTTGACAGGCCCTAGAGACCAAAGGCAGGCAAGGGGGGCATCTTTTTTGTTGACTGACCCTCACATAGACACACATATGCACAAACGCTCACTTGTGTTTGTGTATCCAAAACACAATAGCACGATGAGCCATTTTTGCCAAATAGTGACCCATGGGAGTGTGTATGCAACTGGGATTGTGTATGCAACTGGGGGTGATTCAGTGTGTTTCATGAGGTCTTGGTGGTGGTGTTGAGGTACTGGGGTGAGGGGTTGTAGTACAACCAGGGCAGAGAGGTAGCCGGCAGTCCCCACACAGATTACATGAAAGGCCATCTGTTCTCTGATTGATGGACAGAATGATGGATGGATCTTTTTTTTTTTAAACAGGGGCAAGGAAGCATTTTTGGTAACCCGAGTGGGAGGTCAGAACGGATCCTTGCTATGAGGCACTGTGTGACCTCTCCCGCTTAAAACGAAAAAATCACAGCAGGGTTTTCACGGGTCGTTAAAAAGCTCATTAAAGGGATTTTGCTAAAATGAAGGCCTTAAATGGCATTAAGAAGCAACAAATAGAATTACGATGTTGAGAGGTATTAAAAATTTAAATACTTTCATACTGCATTAATACTGTATTACTTTCTCTGGTTGACCTTCATTTCCAGAGGTTTGTTTACATTTGTTGTGGCTAACAGTAGCATAGCAACATGGCCAGCATATTGACATATACTTAACAATTAATGTGTTTACTTACTTGCATCATAATATGTTTTGTGGGTATGTGTGTACTTATCAGCGACGTGATTGATGGTTTCATACACACATGCTCTTTCATTATCAACTGTGTGTTATATACATGCCTGTATGTATAAGTGTGTGTGTGTGCATGTGTGTGCTGGTGAAAAAAAAGACTAATAACTCTAGAATGACAAATCGTTCTAGGTAGTACGCTTACCGCACATACACACGCACATACGCACACACGCGCACATCCCCTCAACTGTGACATCAGCATATGGGTGGGATGCGGAGTTCCCCACCATGGTTGTGGTATTTATTGGAGAGTGAGTGCAAAGTCCAAGTCTGGAAAATACGGTCGCAAATTAGCAAGTTAGCTCGCGTCTATCAAAATATCTAGCATTTTTCAGAGGCCTCTGCCAAAGCTCGACAATCCTAATTTGATTTAGCGCCTCCTACAAATTTGTCATTAAGATTTATGCTTCGTTCAGATGAGAAATTATGACACCATCAATCAAAAAAAATGGATATCATTTCAAACGGCTTTCCATAATTTCCACTAACCTTAACCCAGGCTAAAGTTTGCGTTTGCACCATTTTGTGGTATCTTTGGGTAAATCAGAAATAGCAAAAAAACAACTAGATGAATTTGTGAGTTAATGTGTGAGCGTTAAGCTATTGCAACATTGGAAGAACGTGGCTTGATCTGCTTTATCCAGTTACTCACCAAATTTCAAAATTTTCCCTACTAAGCTTCAGTTACTTTTATTTATCAAATCAGCAGTTTTACATTAAAACTCCTTAAATGAAGTTCAGCGGCTTTGAAGAAAGTTTAGCATAGCCTTAGTGTGTGTGTACTGTGTGTAGCAGCTTGGTTGTGTTCAGCCAGCGATATATTAACTCTGCTTTAGTGTGAAATCACATTAGCGCTAGCTGTTAGCCGCTATCCATTAAGGCTGTTTTGGTGATCCGCGGGATTGTTGGATCTCTTTTCTAGCTGGAGTCAGCAGCTCGACACCTCGTACTTATATTGCCACTGCCCCACATATACTACGTGTGTGTGCGAGTGTGTGTCCCTGTCACTTGTGTTATTTCTTTGTGTGTTTGTTTATGATTGATGAGGCATTTTGACACGCTAATAATTGGCATGCTCATTTATCAATGGGCTTGCGTTGCAAGATTGTGAATCATCACCCATTTACTCAATCTCATGTGATTGAGTATTATGGTATTTTTTTTGTTTCTTGTTTTTTTAATTCACACATGTGTAGTGTAATCTTGTAACAATCAAGCCACACAGAGGAGAGACAACTAATCACATGCACATTCACACCTATGGACCAATTTAGAGTCTTCACTAAAAGTAAAAAAAAAAAAAAAATGCGGGGGGGGGGGGGGGGTGGAACAAAACCCTAGAGCAAACCTACACAAGCACATGGATAACATGTCAACCCACACAGGACCCAAGCCTAGATTTGAACTCAGATCCTTAGAACAATGAGGCAGATCTGTTAAACACTAGTTCACCGTCTACCCTGCTCCTGTGATACTACCTCTCAAGCCGGTATAATAGATGGTTAGTGTGTGTGGGTGCGTGGGTGCTAATGTGTGTGTTGAGTGTTGTGAGAGAATTCCTATATCCAGTTAAGCAGGTGGTGAATACAAATGAGCAGCACGTCATGATGGTAGAATTCGGAGCACGAGAAAAAAAAAGCATGACATTTTCTTTACTTTCTCCCATGATGATATTTTCTGTTTTTCTTTCCCCCCCAACAAAATTGAGTTGTCTTATTTCCTGCCTCTTATTGTAAATATTTTGCACACTTCACCTCCGTCCTGCAATCAGGAGGCGAAGCAAGTGCTGCTCACTTGTTTGTTACGACGGATTAGCTCATTGATTTGTCATAGTGGTGCACTGATGGAGAAGATGAGCAGGAGGAGGAGAAAGAAGGCAGAGCTCGGGCACTTATAGGCAACTAAACAAGAGGAGGAGGAGGTAAATGGAAGGAAAATAAAAGAGGGGGAAGGGAAGGGGGTGCTGTAGCGTGAGAAAGCTAGCAAAAAGCTAAATATAGAGCAGATGGATGGAAGAGGGCATGGGCAGGTGAGAAGATCTCTACTGCGTGTAGATGTACTTGAAACGAGACGTCCCTGAGCGTCATCTTCAGATGCATCAGGGAGCAATTGTGAAATTACCTCACCTACTTTTCAGCGTTTACCAGCCCTCCCCAAAGCTGACTTTCTAATTAAAACGTCAGGGGCAAAAGGGTAATTATGCTAATAACTTAATAATATCGCCAAGATTATTAGAGTGTGCCCAAATTGCTTCCTCCGGGCGATCGGCTTTCGGCGGCAGTCAAATTTCTTTCATAGTGGGGTGGAATGAACGACGCAAAATAAGTCACAAACTCAGGAAAGCTCCAACAAAGCAGCATTGGATAAAGAAGTGAAGACAAATTCAAAGGAGCTAGTCAATGTCCCAAACCCTCTTTCTTACTTCTGCCAAGGTCAAACAGTCCAGCACCAAATCCAGACAAGATACAGATTTTAAAAGTTAAAACATTAGCATTATAATCATGTCGGCGTTAGCGATGGCTGCTACATTCTTAGCATGAGTTGTTTGTTACTAAAATACAAAATGTCATGGGTTTGTAGTTTGATTTTTCAATCAATTCTAAACCAAAAATAGTTAATGAACTTAAATGTCAAGCAGAAATGTTTTTTGCTTTTTCCCTTGCTCTGCCTCTGTTTGCAAGTATGCCAAGTTGTTAGCAAACAAGGGATATTCCAGAAGATTTTGTCTCCGGAGCAACAGGTTCTTAAAAATCTGATTTGGGGATTTTTATTTTTATTTATTTTTATTTATCATATCATTTTACTAAGGTACTAGTGTGAGGTTTATACTGACAGCTTAGCAAATATGACAAAAGTGAGTTATTTGAAAACTCAAAGCTACCATTTTAAAGCTCTGACGTCATGAAAACTGTTATCAGCATGACACTAGTTGGGCTATTTTTTTTTTAAACTGCAATTGTGGAATTTTTAGCTCAAAGAGTTGACACATTTTCTTTTCTACTGCCAATATATTGGTTGATTTCATGGATTTCTTTTATAACTAGTCACATCTGATTTCATATTAAGATGTGTTCTTTACAGTACAGTACACCTTATTTAGAGGGATTTTCTGAGATATCTTAAAATATTCAAGTATTTTTAAAGGCAGCTGGCGTGTTATAAAGAACAATACATACATACTTTATTTGAGCCAGTCAGTGGGAGGGGGTGTGGCATACTTACCTGAGCTAATGATCGAAAAGGATGGCCTCCATTTAAGCCAGGAAAAACTCTGATGTGCTCACATGCATGGCAAAGGTAATGACACATAATTCCTGTTTGGCAGACGCCACAAAACAATCGTCATTTTTTGTAAAGCTCAGCGACGGCTGCTGTTCTACGGCGCAACCCGCTGTTACCCTCCATAGTGGCACATCCCCACCTACTAGCCCCCCACTTTCATGTTGGCCCGGCCCCCTGAAGTAGCGGCGGTGCACCTCCAGCTGTGGCTGCCGTTCACCGATGCCTTTTGGAGTGCCTCCCCTCGCTCAAATAGGCAGTAATTACAGGCTTAAAGAGGTTTAGTGGTCCAGCAAACTACATAATCACCCCTTGAATTAGCCCCGGCTCATCAGGCGCAGTCCAACGAGCAGCCCACCGGCGCGCCATAAAGGGGCGGCACGTGTGGCGAAACATTCGGCCCACCTCCGACGATGCCTCCCCTCCTGTGCTGGAATGGCCACAGCTAACGAAGCACACCCTCGTTTTTAGCGCAGACCAATATGGAGCCTTGTCATGACTTGACTGTCAGTGTAGAATTTCAAGATGATTATTGTCAATCCCAGTTGAGTTTTACTGTCAAACTAAACATAAAACAGAGAATTGTCATTTGTGTGTTTAAAACAAGCATGTAGTTTTGCCATTATTGTCTGTTAGCTTACTGCTAACACATCATGGGAAACACAATCGTCTATGTGGCAGTCTTATAACAGAATGGATATATTACTGCAGTTGTGTATGCATGGCTGTATATTGCCCATTGGTGACCAAGTCACCCAAGCCAGAAGGAGCCACTTTGATTTGATTTGAATTTTTTAGTCTATTTAATTATTATGTTGTGTTCTCAGCTTACAGTGTTATAGAGTGCTATTTTCCTTATTAAATAACACATTACAACATTTTTGTTTTGTAAAAAAGGCAATTATATGCACAACGCCATGCTGATAACTTGAAATCTTACTACTTCTAATCTGTTGAGACATCGTCATCAATGCTACCAGGAACATATTCCACTTCATAAGTTCCCAAGATGTCAATTATGATGGCAACTTAATAAAAAATATATAATTAATATTCTTCCCTTTATTCAAAAATAGGACCTTATTTCAAATTGAAAGTGCAGAAAATGCACAAACATAAAGTGATAATGATTCAGTTTCTGTTTCGGTCAGTCAGAAAATCAACATGTTAACTGTTTTCTAAAGTAAACGCAGATGTTTGCAAATGTCATGTTTTGAAAAAAGATCATCAATTTGCTTTCATGGAGGACTCGTGAAATCAGAGCACATTTTCTGTTGAGAAGATGAAATTCCAAGGATTTGGACAATTTCATATTAAACAAGGTCTCTAAATTGTTAATTGATTATCAAAAGTAATTATCATTTCATTTGATATTTGATTACTTGTTGATTCATCCGTTAATCAATGTACCTCTAATGTCAATCTCTGATTTACTTGACCACTCTCTATTAATGTATTTTTTTTTCTTGCGGCGTGTTATCTTATGCAGAGTTTGAAAGAGTAACAAGCCTAAATACTGAAGTAAATTACAGAAGAATCTGCTTTAGTGCAGCAACCAAGTGTTTGTACTTTGTTACTTCCCAATACTGTGAAGCAGGATTTTGCACGGTACAGAGTGTGAATTAGACAAACGTTGCCGATGATGATCAATTACCCGAGATGAGCTACGCTTTCCACACGCCGCTAACTCCATTTGTTTCCCAAAAGGCCGCAGCATTGAGGGAATTCCCTAAACCAACAAAAGCTGTTTGGGGGGAGGGGCTCGAGGAAAAACGCTCATTAATGCATGAAAATATCTGTTTTTCCCCTTTATCTCCATGAGATATGGAGAGACACTCGATGACAAAGTGCCAAATGCTGAATTATTCATGTTACAAGCTCGGAGACGTTTAAGCGCGTTTTTTTTGTTTTGTTTTGTGTGTGTGTTATTATTTTTTAGGGAGGGCTTTGTTTTCTTGTTTTGTTCACTTTCTTTTTTTTCTCTTTAATCCTGTCTTTTTCTCTCTTGCTTTGTTTGTCGTTTGCCCCCCCCGGCTTCCTTCATCAAGTCAATGGGGACGTCGGCAGACACGTGACAGCAGTCTTGTATACGTAAAAGTATCAAAATACCTTCACGTCGAAGAACAATTTTTTTTTAAATATTTCATTTTGAAGTAATGAGTAATGAAGGGGGAAATGTATCGAAGTAAAAGGATGTATTTTGTGGGGGGAAAGCAGAGGAATAAAATGGAAAGTTGACATAAATAAAGAAAAAAACTAGAAATATTTCTGCGGAAATTTTGAATGGGCCTGCTGACTCTTGCAAGGTGGAAAGACGCAATACTTTTTGCAATAGTAGTAGTAGTATAGTAGTAAAATTACTTGTTTACCTTACAAGACTGTTGCTACTAACGATGATTGAAGAGGAAGCAAATTTGGGGAGTGTGCACAGCTTGTGTTGGAAAGTCTGCACTTGCTCTCAATTTTGGCATAACAATGTGCTCACCTCCCCAAATATTTAAGGAAACGTCATACTGGCCTGGCAGCACTCGCAGTAAACAGTGCGTTCCTGAGTGTGTGTGTGTGTGTGTGTGTGTGTGTGTGTGGGCGTGTGTGTGTGCGTGTGTATCTAACCCTCGGGCCAAAAAAAGCCCCCCTCAGATTAGCCGTTTGGGAGCGGGCCCGCTGCTCGGTTTGTCGCTCATCTGCCAAGTCAACAAGCAGGAATCAACGTCCCACTTGTTGATTGTTTAAAAAAGTCTTTCCGAGGCAGCCATTAGCGGCATGCTAGCTCTTGTCAGTGTAACACCGTTTTGATCCTCCGGGGGCACCCCAGTGTAAAAGGGGTCACGGCCCAGGCAAAGTGAGAGTCACACTCGTAGCATGCTAAGGAAGTTAGCATTAGCTGGTGAATTGATAGAGGTGGGAAAAGTACTCACAATCTGTACTCATGTAGAAGTACAGAACAGTTACTACAGTTCCACAAGTGCCAGTTATTAGTTAAGAGAAGCAAGTGGCAACAAAATTATTTGTTTGTTTATTTAATTAATTATTCGGTTCTACCTTTACAAGTTGTGCAAAAGTTACTGCTACTTTGTATCTAGCTATACTAATTAGTGAAAGTGTCAGCATTAATAATAATAACAATGCATTACATTTATATAGCGCTTTTTTGGACACTCAAAGATGCTTCACAGTGTTTGCATTATTCGTGCGCTCACACATTCACACTGTGGTGGCGGTAAGCTACTTAAGTAGCCACAGCTGCCCTGGGGCAAGCTGATGGAAGTGTGGCTGCCAGTGTGCGCCTACGGCCCCTCCGACCACCACCACACATTCACCCATTCCATACACCAGTGTGCATAGCACTAGAGGCAGTGTGTGTGTGAAGTGCCTTGCCCAAGGACACAATGACACATGACTTGGGGAGAGCGGGGATCGAACAGCCGACCTGGTTACTGAACAACCGTCTCTACACTCTGAGCCACGGCCGCCACAACACTGACCCAAAAATCTAACAAATAAATAAACCAAACTTGCTTTACTGTTTCACTTTCATTAAGCAAGTTACACTTTTACGTCATTTAATAATGGGCTCTCCCCAAGGAGCAAAAGTCACACAAAGTAGTCCAGATGAAAATAGACCAAGAATGTTAGCCGTTTGCATAACAATCTAATTAGCTAAAGCGTCAGTGTCAACATTGACCAAAAAAAATAAACAAATCAGGATTGTTTCATTAAAGTTTTTAGGAAGTGCAAAATTAATCAAGAATGTTAGCCATTAGCTTGACATGCTAATGAGCCAAAGCAGCAGTGTTGACATTGACAAAAAACAACAAATCGAGCTTGTTTTATCCAAGTGGCCTGGAAATGCGAAATGAAGCCAATTGTTGCGACAACTGTGCACTCACTAGCTCTATATGACAAAAACAATCAACATCCAACTTTAAACTTATTTTGTTTAGTTTTTGAACAGCAAAGATTTGTGGAATGGATTGAGGCAGCACTCCCTAGGACCTGACCGATTAATCAGCCAATATAAGCTTTTTTTAAATCTTAAGATTGTTAATAATGAAGAAAAAAAAGAATATGATGCTTGTTAAAATAGCCCCTTAGTGAAGAAACAAGCAAAATGCCACTCAGAAATTGAGCCACTAACAAGTTGTTTACTGCAATTATTGGCTGCCATGGCTGGCATCTGGGCGCCTTGTGACAAAGCCGATCATCTGCTGATGAAACATCGCCATGCCACCACTCGTCCATGCAGCGTCATGGCCTCTGTTTTTTTGGAGGGCAGCCATATCACATGACTGTAACGGTGTACAATCCCCCTAACCAAAAACCGGCCCCAACCTTGCTCTATTTAAAGCTGAAGTGCCGTGTCGAGCCAGCACACAAGCTGGGTGAGCTTTAAAAAGATAGAAGCGCGATATCGCCACAACGCTAATATGCGAGGAGGCAAGACAAAGATGGAGTTGAACACGCGAGCAGACTTCGTCACACGGCGAATAAAAAGGTGTGTGTGTACGCCATTTGAAACATCACAGGCGCTTGTGAAGTTGACTGGATTTGGCAACATCAGCGTTTATGTTTCTTGTCAAAGTGTATTTTTGGTGCTCCTTGGGTTTTTTTGTTTGTGCTGACGTGGCGAGATGAAGACGTCGGTGTAATAATCCTCCTCCTCATTGTAAAATGAAGCATCTCTGCAGCAAAAAAAGTCTTTTATAACATGTGAGTGACACTTACCTCCCCGTAGGGAAGACTGTGGTTTTATCGCAATATTAAGAAAATGTGACATTTTTCTTTTTGCCGTAATTATTAATTTTTCCAGTAATACTTTAACGTTATGAAATGATGAATAAGTGAGATCGTACCATTTTTGATACTGGGGCAGGGAGGAGTGTCTCTGTCGTGAAAATATAAAATTAAGTCTTCTAATAAAGTCAAATTTTTTTTTTTGTTAATTTGTTGTTAGTTAACTTAGCATGCTAATACTTCCTGGTTTTAGAAAGTGAGATTGTATTTTTTTTTTCTTCATTATGGGGTGAGAGGGAAGTGTCTCTGCTGTGACTCCTTTTTATTGTTTTGACTAGTTTAGGATTAATATTTATCTGAAACATAATAACATAAAATATTTACAGATAAATAAAATTAAACAATGACTGTTGTAATGGTATGTTATGTACTATCTTTGTTGAGAAGAAAAAAAAAGTAGTTGGACAAATATGTGCAATATGAATTCACATGTACGATGGAACGCATGGTTTGCTACAGGGTTTAATTCTGGGGCCGCTGCTGTTTTCACTGTTTCTGATGCCCCTGAGTTCCATCTTAAGAAAACAGTGGTGGTTGTTTTAAAGTGCTCTATAAATATAGAGTTGAGTGATGGGAGGCAGCGTCCTAACTGCATGAATAACAATGTCAAGTTGAGCAATTCGGGTCCAGCAGAACTAACTATCTAACAAAACTTAAGGAACTCTTCCTTAAAATACATGGAGATGAGGATTACATGACACAACGCTTTTTCAAGGTTTTTCAAGAATTCAAGGTGAAGAGAGCAAGGTTCGATGAAAAGGCTGCTCTCCCTGTTTATTTTGTTCACAAGTTAACTCTATACCTATATATTGAAATTGAAAAAAAAAACATTTTATTTTTCAATAAAGAAGGGTTCGGTGAATGTGCATCAGAGAAAGCTGGTGGGGTTCAGTACTTCCAACCACTGTTTTGGAGGCTCAGGGCAAATTAGAATAGCATAGCAGCACACTGAGGCTGAAATCTGATTGGGCAAAAATATCTACTTGCATCCAAGAGAAATAATATTGTGACTAGATTAACAGTATTAGAATTAAGGCTGTAAATGTTGGTCAGGACTTCTGATAATGTTTAGGCCGCCTTCTGTGAGCCTGCGAAGGCCTTGGCGGAGGTCTACGCCTTTCCCCATTGTAGTTTGATTTGGCAATGTCCCACTTACTTATATTAACAGGCAAAATAGCAAAGTCAGACTGATAAGATGAGGGAAAACATAACCCTCCCTCGTGTCCCTCCCCTCTGTCCTGGCAACCACATGCTTGCAGCGAGCAGGCTGTGAGTTCTCATGAAAGCGCTTGTATATTTGAAGAAGACATATCATTAAGATAGAGCAGAGGGAGCAAGGGAGGATGCGCAGAAACTTTCCATCTGCTCCTTTCAAGAACACGTTCCCTCTCTCGCTCTCTCTCGGCACGCTGAATCCAAGCCAAAGGCCATTAGGAGACACAGTATCACACACCATATTAAAACTTCACAGTTGTGACAGATTGGAGTTCATTTGGCATGCTACAAAAGCAAGAGGGGAGTATAAAAACACATTGTGTGCTTCAGTGTACTGTATATATGTTGTGTTGTTGGACTGTTCTGCCTATGGTAAAAGCATTTCCTGTATAAAATTTACTTTTTATCATAAACAAACAAACATACTCTACCCAAAATGCTCTTTAGCTACAGCCGGTAATATTGTATATAGTGACTCTTTACTGGCTATGTACTACATTGTTTTCATATTTTTGAAGGGTATATTCAGAGGGGGTGTCTGTATGTTGAAGCTAGTCCGTAACTTAAAACATTTGAAGAAAGTCTAATGTACTGTAGAAGAAGCCGCCGGATGTGTGTATGTAAGCTAACCACGCAAACAGGCTGCATTTGTTCTGCGCTGCAGTCTGTGGCGTGGACCCTCCCCATTTTGCGAACTACCCCATCATACATCACGAGTGAGACTCTGCTGCACTGGCCGCGATTGCCTTTTGTTTTGTCGACTGGGCGACGTATCATACGCTCACATGACGAGGTGCGACATGCTAGCGGCGCGTCATTTGTACGCTCCTGTAAAGCAAAAGCCTAAACAATGGCGTTTTATGACGTCCAACACATGGAGGCGGCAGAGCGGCGCCTCGTATCGGCCGTCCTTGCGTAACTTTGGGGTTGAGTCTATTTCTATGTGTTCCCATTTTCCGATATAGAACATTGTGTACGCGGCATACTGAGTTACCACACAAATCATGTTATGCAAGAAGTACCTTACCTCGTGTTCTTGTCACACATTGTAAATAAAAACAGAGCAGCTCAACTTCAGGCTAGTGGACGTCATGGCTAACTCCATCCATCCATCCATCCATCCATCCATCCATCCATCCAATTTCTGAACCACTTATTCATTTATATCAAAATTTACACTGATTACTTAATAAGAAGACAAACTACCGATGTTGCACTTTGCATTAGCATTTTTGTTCCCTGACTAAACCCAAAGGGAACCAAAGCCGTGATCTTAAGATTAATGTATGTGCTGAATGAACCCTGATGCTTAGCATAACATTGCACCCCTAATTTTTATTTTATACTGCATAAGTCCGCCTAAATATAGCAAAGGTAAGCCGATCCAAAAAAAGCAGATTTCTTATAAAACAATTTTATAAGATTTTTGATCAGATATGGCAAGCGGTTGGCAGCTAGCTAGTCTGTGGCTAGCTAGCAGTTGACGGGAGATGCTAGCATAGTCTTCATTTTGACTCAACTTTTTTGGGGGGGGACTTGATTGATTCACAACAAGAAGATCCAAATTAATGTCCTTTTGTCTCCCAAAAATACTCAATTTATCAACTGCCTGAATGGGGATAGAATCACGAAGAGGAGGTAAAAATTATGCAAAATAAAAGCAGCAAAAATGCTAACATTGGTCGTATCTGACTTATTTTGGGAGTGATTTTGTCCATCCATACATTTTTCGTTTTAAGCGCATAGTGTGGTCATGGGTGAGTAGTTTTCTTTGGTCGCTAGCCAATTGCAGGACACAGATAGACAAGCAAGCATTCCCATTTATATTAAGTAATGCAATGATGGATGATTAACTAAAATGTTTGTCTTTATGATCTTAATTTGGTTTGTTGGTTTTGGTGATTATTCATTGTGCTTGTGATAGTAGCTACATGAAGAAGAGGCAGGTTACACCTTAGTTATCATCCTCTTTAATGAATCTGGCAGAGATTCAAACTCAAAATTTCCCATCTTGATTTAAATGGATATTGTGTGAAGCACAGAGGCGACAATGCAATTATAATTTACTGCATGGAATTAGCCTCCATGTATCCCTACTCTTTCCTCCTCCTCCTTCCCCACAGCCCATCACATGGACAAGGGGAATGCTGGGCGGGGTTGGGGGGGGGCGGCCTTCCCCTCTGCTGTCTGCCGCCCTTCAAACAAAACACAGTCCTGTTCATTATGTGGCATGAAAGACAAAAAAAAAATAGAAATAAACATGCTGGCGCCACACCAATTTTACACGTCTGATTGTTGTGTTCTTTATGTACGAGCACACACTGTCAGTGCACACACACTAATGTCGCTCAGCATGTGTCAGCATATTTTCACTGTCATATTTTAACGCGTATTGAAAGGACTCTTAAACAGACCTATAGCTGGAAATATACACTTTCTATTAGGATCTGGAAATACAAAAACACCAAATATCTAGTGAGTTTAGTTAAGTCTAAACAAGCGTGATTTCACAAACTACCTTTATAAATTTATCCAAGTTCCTTAACTTTTCAGCTTGGCAGAGGTCTCAATCCAGTCACACTCAAAGCAAAACCAGAGTGCACGAACATTGGGTGTGAATGTTGTATTAATTTGAGTCTTTCAATAATTTATTTGAACCTTAGGGTAGAATGATTATACGACATTCATCGTCATTGATTTTTCTAAAAACGAGAAAAAACGAGTTATAATTTGTTATGGATTTTCTCTAATCAAGAATGATACAGGCTCAAATATATGCATACATTCACGTAGATCTTTTAATGAGTTAAGTAGAGGAAGGTTTTAGAATGTCAGAACTTCACAAAGCCCACGTTGGATCAAGCAATTCAAACAATTGGAGAAGCCGAGGAATTTTAGATTTACACAACAAAACATTTTCCATTCATGATGTAACATTGAGGCAACATTAATGTGAGCGACTCCCCAGACAGGAAGTGAACTAAAGCTCGCTTATTTTCTTTCCCCCGTAGCATCCGTACCCGTCAGAGGAACAGAAGAAGCAGTTGGCACAAGACACGGGCCTCACCATCCTACAAGTCAACAACTGGTAAGAGAAGCTCGACATCATGCGTATACCATCTCATCCTTCCCTCAGGCCATGTCGGCTGCCGGTGATCGGAATTAATGCCACCACTCCAACATCAGCCCCTGCCGTCCTCCGCCGCCGCCCCTTCCCAAACACAGAAATACTCCGCTTACGGAATCACGCTGGTGCGGATCAATCTAAACAGATATGGCCTGAAGTCATTTTCCGAAAAGCAGCGTTAATTAAGAGTCAAACAAGCATCGGAAAACATTAGAAAAAAATTATCAGGCACGCAGAAAGTTAGCAGTGGTGTTTATTAGCACACGGACAAGGCTCGATTTTAAAGTGGACTTATTTTCACGTTTTTAATGGTGTACGTTAAAAAATGCTTTGTTTTTTTTTAGGGACCTGGTAAATATTTGATTGGTACCCAATTGTCTGAGACATTTTTCATTAGCTTACTTCCTGATGTATGAAGTGCATTTTTTTTCTTATTTAGATTTTATTGTTTATTACACTTGGTTGCATTTTTTAAAACCATTTCGTACCTTAACTCAAAATTGTTGACCGTTAATGATGTTTCTTTGAAGATTTGTGGCCTTCCTGCTTAAGGTTTCTTAGTATTCTTCATTAGAATTCCTCACTTGCTGGTTGGCTTAGCTCAAAGCTTTTTTTTTTTTTTTTTTAATTGGGTGCCAAGTTTGACCCTAAACAAGGCTTTTAACCTGACCTAGCTTTGGGAAGAGGTAGAAAGAGGGCCGTCTGTCTGTGCAAAGCGCTTCTCTTGGGTTGGATTTACACTTTTCCAAATCCAAGCGTTCCTTAAAATATTTGTCTATTCACACATTTTTAAGTGATTCCTATCAAAGGCTGTCCGACTCCCTCTTTACACCTTAACTCTAAATTGTTGACCGTTGATGGAATTTCTTTGAAGATTTGCGGTGTTTCTACTTTAAAATTCACCGTATATTATTCATTAAGATTCTTCACTAGCAGGTTAGTTTAGCTGGAAGGGGCCTCTTTTTTTTAATTGGGTGCAGAGTTTGACTCATAACTAGGCTTTTAACCTGAGGTAGCGTCGAGGGAAAAGGTAGAAAGAGGGTCGTCTTCACGTGGTCTTATCAGAGAGATGCCTATCAGCACAGGCTCGCCGTTATTAGCTGTGGCCCCCCATTTGATCTGTAAAAAATGAATCCTTGAAAGTGAAGGAGAGCCAAATTGAGATGAAAAGATAAGGAGGGAGGAGAGGAGATTAATCCCTCTAATGATGTTAACAAGATGCCCGCCATTGTTCAACGGGAAGAGCTCCAGAGACAGGCAGCAGATTAGCATGCCAGGCAGTCTATGGAGAATTTAGCGCACACGCACACACGCACACAAAGGGGTGGAATAAGGACCGCAGGGAAGCCCATGTGGATGTTATCACATAAGGTGACCTCGGTGAAATCCATCAGGGGATCAATTCTTTTACCACAGATAAAAGTGTGTGTGTGTGTGTGTGTGTGTGTGTGTGTGCGCGCGCGTTGCCTGACTCGCCCTTTTGTAGGCCACAATATGCATGGAAACTCACCAATTTTGGCAAGTGTACATATCCAGGGCAATTTATTTTAGTGGTCCTGAATACAACCCCTCAAAATTCACTCAGTGGCGCTCCCTGGAAAGTTCAGTAATATGAAATTTGGGGGACATGTCTGTCATAAGACAAAAAAATAATAATAATAAAAAAATAAAAATAAAAAAAAATAATAATGAAAAGGTCTCAAGGAACCATGTCTGAAATTTAACAGGAAGTTTTCCCATTTTGGGTGAATTCCAGGGTTCGTACTTTGGCTAACTCCTACTTGTCATGAAAAGATGCACGCAGTAGAGAGTGGACCCAAAGGCGAGGCGACACATCAGGGAGACAGGAATTGTGAAAAAAAGGAGAAACTTTATAGAAACAAGTGGGGACGAGTGAGAGGACGAGGACTGGGAAAGAGGAGTCTGGTAGCTATGACGGGACTGAGCGAGAGGAGGCTGGTAGCCATGACGGGACTGGCTTGACCGGGCTGACTTGGGAAGCTTAGTAGGAACGTGGAGAACTTAACTGTGACGAGGACGACTAGACTGTGTTGTAGACCACTAGACTAAGATGTAGACTCGACTGAAACAAAGACGACTTAACTGTGACGAGGCTTAGCTTGGCGCGATGGGAAACACACAGGACTTCAACACCTGACGTAGACAATGATCCCACACAGACTAAATACACCAGCACTAATGAGACAAGTGGGGAACACAATAGGAACAGGGCACCGATTGGTCAAACACACTGGGAACGGAACAGGCACACAGGTGGACGTAATCACACAGGGGAAACACAAGACAAACACCAATCACAGAAAGACACAACAAACACACCAAAATAAACAAAACCCTAACCCATACAAAACCGAAACGTGACTGAGTTGGAGACCACTAGACTAAGACGTAGACAACTAGACTGAGACGTAGACAACCAGACTGAAACAAAGACGACTTAACTGTGACGAGGCTTAGCTTGACGCAATGGGAAACACAGACTCCCACACAGGACTTCGACAGCTGATTTAGACAATGACCCCACACCGACTGGACAAACACAACAGACTAAATACACCAAGACTAATGAGACACACCAGGGGAACAAAATAGGAAAAGGGCACCGATTGGTCAAACACACTGGGAAGGGAACAGGCACACAGGTGGATGTAATCAGACATAACGAGACAGGGGAAACACTCAGAAACACAAGACAAACACCAATCACAGAAAGACACAACAAACACACCAAAATAAACAAAACTAACCCATACAAAACCGAAACATGACACTACTAGGGAATCTAAATAGCCCCAATCGGAAGTATATACCCTTAATGCTAAATGGCCAATATTTTTATGTCTATGCCTTCTAATGTGGGTGGAGCTTGACGTCAAAGTTTATTCATTATTTTGAGAATTTGTCAAATTGGGAGGGGGGAGGTGGAATCAGCCATTCCAAATCTAAGTTCAACCTATCAACATGAAATTTGGTCACAACAGAACACACTAAAAAGTCTAGAAGACACCTGCCTGAAAAGCAATTGGAATTTTATAGCTTGTTTTTCTTCAATTGTCAAAAATGAATCAACCAAAATGAACCAGATATACAAGTTTTTATTTGACAGCATATTGTCTAGAGGCTAGACACACAACCTAAAAGTGTGTGCGCACACACAGTGTGTACATCGTGGGAGGGTAATCTCTGTTCGTATGTGTGTGCGTGATGGTAGCCGTGTGTGGTTAATCTAGGAGGTATTAGCTGTTAAAACCAACATGCTCGAATCCTGCTGCCCCCTTATATTGTGCGTGTGTGAGTGTATTGTTGTTGTGTGTTTATATTTTCCATGCACTGTGGCAGGAAAGCACAGAACAACAACAACAACAACAACAACAAGAGTGAGACAGGTTACACAAGGCAAGATGGAGAGAAAGCACTGCCATTTCCCTGGCATGTTGTGTTGTCGTACTGCCCTGGAAGCTCCGTTGCCATTGGGTGTCGCCATAGCAACCCCCCGGTGATGTTACCTCCTGACCCTCTGATTTGGTGGAGTCAATTTGCCTGGTTGCCACACGCACGCACCCCCCCCCCCCACACACACACACGCCCCCCCCACACACACACGCCCCCCCCACACACACACACTCACCCCCCCCCCACACACACACACTGAAAGCCATGTAAGAGGGCCGCGCAGATGTTCCCTTAATGATGATGACTGATGGAACATTTTTACTCTCGTAGATTAATTTTAATACATTCTTGCATAACTGTAAGACTCACACAGTAAATTAATTAAAACAACAAAGTGTACTGTTCTTTTAACTAATTCACTGGCATAAATTCATCAAAAAAAGATTATTAAAAATTAGGGGCGACAGGCAATTAACATTTTTAATTGTAATTAATTTGATATCTGTTCTAAATGTACTATGAAAAAAAATTCTAGGTTTTCATACTCTTGTTAACAAAAGTGGAAAAAATGTTAAACTAATAGAAATAGTTCAAATGAATTTTCAACGTTTATAGCCGTCAATGGCAATGAATGAATAAAAGAAAAAGAAAATAAAAGATTAGGTGATTACAATTTAAATCGTAATTAATCGCATGACTTCACTAGTTAACTCACGATTAATCACAAATTTCATATCTGTTCTAAATGTACAATTTAAAAAAAATCTAGCTTTTCATACAAAAAGGGAAAAAAATAAACTAATAGAAATAGTTCAAATGAATTTTTGACTTTTTTAGCCAACAATGGCAGGGAATGAGTTAATCAGAAAAATAGCACTCTATGGTATTGTACTTCATATTTGAACAGTTTTTGCATCAATTCAATGGACATTGTGCTGCTCCCTCTGGTGCGCATGTATTGGCCACTTGGGGGCAGTACAATAGAGCCAAACTGATTTACTGTACATGAAGCAGATCTCAGCGCCTTAGTAAGCTTTTATATTAGTTAATATTAGTTGTTCTTCACAGAGGATAAATAATATATGCCTTTGAGTATATTGTCTGTTTACATGTGGCTCTATTTTCTTAAGTTCAAATATCCGTTTCTTAAAAGGTTATAACACTGTGGCACAAATGCTATTCACTAGCCCGTCTATGGTATTTCCCATTTGGTGTTAGCATTAAGCTACTGAACTGTAAGGCAAAGTTATGTGGTTGTTTCAAATGCACGTGTTGTCCTTTTACGTCACGTCACTTGTATCTCAATCTCAGTGATCTGACAAGATATAAAGAATATAAACTCATCTATAATCTTATTCAGATCTGCAAAATGTTATTGAAGTAATTTTAGCTCTAACAATGACACATCCTGGCCCACAATGTCCCTCACGTGCACTCGGGTGCCGCGTGGATGTGTTAACACAGGTCGCTGTGTATTATTGATGAGCCGGCAGCAGTTGTGGAGCTTGGCGGATTAAATAAAAAATGCTAAAGGCCGACAAGGGGCGCAGGTTACTCATGAATTATTGGCGCCGCGACGCCACACCAGGGAGGTTCCCCCTTTGAACAGAGGAGAGGGAGGAACACTTTACACCACCGCCGTGTCCTTAAAGGGACCTGCGCAGTTATGTGATCAGTCAGTGCCAAGCCCTCGGTTAGCCTTTAGCTTCTTGAATGACTAAACATATTTTTGGGATTATTTAAAGAAAATCCCGTAGGAAATAAAGTGTACAATTAAGAAAGACGCAGTGAGCAAAACTAACTCACCATGTAGTTTTGTGTTTGCCATACACTCCATTACACAAACTTTCTACTACCTATTACAGGCAGACATTCTTTTTCCTTTTAACACATGCTGGTATTTCCTGAGTCATGTCGAGAAGTGCACACCGTCATTGTCATCATCTCCTTGTGGCTTGTTGTTCATTTGGCATCACTAGGCACATGTAGCGAAAACACACTCGCACACCAGGAAGTGATGCTTGTATTGTAACAGACACACATGCAAGCAGAGCAGATTTTCCCTAAATTGCGCTTACAAGCTCTGCTGATGTAAAAATCAATGCAAGGGTCATCGGGTTTCTCCTTCCTGCGTGCAATTTAATCACGGACCTTTAAAAGGCGGCGTTTGAGCTATTGTTTGGTCAATAAGGCCGCTTTTAGCAACATCTTAAAAGCCGGGAGAAAGCGAGCATAGGCTACTTAAAGCGGGAGAGGCCCATCACGGCCTTTTTGGAAGGGAAGAATCAGACTCTTTCAATTTCTTGTGTAGCATTAGGAGACAACACACACATCCTTGCTTCATTATTTGTCCATTACTAAGTGGGTTGACATGTGTGAGACAATGGGGAAAAAAAATGTCCATGTGGATGGAGAAAACAGATCTGATCTGTCTGATCTAAGGCCCAATCTTTTTGTATGTCTGTCAGGTGACTTATATTGATGATGTTCAGTTTTAGGTTAACCCAAGCCATCCCCCAAACTCATCTGAACACACCTTTTTATGGTATGTCCCAATACTTTTGTCCATTTAGTGTACTTGTCTTGTGCTTGGTAAATTACCTATAAAATGGACGTCATAAGAGAGAAGTGGAGCTAGTTTTTTTACATTTCTGTGATCATCTTACGATATAAAAATAAAAGAGGCAAGCGTGACTTCTGGTTTATCAGGATTTGACATCAGCTCCCGGGGAATCCCTCGGCCTGGCTGAGACTAGCAGCCAGACGATAACAATGATTGCTGCAAACCGTGAAAAGGATACGTTAGTCAAGACCTGTGCGAGGACCGCTTAACTGGTCCGGTGAGTATGGTCATCGGGTTCTGTCTTTCGTGTGTGTGTGTGTGTGGTCTTGTTTTTGTTACGTAGTCGGGCCAACATTTCGGGATTTAACAGAGTTGTGGTGCCCACCCGTCCATGTGGGGCCATTTTGCTGGGCCCCACAAGTTTAGACCTCTTTTTCAGGGTCAAGACTTGGTTTTAGAGTTTAGGTTTGAATTGGGTTACGGTTGAGGTTAGGGTAAGGAGGAGGGGTAGGCAATAATTTTTTATGGTTGGAGTTAGGGGAAGGGGCTATGTCAATGAGATGGCCCCACAAAGATAGTAAAACAAACTTGGGAAAAACAAAATGGGCGAGTCTACACCCTCGTGCAATGTTTTGTGAGTGGAACATTAAAATTTCCACTCTCAGAGGACTGTCCGCATTATAAAGGTGGGCCACACAAAGACAGAAAAACAAGAACACACATACACACATCCACTATTAAGTCACATGTGGCGTCCCTCATGAACTTTCATCTCACTCTAGCGTCCTAGAACCTTTAGTCATGTCATTACACTTTGTCCAATATCATCAATCGGTGTAGCGTGTGTGCGTTTGTTATGAATTCCTCTCCTCACTGCTCATAAATCACCTTCATCTTCACGGCATGCCAGCCCGCCGGCTCACAGCCTGCCCATGAAGAGAAGAATATCAATTCATGCACGCGTATTAATAGCAATACTGTCATTTTTCTTGCACTATTAATAACCGCACTGTGTAGCTGTGAGTTATGTTTCCATATTCATCCGGCAATTTCACTGTCGCGGATCATAATGTTTGTCATAGACGAGGTTACAGGGTGTGCTACCTGCAACCTGCAAACCTATAAACACGCACACTCACACACACCCACACGCATAAAAGTGCCCACATTTAACAAGCAGAATGTGGCGAGGTGAGGCGGGGGTCACCTGGCTGGGCCAATGCCAGGCTGTTATTAGTCAGGAAGCCTTGCTGGCTGTGTTTAGACATGTGAGCAATATCTCATACACACACTTACACACTGTTGGATCCTGCTCCTGCTAACAGGAGGCGGAGGATTACGTGCATGTGGTGCGGGGAAACATAAGAAAAGTGTGAAATTTAAAAGGGGCTTTAAAGTGAGAGCTGCTGTGGGGGTCACCTAATCCCACCCAGCCCCACCCACCCCCGTCTCCACATACATACACATGTACTCGCATTTAAAACACACACACCGTGCGCTTCTCTGCATCAGTCCAGCATCCATTAGAAGTGCTGTGAAGCTAATGCGAAACTGGTTTTACAGAGCGGGAAGACAAGTTGGACAACCAAACACACACATACACACACAGGCATATTCACAGACATGCATTTGTGTATAACTGTGTCCATGACAACCAACTTCTTAGAGTGTAAACATGACTCTTGGAAGTAATTTTCCTTTGTAGGAAATACAAACTTAAAGAAATAATTGAAGTAATCCATTTTAGGGTCAAACAGTTTCTACTATGAAACTTTTATATAACAGTCAAGTAAGATGTTAAAGTAATTTAAGCAGCGTTTATATTCAAACATCAAAATAAAACAAAAACACTCAATCTTGACTTAAAAGGCAAATGGGTAATGCAAGGATGATTTTTAGCACATTTAACTGTCATGCAAGTGTAAAAATTAGTTAATCACTAGGGATGGTCGAGAACCGATACCAGTATCAGTATAAGGTCGATACCAGGCCTTATTTCAAGGTGTCAGTACTCGCGACATTGGCTAATAGCAATCAGGCCGCCCAAATGTGGCCGTTTTACGATTAGGAACTAGAAATGAGAAATTAGAAGAATAGAAAATTGCCAGTAGTGTCATGCAATATTAAAGAAGTGGGGAGGATGTTATGTATAAAAAATACTAGTGATATCGGTGACTACTCAAGGTATAAAAAAAAAAAGTGGTATTAAACATCCTTAATCATTGTCATAATAATAATTGTAAATCATATGCTAAATTAAAATTAAAACAATTATCAAAAGCTTGTTTTTAAATGACAGGTGTGTCAAGAAACGGGTTGTGTCAAAAGTTTCTCATTTTTAATTTTTTTAACTGTCTTGCAGGTAAAATGCTGATCACTTTTAATTATACTTGAGGCAATTTCCTGTGATTGAGTGTTCTCCTTTTGGAGTACATGCACGACAAATAAAAAGAAAACTTAGACTGTGGAATTTAATTTTTATGGGAAAAAAATTAATGGAAGGGAAGGGGGAGATGGTGGGACCATACTTTGGGCCTGGGAGAAGGGGTGTGATTGATGTTAGTGTCCGATCTGAGGCCTCTCTTGGGCAGGCAATGATCCAGGAAGGCCTGGCCCCTGCTTCTGGAGCTTCTCTCCACAGATTCTGTTCAATTAGTGAATACAAATGTATTTATTTATTTTGTTATATGAATGTATTTTAATGAATTTTTGTAATTCATCATTTTTTAACATATGGCTTTTGTTTGTGCTTTATTTCTATACTCGAAAATCAAATGAATAGAATGACAAAAAATTGACAAGGTCCGGCTCGTTTGGAATATTCCTGAAAACAAACAGGAAGCTGGAAGGATGAGTGCTATGCCCCACAAATGTCAGCACGTCTTTGCATGACACACACACACACACAAACATGCACGCACGCACGCACGCACGCACGCACGCACTGCTTGATTGCAATTAGGCAAGTGCCCAGCATCGGTCGCCATGGTAATTCCAATAACAAATTCCCAACATTAGGTCATTCACATGTTGTACTGTACATACACACATCATCAGCATGTTAGTCTCATTTTTTATTTTTTTGTGTTGTGTGGATATTTTGTCAACATCACTCACACACACACGCACACACACAAACCCATACAGCAGACATATGTGAGGCAAATGAAGAGAAAAGCAGGTGTAGCCTCAGGTGGTGTTTAGAGATATAAGACTGGGGAGGGGTGGGATTATGGGGTTCAAGGGGTGCTGTAGGTTGGACACCTCAATGTTTAAAAGCACATAAGGCAAGTTGACACAAGCTCAATAACGTGTTTTAAAACAAACAAACATTTTTGTCCCAATTTGCGCGTGCAGTTTTAAAACTATGTTGCTACTAATCTAATTTGCAAATTGCCTCTGTTATGTTGTTAATTAATCTGTCAAACTAAAACAAAAGAAACGTGAGAGCTGTTTATTTGTTTTATGGCCATGTGTGTGCACGTGAGTGCATAAGTGAGTCTCACGGGAGTCTTTGGCCTTGTACTACAATATAATATAGTATTGTTGGCTACGCATCGTAATAATTGGCTTTGTGATACTGTTTGTTACATATCTCAATACTTGAAGGTATGTTGATACGATCCTCTCGTTGGCAAAACATTGTGCTTCTGTCTGTATTATGACACTATCAGTATTGTTGGAAACTTATGGATCTCACTCTGCTTCATCTATCCTTACTTCCTTTCCTTAGTCTTTACTTTGGTCTCTTGAGGTCTCCCTAATTTGTTGGAATTTAGATATTTCTGAGGTTGGTGAAAGATTGTGGTTGGTAACCCGGTGGGTAGTAGGTGCTGGGTTTCACTTTCCTTTCTTTTCTTTCCTTCCTCGGGTCTCCTGACAACCTCACGACTCTAGCTGGATTCTGAAGTATTCGGTTTAGGTGAACGGTATGGTATTTTTAATAGGTTTTAGGTGAATTAATGAGTACACACTCACACGCATGCACACATGCATACACACACACGCACATGCACATGCTCACGCACATACAAAGAAAAGAAAAAGAGAAAAAAAGAAGAAAAAAACGAAAAAAGAGAGAGAGAGCAATGATGATGACATGTCGAATCGGTAAGATTACCGAATGAACAATACTGAGCTTTCTCAGAAAGAAAAAAACGGGGAAAAAAAGGAAACTTATCGTGATACTATTGGTATCATTAAAGTATTGTGATACAGTCGTGTTATTGGCAAAATATCTCAATACTATCAGAATTTGTGGCAAGTATTGATATCAATGGCAACGTATTTTAATTCTATCGGTATCATTAGCAAAGTTTAATTTGATGAACATCATAGGCAAACAGTACTATTGGTGCAAAGTATCTCAATATTTAAAAATACTGTGTTACTCTTGGTATCATTTGGCAAGTATCGCAATGCTATCGGCATTGGTGCAAAGCATCATAATACTACCAGTATCACAATATTGTGATACTCTGAGTATCTGTGGAAACTATTGAAATTGTTGACAAGATATTGTGATTTATTTTCTGTATTATTGAAAAAATATATTTCTGTCTGTCGTAGGCAAAGTATTGTGATATCTTTGGTGCAAAGTATCATGATACTATCTCTAGCATTGGTAAAGTGTTGCGACATTATCAGAATGAATGATACTAAACTCTCAGTATTGTAGGAGTGTTGCATTACAATATTTGTGATAAACTGTGGCAATGTATCGTGACTATTGGTGGCAATTTTTTTAATCTTTCAGCATCTTGGTGAAAATATCGTGATACTTTTGAGTGGTATCATATATCATGCGTATGAAAAGAAAGTAAACTTTCTGTTTACCTTGTTATGTGCCTGAGAATTATATTATTATACAAGTGCAAACAAAAGCCTTGTGTTTTTCTGTCGATTCATATTTGTCCCTTATAAAGTGTGACAGATGAGCTATTTTCTTACTCTTTGTGTGTACGTGTACATGCGTGTGCGTGTATCAATTCTGCTACTAAATCCTGTCATGTGAAAGTGCTATTATGCGAATAAATCATCTTTTTTTTCCCAGTAAAAGTTTAACCAGTTAGTTTGTGTGTATAATGTGTGTGTGTGTGAGCAGGAAACACATGTGGGCGAGGCGTTAATTACGGTTTGAGGAGCAAACAATGGATGTCATCCACGCACTGACAAGCTGACGATAAGCGGCCATGCGAATCCTCGCCTTTTCCTTTTTACTCTCTTAAATCACCTTGAGTGGCAGCCGGCGGGAGCGTGTGCGTGGTGGCGGCCAGTTATTTCCAGCTCGCCCAGATTTTGAATATGCATCGTGCACCTCTGTTGGCGTGTGCCCAAATAGGCCAAAATAAGTCCTACTTAGTTGTGTGTGTGTGGTTATGTGCACCATTCTCCTAATGTAATATTGCTAGTTAGCTCAGTGTGTGCGTGTGTTTTTGTACGGTGAATTTAAATGAGCGAGCTTGCCGCGTAACCTTTTGTATCTCCAATCTGCATTTTTCCACCAGCTCGTTATTAAATTACCTCCCGATCAGTCACAGCGGTGAGGCAGCTGATGAAAAAGACAATTTCTTGCTTTTAATTGGCCATTTCACGTGCGCCACACGTACACCTGTGTGCGCGTGTGAGTGTGTTATATAGTTTGTGTGTGATGTCATGAGAATAGGACATTAGCTTGGCATGGTCATACTCCACGTGTCTTTGCAGACCAGACATAAGAAGTAGTTACAAAAGTCAAACACAATCCGATTTGTTTAAATTCCAAAGTATTTTTTTCTCCCCAACACAAGTAATGGAAAACTAATTAAAAAAAAACGTTTTGTAAACTAAAAATACTTGCTGATTTGATGAAAGTGTTTGTGCCCCTTGTGCTGACACTGGAATATAAAGTATACTCCCAGTTCTCCCAGTAAGTTGCAATAATAGTAGTCATTCTTCACAGAGGATAAAGAATATATGCATATATGAGTATTGTTATATGTGTGTGTATTGCTCCACTGCTTGTGTTCAAATATCCATTGCATAAAGGGTTATAACACCGGACGCTAATACTCTTTGTTAGCCCCTCGGTGGAGTTTCCTGTTATGTATTAGCATTAAGCGTTTATTAAGCTAATGTTGTTGTTTTAACCACACGTGTGTCTTTGTTTATTTTTTGTAAATTTCAACTGGACGTTAAATTAAACAATCTGTGGACTCTGTTCCGGAACAAAAAAGGCAAAAGACACTTGTGGAGTTATGCTGACGTATACGCCTCGAAACACAGCTTTGAGGCGTATCTTTCCGCCGCCACCCGAAAATATTGGTCCTCCTCCAAGTTGTACACACTTTGAAGGCCTTGAAACATTGAGGTCTCTCTGTATTCTGGAGGCCCATCAACAAAGACCGCGTAGCGTCCTCAGTTGTGGCGCAACACATGGATGGCATGTGTGTGTGTGTGTGTGTGTGTGTGCGTGTGCGGGTGTGTGTAGGTGTGTGTGTGGGGGGGGGGGGGGTGTTGTGTGCGTGCGTGCGTGCATGCGTGCGTGCGTGTCCCTGCTGGGACTCCCAGGCGCTTGGCTCCCACGACGAGGCTATGGGTCTTCATTTTTATATGAGGTCACTTCATGTGTGTGTGTCACCCCCTCTCGCCCTGTTTTGGGCCAAAATAGCCCGACTATTGTGGCTGCAGTTGAATAGTGAGCCTCCTTGTGTTGCGTTGGGGGAGGCCGTAAACACTGGGCATGTACGGTGGCTCGGGGGTCGTGCAAAGGTGAAGGAGCTCGCCGTTTACTCCTCGTCTTCTCATTCGGCTCGGCTTGTTAACGCTGGCAGTGAGAACGCCTGCTTTCCTTTTCTCTCTCTCCTTCTTTCCATTCTCCCTCTTGTTCCCCCGGCTGCTATTATGAGAGGCATTTTCTCCTTTGTTCCAGGCACTATGGTGCATCTGGCCTCAGATACAGGCACGTCGGGGACAGGAAGCTGGCGGGAGAAGGGAGGAGGGAGTTGGGGTAGGGGGGTGGGGGTGGTGGGGGTGGTGGCGGGGAGGTTTGGGAGGGCGGCTGTCCAGTATGGGTCGAAACTGGACTGACACTTTCCACCAGAGAAGGGAGGCATGATAAGGAGTGATAAAACAGGCAGAGCAAGCAAATACATGAATGGGGGAAGGAGACGTGACATTCAACAATTTTCTCTATGAAGTTTTGTACGTACAGCAGGAAGAGTGCACATTTTAAAAACATAGATTATCTATCTGTCTGTCTGTCTGTCTTTTGGCGTCATTGGCAAAGTATCATGATGCTTTTGGCAATGGTGACAAAATATTGTTAGGCTATCAGACTATCATGATGCTATCTGTATTGTAGGTAAAGTATTGTGATACCATTTGTAACGCTGGCAAAAGTATCATCAACTATTAAAATATTATTTTACTTTCAGAATTGTTGATAAAATATCATGATGTATCATTGGTCAAGTATCACAATACTGTGGATATTTCACTGTATCATGATTTTGGTATAATTGGTGTATCATTGGTATGGTTGGTGCCCTGCAATTGCTTGGCAACCAGTTCAGGGTGTACCCCGCCTACTGCCCGAAGCCAGCTGGGATAGGCTCCAGCGCCCCCCGCAACCCTTGTTGAGGACAAGCGGTTAAGAAAATGGATGGATGGATGGTATGGTTGGTAGAAAATTTAGTGAATATTATTTCTATTAAATGCAACATGTGTCATGTTTTTTTTTTTTTTACTGTAAGCCGAATATGGTAATGATATCAATATTTTTGATAATATATGGCATGACAGCCATGGCTCAGGGTGTAGAGACGGTCGTTCAGTAACCAGAAGGTCGGCTGTTCGATCCTCGCGCTCCCCAAGTCATGTGTCGTTTTGTCCTTGGGCAAGGCACTTCACACACATTGCCTCCAGTGCTACTCACACTGGTGTATGGAAGGTACGAATGTTTGGTGGTGGTCGGAGGGGCCGTAGGCGCGCACTGGCAGCCACGCTTCTTCCGTCAGCCTGCCCCAGGGCAGCTGTGGCTACTTAAGTAACTTACCGCCACCATAGTGTGACTGTGTGAGTGCTTGCATAATGTATCCATTACAATGTAAAGCATCTTTGAGTGTCTAGAAAAGCGCTATATAAATCCGATACATTATTATTATAATCAATATCACGATAGTGTGATAATGGTTGCAAATTACAATGATGCTATATCCATAGTAGGTGAAGTATCATAATATTTTCAGGAACTGTTAGCAAAATATTGTGATGATATTGACATTACAGGAAAACAATTGCGATTATATTAGTATCATTAACAATGTATCATGACAGTATGATTTATTTGGTAACGATATGTGATATCACTATCATTGGTAAAGTAATGTGATGCTATCAGTATCGCGAGCAAAGTATCACGATACTTTCAAGATTGTTAGCAAAATGTGATTGTACTGGGATTGTTGATACAATATCATGGTAGTATCGTGATCCAGTCAGTATCATTGGTAAAGTATGTTGGCAAATTATTGCGATACTATGTATTGTCTTGAATATATTTAAAATATTTAGAATTATATCAGTTTTGTTGGTGGGTATCATGATACTAGCGGTATTGTGATACTTTTTCACTGATGTCATTGTTTTCTATGGATTTTTTTTAAAGAATTGTAGTAGCTACAAGGAATATGAGGCATAATAAATGCAATTTTCACGTTACTCTCGTAAATGGAGGCAATACTTTTATGTAGTATTGTATGTGCAGTAGTAATGTTGCTCTCTAATATGACTCAGATTTTCTGTCTTGTTTTGTTTGTTTCTGTCACAATCTACTTGGAACAAATACTGGCTTTCTGAGAAGTGTGCCAAAAGCTTCCGTCCCACATCAGCCTGTTTGTGGATGTGATGTAGGAGTACGATGGTGTATTAGGGCCACGCAATTACACCACGCAAATTTGCACGTTTTTTTCCTCTGAATACTGCCCCCGCCCTCTTAAAAAAATATTTTTATATGGGGCCCTAATACGCTGTCGTACAGGAGAGAATATAAAAAGGAGGCTTTAAAATATATTAATGGAGGGGACTTGGGGGGGGGGGGGGGTGAAGGGGGGGATCGGAGGTCAACAGTTAGCTAGCGCTGGCCCGCAGTTGACCTTGTGAAAAAGGGCCTGCAAAAGAGAATAGTTAGAGGAATGCTCCTCAATGCTCCCATATCTCCCCCCGTGAAACAGGCCCCCGTCAGGGAGGGCTGGTGTAGGGCAGGAGGAAAGGGGAAGGAGAGGGTGTTGGTGATAAAACTCCAGACATTCCCTCATTTGATGGTGTTCTGCCATGTCAGTGCATTCTTGCATTCCTCCCGCACTGTCCTCATATCCCCAAAACAGACGCAGAATTCCCTTACATTTTGGTCCAACAAAGTTGAAAAAAGCCCCCAAAGCCAGTTTTATGAAACAACGTGAAATTTTCCCACAAAAAGTTTCAAGAAGCCATGTCTGAAAAGATACAGGAAGTCTGTCATTTTGGTTTAAACCAGCCATTTTGCCTCATTTCATAGGGGCCTTTAAAATATTTTCCTTTTGGAATAGTTTAATAATTCAGCCCCACCAGCTAGTGTGATGTACATAGGTATATGAAATTTGGTAAGTCTGTCTATCATGAGTCGACCCACAAAAAAGTCTCAAAAAGCAAGCAAGATCTGAAAAGACACATGAAGTCTGCCATTTTGGTTCATTCATAACTTTAACAGAACTGAATATTTTGAAAATTCCGCCCCTAAATCCAGTTTAACTTGGCAACGTGAAATTTAGTAGACACATCAATCATAAATAGAACAACAAAAAAAGTCTAAAGTAGCCATGTCCAAAATGACAAGGAAAGTCAGCAATTTTGGTTTAAATTGGTCATTTTATGGTCAAAGATGACATCTCCTACCGAAAGATTTTGAAAATCCGCCCCTAAAATACGTTTCACATAAGCAACATGAAATTTGATAAATGTCTTCATCATATGTAGACCCACAAAAAAAGTCTCAAGAAGCCATGCACAAGAAGACACCAAGTCTACCATTTTGGCTTACAGCCATCATTTAACAATAATTTTGGTAATTTCCGCCGGTCAATGAAAGACAAACTAAATATCTTAAACATTTTTCAGCTTGCTATCAAAGTTGGTAAGTCTGTCTATCATTATTTGGAGGGATGGCCCTTAATCCTTCACTACACATCTCGTGTTTGTTTTTTCTGTGAATTTGCCAACACTTTGTATTCAAAATGAGACATGCCCCTTCAGTAATGTGGGGTCAAACGCGTCCCTTTTGTTTTGTTCCTCTCCTCCTGTTGCTCTCCGGGGCCCGGCCCTTGAAATGCTCCCTTTTGGTGGGGACTTTTGTTTCCTTTACTTTTGGCTAATCCTCCCCTTTTAAGACGTGAAATGCAAGAGGGCAACAGCAGGAACACATAAATCAAGTCCCCAAATCCTTGAGTGGCTGAGCTCTCCTCGGGGTCATCGCACTGGTCAAAGGGTTGATTCACCAGGGGTTGGGTCACAGCAGGTCAGTGTGTGCGTGTTCATGTGTGCGAGTTCGTGCATGCTTGCGCGCTTGCGTGCGTGCGTGCGTGTGTGTGTGTGTGTGTGCGTGTGTGTGTGTGTGTGTGTGTGTGTGTGTGTGTGTGTGTGTGTGTGAGAGAGAGAGGCGCTGGGAATGAACAAACAGATTAAAAAATGAAAGTTTTTACTATAGTTACTATTATATTTGAATATTTTTTATTTATGATGGTATGGCATGTCACATGGTTAAAGGGAAGTTCCTTGTCGTAGTATTTTTTTTTGAATGTCTTTTTGTCCATAAATATACTCACTAAAGTTCACTACAATGTTTGTATTATTATTTTTTATTCACTTTTCAACATTAAAGAAATTTAAGATATTTACATTAATTTATAATAATATTTGTTTTTGTTTATTTTAAATATGTTTCAGTTGTAATATGATAATTTATGGACAATTTAGTGAAATTCAAAAGGCTTTCCTGGGGTTACATTTTTACTTGCAATACAAAAACAAAATAAAAGATGATTTAAAAAAACAAACACATTATTATAGTTCCTAATAATGTGAATGTGATATTATGTGAATATTATAAATGAATGGTCTTCACTGACTGGCTGTGAGACATCTGATGGTTGTCCTGCTTCAATTGAAAGGCTCCAATATGTTAATCCTTGACTCTAGATTAACCCCACTTTACTATCAGTCTATTGGTTGAGCCCCCCTTTCCTAAATTAGTTTTTCCCTTTTCCGCACGCCCTATTGCTTAGGAGCTATAGCGCCACCTGTCGCTTTTGCTTGACAGTACCATTTTTTAACTGTTTCTTACTTACATAGCAATGTGCTTTCATCTTGAGTTACAAGCTTTTCAAGGTTGTTTTAGCAGCTCTTTTAATCTTGATTTCTCTCTTTTTCCCCCTCTTCCTCCTTCCTTCCTCTTCCTCTGCCTCCTCCAGGTTCATCAACGCCAGGAGGAGAATAGTGCAGCCCATGATCGACCAGTCGAACCGTGCAGGCAAGTCTTTTCATGTATCTAGCAAGTTGTTTGGCTTTTTGGCTCCGGACTTCCTTTCTGCACTCTCCCTGCGAGCTTGTCCCCATTTTTTGGGCCCTTTTAGGCAGCGGTTATCCCCCCTTTACACAGCTTAGTTTGGGCTGCTGTAAACTTTATTACCTGTAATAGGGGTGAGAGGTCAGGGCATTATTAGGGGCCGCAGTAAAGTTCAAAGGCATCCAAAGGGGCCGAGATCTTGTTTCTGCTCCAGTTGACCCACTGACGGCCTCAGTGGGAGCTAAGTGGATTTCTATGAGGGCGTCACAATGGGCGAAGCAGTCTCGGGTTGCACTTATTCTCAGAGCGCTCCCGCGTCTGTGCGGACCCCTAATTTATGACGTGCACACTTTGGCTTCTCCAGCCAGGTGTTTGCGTTAAAAATGCAACAATGTCCAAGCATAGCATAACAAAAGAAGTCTTTGGAAAGAAATGTGTACCACAAAACAAAAACAAAATCATCTTGTTGTGTTTATTTGGAATAGCAAGAAGAAGAAAAAGAGTGCAAAAAACGCTAACTAAAGACAACAATAACACCTGTTGGAACCTTGTTGGGCAACCTGAGAATAGATAAAGAAAGAAAAGAGAGTAAAACACAATGACAAAAGACATACTGGCTGCTAATGCACACACACTGTCCACAAAGTCTTTTAATGAACTACTGCATTTTCTTTTTTGAATGGGGGATTATGTAAACTTGTAGTGTGTGTGTGTTGGTCAAAGCTCATTAAAGCCCACCAGGAGCTTAGCGGTGTAAAAAGTCCGTTACAAGACAACGGGAGCTCCTGCTCCCGCTCGTGCGTGCAGCGGTTGGCAGATGAGCCTGCTTCGGCCACTGAGCCTTAATTACAAGCGCTAATTGACCACTCTGCCCCCCCTCCTTCTGCATATATCCTCCCTCCTCCCTTATCTCCTCCATACGCACAAACAGTAAGTCAAGGAGCTCCCTATAATCCAGATGGCCAGCCGATGGGGGGCTTCGTCATGGACGGCCAGCAGCACATGGGAATCAGACCACCTGGTGAGGCTTTTTTGTCGTCTTCCTGTTGCCGCTCACCTGCCTTCGTGCATCATATACAAAACGCCGATTACATGTTCAAGATGGCGCTAGCTGCGACAAAATGGCATGATGTCATCGTGTGATGTTATAACATGGCGACCCAGTTACGCTAATAGCATGATGTCATAGTGTGAAATTGTAGCAAGGCAACACAGTAGCAGTCCACTGCGTCATAGTACATGACGTCCTAGCAATTGTTAAAGTCATAGCTTAAAATTATAGCATTGACGTTGTAGCATAATGTCGTAGCATGGCATCGTAGCATGAGTGTTAGGGATGCAACAGTATCAAAACGTCACAATATAATTATTATCACGATCTTGTGGGGAGGTTGGCGATGTAAAAAAACCTTGCAATATTGTAAGTATGTAGTTCAGAATTCTGTTTGGCTGAAGCAAGCCCCCCAAAAATTTGTTGACGTAGTTGTGCTGCTTTTAATATCGTAACATGACGACGACGATATTGTGGCAATTTTAAAATCACAATATCGACGTTATCCTTACAACCCTATCATAGTAGTGTAACCGCTGTACGGTAAAATGTAGTGGAGCATTTTAGCATAACATCATAAGCATAGCATCATAGTGTAACATTGTAGCATAAAGTCGTAGCTTGGCATTGTAGTATAACTATATAAGATGACATTCTTCAGGATGACAACAATCTAGTGTGATATCATAGCATACGACGTCATACCAAAACATCGCAACGCAACATCATGCTTGCATGCTAGAGTGATGTCATATCATGGGATCATAACATGACGTCATACAGTCGCCAGTCTTCGGGATGGTGCTAAGCAGACAGTTACGTAAATTTAACAACATAGCATGACATGACATCATCGCACAACATTGTCATCACGTTGTAGCGTGACGTCAAAGCACGGCAATACTTTTTTTGTTTGTTTGTTTGCATTGTATCCTATTGACGTGTTTTATTGTGGTGTTCCTCAGGACCAATGAGCGGCATGAGTATGAACATGGGCATGGAAGGTCAGTGGCACTACATGTAGCCCCACCCCCTCCCCGGGGCCGACCAATCGCAACAGCGAGGCGAACGTAAGTCTGCAATCTTATCCTCACATAAGTTTCCATTGTTTGCAGTGTGCTGGCTGTTTTACTTGCACACAAAACATTTATTTGAGGGTTAACTCTGAGATTAGGGTCTGACGAGAGATTATTAATGATTATTTCTGAGATTTCGGGTCCTTGATGTACCCGTCGATGGTACTTTTTGACTATATTTAAGGTACTTTAAGATACTTGAAGTATGTTATCTTAATGCCTTTATTGCACACAAAAGGTGATTTGAAGATGCTGTGAGATTTAGGGCCCTACACAATTTGATTTGGGAATTATTTCTGAAAATGAAGGCCCTTGATTTACTTGTTGATGCTTCTTTGTGGCTGTTTAGGATACTTCAAATGTTTTTTTTGGGGCACATTGCACGTGATTGGAGGATTATTACTGAGATTTGCACTCCTATGAGAGGGGATCCGAGGTTTATTTCAACGATTTATTGTGCTTGATTTACTTATGTTACTACATTTATCAGTTTATTTGAGGATTTCTGAGATTTAGGCTCCAAGATTTACGGTCCTTGATTTACTTATTCATGGTAATGATTTATGCCGTGTACATTTATCACAAGAGGTGATTTGAGGATTTATGAGATTTAGGATCCTACAAGATTCAAGGTTGAGATTTAGGGTCCTTAATGATTTACTTATTGAGACTTTTTGGCTTTACTTAAAATACGTTAAGATATTCTGCTCCTCGGTTTATTTATGAAAACGACTGTAAGATATTGCTGTATGTCTGTCTACAAGTATAAAACTATACATCTATTTAAAGTGTGATGTGAGGATTATTTATGAGATTCCTTGGTTGACTTACTTAAGGAAGTTTTGTAGTTGCTTGTAGGGCTATCACTAACCAATCTTTTTAGAATTGATTATTGTATCAATTATTTTGTTGATTACTCAAGTAATCGCCTCCCTGTTTGGAAACACGGAAAGGGCCAAACATTGGTTCCGGGCATCGCTAATATGGTTTTCAAATGATTTATTAGTGTATTATTTTTTGTGTTGACCAGTTTTTGTGGTTGACTTAAGCAAACTTACCAAAGTAGCCAACTTTTTTTCCCCCAGCCCTGTTTGCATGAACATTCCTTCAAATAAGTGTCATAAATGGTCACACATATTATGACCGCTCTTTCTAACGTTCCCTCACTTTGCAGTTTTTCATAGTAGGTCAATTTTTGCAGTTATTTCTCTCCCTCTCCATCCCTCCCTCTCTCGCTTGTCCTCAGGCCAAATGGACTCCCACGTCATTCCGGGACGTACTGTACAGTATACGCCGCACTGACGCTCGGGTCGTCTCGTGTTTAGAAAACACACGTGAGCATCTGCCAAATATAAAGACATATCAAATGTTTGTGTGCGCACGGATGTATACGTGCATACGTGTGTGTGTTTGTGATAATAGGATTACTGCTGGCACAGGAAGGGGTAACGCAAACTAGTGCAAAAAATGGAGGAGGAGGAGGTAGCCAGCAGGCTATGGAGCTTAGCGGGGCCTAATTGACTTCATCCAAATTAAATATGCCGTCAGCGGAGGTGTGACCAATGGATTTGACTTATTCAGTTTACCAAAATGGACGGCATTAACCCCTATGCCAAGTGTGCCGCTATTTAAAAAAAACAAAGAGGCTCATGGTGATGAGATGTAGTTATGGAAACACTGTGTAGGTTTTGTGTGTGTGTGTGTGTGTGTGTGTGTGTGTGTGTTGGGCGTGTCCAAGCAGCTTCAGCTTCTCTCTCTCTCTCTCTCTCTCTCTCTCTCTCTCTCTCTCTCTTGCTCTCTCTCTCCTGGTCGCTGGTAGCAGCTGCTCGTCTTCCCAGCAGACGTCGCTTTAAACAGCCTCAATTTGCCTGCTCAATCCCATAATTGGGCCACCAGAGGAATCCTGGCCCAGCCAAGACAAGCAAGAAACATGGAGGGAGATGAGGAGGGAGAGTCAATGACGAGGAGGAGGAGGGAAAGATGGAATGGGCCAAAGGGAGGAAGGAAGGAAGGTGGGGGGTGGGGGCTTACAGCTTCATCAGATTCTATTGGTGGCGCCTTTTCTAGGTCAATTAAACGATGAAAGTCTTTTGTGGGCAATTAAATTAATAGCGTATGATGATGGGGGGGGGGGGGGCAAAAAGTTCATTATGTATTCGAAGCATTTTTCATTAGCTTCTTCTGCTTCTTGTTCATTGTAGTCTTCATCGCCACATTGGAGCCAATTAGTGTTGCTTAGTGACGTTCCACTTGGAGCCTCCCACCCCTTGTGAAACAATACACCTGTCAGCAAGTCGGACAAGCCAAGCAGAAGACAACCCCCCGACCCCCCCACCCACACCCCACCCCCTCGCTCTTTGAACGCCGCCGAGGTGACTCACATGTCACCATTGGCCCCGTTTGCCGTCTCCAAAGACACAAGCTCCAGACCCAAATTTGGCTTTCTTATTCTGCAAAATGACATATGGATGATTCATAAAAACGTCTGGCAGGAGCTCACAAACTTCAAGCTTGCACTCCTCAATACGCAAAAAAAAAATTTTTTAAAAGAAAGACAAGTCATTGAGCTTTTTTTTAATAAGTGTTTGAGTGTGTATATATAAGTGTGTGTGTGTCAAAATAATCACGTTATCTCGTTAACTTAAAGTGCCTAAAATTAACGCTCGATTAACAACCACCCGTTATTCGGAAAGCCTCTACTGAAGTGAATTCCAGTCATGACGCAGCAGAAACGTCCACGTCCAAACTACCCAAAAGAAATGCACTAGAGCTAGAACACACAATGTTTAAGGGGCAGATTGTTGGCGTAGAAGAGCCATTTGGACTGTGTAGCACTTCCACCCATTCCCTGCTTTGAAAGAACGCACTCGGTTAGCCGTTAGCAACGAGCTAGCTTGCTCCAGCTCTCTCTCCAAGAGGTGTCCATGGGTACTCTCAAAGCCCAGTGAGAGCTGAATGGACGCCGTCTTGTCAGTTGGAGTGACCCCAAGCCACTTGATCTTTAGATATGAAGCGTGTTTTTATGGAGGTACAAGGTACAAGCTATTGATCGTATGTTTACACTGGTAGGCTTCAAATCTTGAAATAAAAATCGTGACTTCAATGTGTTCAGTTTTCGTGACAACAACATGAGATGAGCTAGCTAGCTAGCACGGAATTACGAGCTATGTTCGTACAATAAATCTTACCTTCATACTAAAACTTCTTTCTTTCTGCCCACTTGAAGTGCTCTGCATATTGAACCATGTTGAAATGCTCACGCCTGGGATGTCATCTTCTTCCAAAATGACACGTAACGCCGTAAACTGGTGTGGCTACTCTGTTTGTTTGGAATTGCGGACTTGTGCATGGGCGTCATTTGAGTTCAACCCACTGTCGTTCGCTCAACCAATGAGGTTGAACTTTAGCCCGCCCAAATCTTCCAGAGCCCGCCCTCTTCTTCTACGAGTACAAATCACGGCGCTCTACAAGTACGAATCAGTTTTGCACCTTTTGTAGCGAGATATATGGTGCAAAACTCACGTGACTGGACAGCAGCAGAAAAACCACTTGTGACTCCTAGTAGCGACTTGTTTGACTACAAGTTGTCATTTCTACAGGTACAAATCACAACTTTTACAAATACAAATTTACACTTTTTGTACAGATACAAAAATAAATTGTACAGGTACAAATCATGACTTTTACAGGTACAAATTTGTTTTTACAGATACAAATTTGTTTTTTACAGGTACACATTTTTTTTACAGATACAAATATTTTTTAACAGGTACACATTTTTTTACAGGTACAAATCACGACTTTTACAGATACAAATTTAGACTTTTTTCTACAGGTACAAAATTTTTTTACAAGTTAGTTTTGCACCATTTGCCTCCATATGTTTTACCCAGCAACCGCACAAAATAGCTCGTAAGGGTTAAAAGTGAAAGAGAGAATGTGTTCGCTTGCAGTAGAGCAGTGTCACAGCGCATCCGAAAAGCGTTCAAGGTCGTGAAAATAAGTCACTATAATACAATTTAGCAGTGATAAATTAAATTATACTAAGTTACTTCTTGTTTAAAATTAGATTTCTCTTAATATGGAAAGAACACGTCAAATGTTTCTGGTTCCTTTGTAGTAAAGTTGTGTCATTTATTTTTGTAGTAAAGTTGTGTCATTTATTTACAATGTGCATCTGTATTGGACTTAACAAAATAAAAGCATTAAACGTTGTGCAAAGGAGTTTATCAGTAATAAATTAAATAACAAAACATATTTGTGGGGACTGGGGTCAAGTTGTATTTTATTGTTTTAAAAATGTGCATAATTTCACAAGTTACTTAATGTTAAAAATTAGTCAGCTCTTAATATAAAACGAAAAATGCACTGAGCTGTCACCATTGTCTTACAAACGCAATTATGCCATGTAGTGATATATATATACACACACATTTATATATACACATATATATCCATCCTTGTTGATTCGGCCCCTGTGGACTCCAACATGGGAAGCCTTAAAGCTCTGTGTATTGATTGGCTTATTTGTGGAAAACCTTATTAACAATTTGTGCTCCTCTGAGCTCTTTATTGGGACGGGACTTACATTGACTTCACGTGCATCGACTATCGCAGTCAGCGTGTTCTTGTTAAGCACGCCGGCCCACGTGCAAAATATGGATTTTTCTTTTATTGCCACATTTACATGCTCTGCTTTGCCACCACGGGTGACCTTTTTTTTTTACAGGAAAACAATCTTAGAGGGGATTTTACAAAATGTGCGGCTTCACAACATCCTTAAATCTCAGTTTTAAAGCTATTATGCCACAAATACAATAAATGTTCATATATTTTCACCACAAGACCAATTTTTCACACTGCCATGCAGTCAAGACCAGTGACCTTCGGAGGGGCAGGTGCTCAAAGTAAAAAAAAAAAGGGGCACATGATAATGTGCCTGGCCTGCACTGTCAACTCACTTGGGGTTCGAACTTCGAAGACATGTCATCGAGCCGCTGTGTGTCGGGCGGGGAGCTGGGGGGGTTGAAAAATTGATAGTAGGTGTGTGTGTGTATGTGTGTATATATGTTCGTGCATGTGAAAAAAAAATCCATTCTTAAATGAAATAATGGCTAAACAATAAATCACACAAGATGAAACTGTTATTTTTCTGCAATGCCACTGCCAATCACCCACAAAAAAACAGTTTTACCATTTGTGCATGAATAATCAATTATGAACAACAAATTTACATAAATAAAAAAGATTTTGTAAAATTTACATACAATTTACATTTTAAACAAGACAAGTAGTGCTATTATGATTTTAATATAGTGCATGTAGCGTAAAAAAATCATATTTTACATTTAGCTTGACTCAGGTAAGAGCAAATTATTACTATTTGTCTGTATGGTTTTTGAAAATCTTTAGTTATTGCAACTGTACTCAACAATTAACTGCCACATCTAGGCACATCTGTTCTTTTGAAAACACTGTGATTATATTTTATTTGAATCTACGATGTCCCGCTAATTTCTGAAAACACTGCTACCTATTTCTTAGGACCACACTCTGGCCGCAAACCCCACAAATGTAAAAAACAAACCCGAGTTGTTGGTTATAATAAAAACAAAGATCATGTAGCAATTTCCACAGATACTTATACAAACTCCTAACGCTTGTCAGCCGTGTGAAAGTACAAGAAAACATGTAACTAGTGTTTACATGATTAGCATCAATTCTATGTCTGCCTCGTAAGATCCGCCTGCCTTGTTGAGTTGGAGATCTGACTTCAGGAAGAGGGTTGATTAAAATTCAGAGGTACAAATTCCGACAATTTCTGTGTACCTTAAACACATCAATAGTTCTAGCAGATAGGGGAGAGGAACATTTGCTTTACCGGACATTTTTGCTGTGGCGAAAGTGGATGGGAAGGATCGTGGTCTTTATTAAACTGAGGGGAAAAAATTTTACACAAAAAACTGAACTTTTTTTCCACAAGAATACAACTTTATTATTCTCCTAAACTCTGAAATAAAAGTTTTGGTAAGATTGCTGCATTTTTACTTTACCTACAAATACTTTGTTCTCAAAAAACACATCTTGTGTGCATGTTCTCAACATTCTTGTAGTATTTCATTTTTAATAAATTAGCTACTTTTTTTGTAATTTTATATATATATTTAAAAAAAATAGCAACTTAATTCCAATAAGATTCTTATTTTTTTAATGGAAATAAACCTATATTCTCCCAAAAATTAGGACTACACTAATATTGTAACTATTTAACCCCCCCCCCCCCCCCCCCAAACACACACACATCAAATCTTCATAGGATGACAACTTTTCCTCATGTACTTCTCACAAAAATGTCTATGTTGTCAAATAAAATAAAATAAAATACTACTTTATTCTTGTAAAATTACCTCTTTATTTTGGTGAAAAACATGAACTTCTGTTTCCCCAAAAATACAACTTCTTTCCCTTGAAAAATAGTACTTTCATTCTCATATTATTACTGTTTTTTTCTGGAGAAAAATATGAACGTGAACAAGGAAGTGATGAAATGCAATACATCCACACAGGCGAATGGTTGAACTGATGTAGGAGGGTGGCGTTTGGGAGCGGAGCTCGTTTATCACATCAAGTGGATCGTGTGTGTTTGCTCGCTAAACTAGCTCCTACTGCTAAAGTAGCATTAATGACGTCGCCGGATTAGCTTGGAAAAGAAACCGCTCTGAAACTTCCCAGCAGCAAGAGTGTGTGCAAAGCTTCACGTCATCCGCTATCTGCTTTCAGCTGACTTATCACATTGCCAACATCTTCCTGGAAATCTGAGGTCAAATTTCATTGGGATCATGTGCAAAGCACCCTTGCGTCACTGGCAGCCCTCAAAACTAGACCAGCCCACGGAAGTTGATTTTGTATACTTAATTAAATAAATGCTTTAAAAGACTTTAATCATAGGTTTTGGGGGGAAATCATATTTTTTACTCTTGGTGATAACTTCAGTTCTGTTACCAGCTTCTTCCATTTGCGTGCAGCATAACAGATAAATGATGCTGCACCATGTTTGCTTTGATGCATGGCTCTATTTCCTGATAGGCCACAAGGATCACGATGATGAGGATTATTGACCGTGTGTTTTGGTGTGTGTGTTCAGGACCGCAGGGCACAGCAGGAAGTCCCCTGTCACGCAGAGGCGTCCGTACGGATTGAAGGGGACGGGATCCCCTCCGTCCCGACCGCAATGCCGACCATCTTCCTTCCTGCGCACTTCCGACACCCCTTCCACTTGTTTATTATCACCCAGCGGCCCGTCTTTGAGGCTCCAAGACGAGCCCAACTGCCCTCCCCCAAGTCCGGGCAGACCAGCCCCGTGCCCCGGTTTGCGTCCGCCGCCCACTTCCGGACTCTTTTGAGACTTCCTACGACGCTCCTGGAAAAACTCTTTGCTGGACGAGCAGGACGACGGCTGGAGACGGGCGCCAGGACAGGCCAATGTCTGTAAATCTTACAGGGCACTTGAGAAACCAAAAAAAGAAGGTGCCCAGTTAAAAAGAGAAAAAAAGTGAAAAATCAAGAGAAATGCGGCCGAAGGAAAGACGCGGAAAGTATAAAAAGAAAAGTATATGCTGGTTGTTTGGGAAGCAAGTGAGAGGAAATAAACTGTCAAGTGGTGTCAAACCATGCTGGACTCTCACAACAACTATTGTAAATGCTATTGTATTGTTCTGCATATTATGTTGTTTCTAATAGAGTTTAAAAAAAAAAGCCTCAACTCTTCTTTTTTTTTTCCTTCCACTTTCTACACACACGTGGATTGCTATTAGGGATGTGCATCTTCCCGATAAAACACAATTTGATAAAAATGCATAGCAGTACAAGTGATACAAATCTACACCATATGTTGTCCAAAGAACTTAATCTAGCCTCATATTCACTTTTTTGAAAACATATTGGAGCGTACCAACACTGCAGCCAACATGCTAACGTAGCTGCGTCAAACAACGGAAAGGTTTTCCTTTTTACTTTAAAATAACTTACTTCAACCTCCACAATCCCTTGCTGTACACTGGCCAGGGGTGTGGGTATTTTTTTGCCTTTGGTAAAGTTTTAAATCTATCTGTGTCACCCATCCATGTCATATCTGTTGTACCAGCTAAGCTACAGTGAGAGGGTTCGCCTCTACGATCCTGCCTCCAAGTTTGCAAACTCCTTCATGCTAGGAAAGGCCAACAGTGAAGTACGGCTGTTGATACACTGCATAGGTGACATTTATTGACTAATTGCATAACGGTTTAATAAAAAGTAGTGCTTCACACAATGCTGTGCCTCCCCCCCCCCCCCCCCCCCCCCACACACACATGTATTACGTCACACATGTTGTAATCTGATTGGGCATCCGTGTGTAAAGGCCATTTCGCATCTCAATTCAACTCACCACTGATTTATGCACACATACACACACACACACACACACGCACACATGTATATACAGTGTATATACAGTGTATATATGTATATATGTATATATGTATATATGTATATATATATATATATATATATATACATATATATATATATATATATATATATATATATATAGAGAGAGAGAGAGAGAGAGAGAGAGAGAGAGAGAGAGAGAGAGAGAGTGGGGGGGGTGCGTGTGGGGGTGTGTGTGAGTGAGTGAGTGTGTGAGTTTCAGTGTGAGTGAATGAGAGAGAGAGGCTGAAGCTGCTTGGATATGCCCAACACACACACAAAACCTCCACAGTGTTTCCGTAACTAGAGAGAGATCCTATAAGAAAGCTCATGACGTGACAGTTGCAAATAAAATCCAACTTTTTGTCAAAATTACAATTTTTTTTCTGAATAAAAAAATACGCTTTTTTTCCACTTGAAATAACAAAGAAGAAGAAATCAACAACCACCTTTTTCTCAAAGAAACAGGATTTTTTTTAAAAAGTGTTTTCAAGGGGGTGTTTTCAAAGGGGTTGGGAGTTGTTTCTCAAAAAACTAAAACTTGTTTTTCCATGAATTTCCCCCCCTTTTTTTAATTAGAAAATATTGTTGGAAATTGACTACTTTTTTCTCGGAAAATAATTTCTTTATTCTTGGTGAGCGTGTGTGTGCGTGTGTGTGCGTGCGTGCGTTTCCATCTTCTTACGGAGACATGCTGCACCTTTGGCACATGTTGCCGAACTTCATTGTCATTTTCAAGTACCTGGCTATCCTCCCGCCTTTAAAACGTCTCGGCTACTTTTGATTAGACAAATTCGTTTTAGAATGTCCCAAGAACAGATCGGCAGTGTTCGGCGATGGTTGCGAGCAGAGTTTGAGGCTTGCTTTGGCTGCCTGCTTTGGAGCAGAGAAGGTAAAAGGGGGGAAAGGCCGTTTTGGAGCGCCCCCTGTAGGGAAGCCGCGGGACAGTTTAGGCGCGGAGGAGAAACTCACCCTTTGGACCAGAACTCTCGTCTCAGGAGAACTCAGTCCAATAAATTGAAAATGAAACCCAAAATTCGAAGGATCATGTCATTTTCTAATGTATAAGAAGTGTCCCTTTACAGTAGTATTACGGAATTATCACTAAACTTTACATTCTGAACTAAAGACTCAATCAAATGTAGAAAAAGTGATTTTAATCACCTTGATTACTAATGCATATTTTGTTGCAGTTTGAATTTGTTTATGTAATTATGAATTATTTCAATATTTATCTTTACAGAATTGTATTTTATAAACATGTTTTATGTGTTTAATCGTATTGGTCCGTAAGACTGCAGTGTTTTTATTGCTCTGACGTCATTGTTTTATTTCCTATATTTTCCACTTAATAAATAATGTGCTTTCAAAACAAACATATTTTGCAAACAAATCATTAACAATGGGAATGTGTCTTGGAGGGGGGCGGTAATGCATACGTCACACACACATTGCTGACCTACATTTCAGCGTGGTTGACTTTCAAAGTCGTTTCACTATATGGCTGTCATTTTATTATTTTAAGTCTTTGAAAAAGGGCAACGCACAAGATGTAGGCCTATATTGTTTCATTAAACATACTTTTCTTTTTAGGTGCGCGTGGAGGCAAGGCCCTGTGCATTCCGTGGTCACTTCATTAGGTACACCTGCTCAGTCGAATTTAAAAAGTCTCCCTAATACATGAATGGCCTTTTTGAAAGGGAAGATTAATGACTGCATTAGACTGAACAATGCTAGTAATGAGGCAGCAAAATGTCACAAACAGGAAGCAAACATCAAGCAAAAAGAGGGGGGGGGGGGGTTTAAACGGGGGGGGAGAAACTGCCACAATTTAGACAGTTTTGATATAGATTTACAGTTATTTAAACATCAATCATTTGGCTTGTGAGAATCATTTAATACAGAAAACGTGCACCATTTCAAAGCTTACTTTTTCTAATCTAAAACATGATTTGGGGGACTCTTTTTCTTCATTAAAAATAAGTTTTCTTGAAAATGCACTTACACATGTTCATTGAAAAAAGAAAAATTGAATATGTATTATCTGAGAGAAAAAAAACATCTTGAAAATGCAACTTTTAAGTTTTAAAATATATACATATATTCTATTATTTTCACAAATATTGCATGCAACATAATCTCCAATTTCATATAAAATGACTTTTTTCTTTAAAATAAAATTATTACTATGTACATAAAAAAGAAATACTAAATGTTTTTTTTAAACAATACAGCCCCCCCCCCCCCCAAAAAAAAACCCCAACAACAACAAAAACAAACAAACACTTGTATAAAAAAATATTTTTAATGAATAAATAAATACATCAAAACGTTTCCTTAAAAGAAAAACTATTTTCAGGAAAAAATTAATTGATTTTAATTTATGTAAACAAACAACAAATTTTAAACCCACCCCAAAAAACAAATCGTTTCTTTGTTTTTTCTTGAAAAAGATCATTCTTGAATTTTGTTTTTTAATACAGCTTGGAAGAGAAAAAAAACATGGCATATTCTTGGTAAATTTCATTCTTGAAAAAAAATCATGACAAAAATTTACTTTTGACTTTTTTCTCTCTGTATTTTTTTTTTTTAACAAATATGAGGGCAAAGCTTGTTCTTGAGTAGCTCTATGTGACTAATTATTTTTGTAAAGTGAGCATCTCCAAATGTGTGTGTAGTGTTTGCTGGCGATGTCAATGGATGGTTTCCAAGGTGCAAGTGCTTCAAGCGTGAGCAAAACCTGAACTGGTCGTGGATGGTGCAAGTTTTGCAAAGCTTCCTTTGGCCAAAGGTCAGGCGGCCGGCAGCTGCCTTTGAAACAAAAGGAGCCCTCAGAAATTGGAAAGGAGGCCGTGTGCTGGGAGGGGGCCATTTTGGATGTCATCTGTCTCCTCGGCGACGGGCCGCGCGGCGGGGCCCTCACGGGCAGGTCCCATCCTCTCCGAAACCCCTCGGGCCGAGCGAGAATTGTTTGCGAGGTGGCTCGTTTATCAGCGTCAGCGCATAATGATGGCCCTCCCGCTTCTTATTGATGTTTGTGATTGCGTTACCTCATTGGGCCGCGATCGATGGAGGCGGCGGGATCGCGGGGGCACGACTGCGCAAAAGCAAGAGCAGAGCTATGTGGTAGCCATGGTCACTCCTGATCACGCTCATGGCCACCCCCATCTAAAAATTTGGATATATGTGACTTTCTTTGTGGCTTTTGCAATTCAATTCTGTCTTATGGGTCGAGTATAGCTACATCGATCCCCATTCTTAGCTACTCCCTAAACTTTCCATTTTTATGGTTGTGCAGATGATAAACAAATGCAAAGGTTTAAAATTAGGGTTTCAATGCATTGTTTGGATTTTTTGTTTAGGTTTCAAGCCTGCATCGTTAAGAGTTTCAAACAAGTGTTAGGGCTTCAAAATAGTGTTTCAACTCTTAGGGTTTCAAATTAGAATCATAATCTTTGGTTTGGGTTTTTAATTTGGTCTTCTAACATGATAATGGTTTCAAGGTTTTCAAGGGATACAATTTAGAATTTGAAGCCAGGAATAAGATTTGAAATTTGGGTTTGTAACCACGGTTTGGGTTTTAAATTAGGCTTTCAAAACTGGGTTAGCATTTTAAATTTAGGTTTCAAGACTGGATTAAAGTTTGAAACAAATGTTAGGGTTTTAAATCTATCATAAAGTGTTAAATTAGGGTTTGAATCCAGAATTAAGATTTCAAATTAGGCATGACAAATAAGGTTAGGGTTTCAAATAAGGGTTTCAATCAAGAGTTAAGGTTTCAACTCAGGGTTGGGATTTCAAATTAAGATTTCAAACCAGGGATCGGGTCTCAAATGAGGCTTTCAAACCTGGGTTGCAGTTTAAAGAGTTTTAAACAAGTGATAGGGTTTCAAAACAGGGTTTTAAGTCAGGGTTAGGGTTAGGGTTTGTAACTTGAAGAAGCTGTCATGTAGGATAAATCTGTCAAAGGTTTGACTGCGGCCGTGCATGCATGTGCTGGCGTCCCGGGTTCGGCATTTGGGTGCACAGTGCCGTCATTGAGCGCAGGCCGGCCAGAGGCCTCCCAAAGTAAACAGTGTCTGGGATTGGGGCAAGGGGGGCTCTGGGGTCTTGATTTCAGCACTGTTCTGACAAAGTGCCTCTCCACCCCCACTGCTCTTAGTGACTCGTTTATGTGCAACTCTTGCGCACCAAACACACAATGCTGATGGCCCAAAAAGTCTAATTCGAGCAACACACATGCAGTTACTCAATAGATGGATGACATCACCAGAGCATTTGCTACTTTTTTAGGCAAGACAAAAAAAAAAGAAGGATTTTCTGAAGATACTATTTAAAGATTAAGTTTATCAAATTGTGCCAATAATAAAGACTTTCATGGCTTGTGTTTAGCGGATTTGTTAATTTATTTCATTTTCTATTTCTAAAATATATTGTGTTTATGTTTTCTGCACTCACAAGCTAACAAGCTTACAATCTTGCTTGACCATGGCAAGGTCATCTAATATGTTAGCACCATGGTCAGTGCTGTTGTGTGTTATTTACCACATAACAGTAATAGAGACACTTAACAAAGTTAACTGTATATTATGTTCACTCACTTATATAAGCTGACAAAAAAGCAAGCTAACGAGCTAATGAGCTTGCTTTATCACAACAGGGTCATCCAATACATCTGTTTGGTCTCAAATTTACAACACATTTTATTTTTACTTCACAGTGGCTTTAAGCACAGGAAAAGTCCAGTTCAATCTTTTTCTTTGCTTTTTGACTAAATTTGCACACAAAAACCTCGCCATTGCCAAACTGTGATATCAAAGTGTCAGTCTAATTAATCGAGAACAACTGGCGCTTATTAATGTTCCCTTGTTAAATGAATTAATGGCGCCTTTCAGGGTTTACGCTGGCAGTGGCGCACTCGTCTTTTAGCGAGCGTCTTTCAGCTCTTCAAGGATGGGAAGGCAGCGGCGCTGGCTGTACGGCGTTCTGCTCTGCGTGTCATTATTTATGAAGCATGGACAGTTTATGCAGAGCAATGCAGTCAGTCAATGAGAGCGGGGAAGGGGTGGCGGCGCAGGCGGGCAGGGGGTGTTTTCCATGAAAGAAGCTGTGTTGTGGAATAACACACTGTGATAAAGACGTTTCCCCTGCGACATAAAACAGCAGGGAGCACCAACGGCCACTTTCTCTTCCAACCGACTGTGAGCCTGCATGTGCTTGCGTTGCCTCATATGCTCGCTCTCCCTCGCTACAGGTTACATCATCACGTCGTTTACTGCTGCTTTATTGTTGGTCTTCAGCAGTCAGTGGATGGCTGAAGGAGAGGCCTTCCTTGTCCATCAAGATAATTGAAGGCTTCAATTTATGACAGGGTCAGATTTTGAAACCAATGTTGGGCTAGGTTTGGGTTAAAATTAAGGTTTTGAATCAAGGTTAGTTTTGTAATTTAGGGTTTTTAGCCATTGTTAGGGTTTCAAGTGAAGATTTCAAATGAGTTTCAAGACAGGGTTAGACTTTATAATTAGAAGCTAGGGTTATCCTTTACAGTTACGGATTCAAATTAGGGTTAGGCCTTCAAACAAAGGTTTTGGCACTTCAAATTAGGGTTTCACACCAAGGCTAGATTCAGATTAGGGTTTAAATCTAGGTCTTGAAACCAAAAATGGAATTACCATTTTGTTTGAAGGTTTAAAATTGGGGTTTGAAACCAATGTTAAGGCTTCAGATGAGGTTTTAAAGAAAGGTTGGGGTTTTAAATTAGGGTTTCAAGATAGTGTTAAGTTATCAAACAAGATTTGGGGGTTTCCTATTACGGTTTTAAAACAAAATTAGGCTTTCAAACCAGACTTGTAAAACAAAGTTAGGGGTTCAAATTAGGGTTGCAGATAAGCGTTATAATTTCAAATTAGGGTTTAAAATCATGGTTAGGGTTTCAAACAAGTGTTTCAAACTAAGATTGGGTTTCAAGCCTGTGTTATTGTTTCAAAATGGGGAATAAAACCAATGGGTAGGACTTCAAATTAGGATTTCCATGTCTGGGTTCTGTTTGATTTTGTCATGTTTCTTTAAGTTTCTGTCATCATCTGTTGTGTTCTGTTTTTCCTTGTGTGTCTCCCTTGGTCTAGTTAAGTGTAATCCTGCCCTTCCTTGTGTCAACCAATCAGTGCCCTCAGACACTTGTGTTTTGCTTCAGGTGTGTCTTGTGTTGTCATTAGAGTGTGTGTGTATTTAGTCTCCTGTCTGCGTCGATCCATTGTTGTTTTTTGCCCTGTTCCCCCCACGTTTTGCATTGTTTGTTGTTTTTGTTTAATTATCTTTTGTATTATTATTTTTTACGTCACCTCTGCCTCCTTGCCCTACTTCCCTGCATTTGGGTCAGAAATCCCCACCTTACCGTAAACATGAGGTTTCAAGGTATAATTTCATGCCACTACAATTTCAAACCCTACTTTGAAACCAACGTTAGGAATTCACATCATGTTTCTGAACTTGGGTTAGTGTTTTTTACTTGATATTCTTGCGGGTGGAGAGTCATTAAATAAGATGAGATGTTCGTGTTTGGGAGCATACAAAAACTTCTATTGCTCTTGTCCGTGCTTTCTTCATCCGTCTTGTAAAACGATCCTCTTTGTCTTGGTCTCCATCCTTGTCTTTCTCAGTGACCCTGAGCGAGGCTTCATCTGGGCGCAGGTACTGCCATTTGTCCTTGGCGTCCCGAGCGGCGTTAACGGTGGTGGTGAGTTGTGGCTGTGCCGTTAAAAGTGCGCTTCGGCTACAGTCAATGTTTATGTGCACCAATCAAAGGCAATGTGTTGATGTTATATGGTATTATGGACAAGGAGGCTGTGTAAAACACGCAGGGTCGTGGTGGGAGGCAGCGAGGGATTGGGGGAGGGGGGGGGGGGGAGGGGGGTTGAGGGCGGGGGGCTTTATGGGCCATTGAGCTTTGGAGAAAAATGAAGTGTTTTGCTGGAAAAGCAAATGCGCGGACGAGACAGTTTGACGTTCAGGGTGCAGACACACCAATGGACAAGGGATTTATTGGAGGATTTATTTGGAGTCAGGGATTTATTTGTGATGAATTTCCGTCTTGGGACTTTTCACAGCATGTAGCAGTCACTCAAAGTCTCGAGTCTGTCATAATGTTTGAGGATCAAACTGTGAATTACATTTTGATAAATTGCAAGTAATATGCCTAGTTTTCATATAATACTTCAAAATATTTCAATTAATGTACTGTATGTCCATTTAAAAAGATAAACGTTCTATCACAAATGCAAAATCAAAACAACCTTTCACTTTAAATAAGTTTACATTTTAAATAAAGTAGCCTAAAAATATAAATGATAAACAATAAATACATAATAGAAGTTACGATATGATATATAGAAATATATTTATTATCAGTATTATTGACATCAAGGAAGCGCAGTCCACCAAAAGTGCTCATCAGTCTGCCTTGTCACTCATGAGTGCTGGCAACCAGGAGGACAAGCTAAACATTGTTTGTGGCGCCCGCATTCTCCGGACAGAAAGTTGGCAGCTGCACTTTGTGGTTGCCGGGCGGGAAGAAGGATCGAGCATTTTGCAGCGGACGTGTCTGGCGCCGCTTGGAAAAATGTCCAATTTGTAGCAAATTGGACCGCACTTCCTCCTTAAATTTCTCGCTGAATTTCCTTGTGATAATCTGTGAGATAATCGTGCTATCTGGGGCGGTCCTGTTGGAGTTCTGCAGTGCACAACTTAGACCAAAAAAATCTCCCCACATAACTGAGAAGTCAAAAACTTTTGTCTCTTTTTGAACAGCGTGCTTACTTTTTGTCCAGTAAAGGCCACCGTAGTTGTAGCTACGTGGCTAAGCTAACATCCGTTAACCTGCAGTTTTGACAATGGTTCTGCAAAATTTGTCCAACAGAGGTTGTGCTTGTTTTGTTTACCAACCGGTTATTGCTAGTCACCAACGTGGTTGCCACTCAATGAAATTGTTGGAAAAAAGTTCGAGGACCACTGCAATAAATTAGCCAAGTTTAACTATAACACTGAGCGCAGTGTCACCTACACCCAAAGATCCAGACCCCTGTAACAGCAGTGACAAACTCTAAAAGCCTTGAAAAACTTTCCTGGACCTTGTATGTTTTGACAGGTGCGACCAAGGTGTGATTTTTTCCCCTCAGATTCAGTTGGACTTTTTCCCCCAACGGGCCGAGGGAGCGCTCGAAGCGAGACAAGAACGTTGCTGAAAATCGCTGACAGTGCGAATGATGGCATCAAAGCGGCTGGAGTTATTGCAGAGGTTGATATCGGCGCGTCAGGGAAAATACGACGCAGTTTGTTTGCTAAAAGCATGAAATATATCTGGGAAATTTCAAGCGCGCACATCCATCACGTCTTGTTGCCTCCCCTTATGCCTTTTGCGCTTATCGCATGTTCCACATTTCATCAAATGCCGCATTCCTCTGCAACAGTTTATGTTGTTGACTTTTATCAGACCCTTTTAGGACGGTTTTAAAAGGAGTTTTCCGCTTATCCCCTGACATGGGAAAAAGACGGCTTTGATGAGCAGGGTGAAAGGGGCCACAAAAGTTGAATCAAAGTCAGTTTGACAAATTGTTGAGCAGAGTGAAAGGGGCACAAGACTACAAGGCAACTTGAAGACAACTGGACTTTTTTCTTTCCATGTTGATCACTTTCACACAGTCCAATGACATGGGGAAAATATGCCATATTGGCCAGTGTGAAAGAGGCTTAAGATTGACAAAAGTTGAGTCAAAGGCTGGATTTTTTAGAGGTTGTTGAAGACATTTTAGCCAACTTTCCACCATTCCATGTCAGTCCCTTTCACAAAGTATACAGGCAGCATGAAAGGGGCGACAAACCCCAAAACAGTTTAATCAAATGGACTTGTTTAAAAAAAGAGAAAAAAAAGACAGGTTTGACGGCAGTGTAAAAGGAGCTGATGAAAAATAAAAATTTAATGCAAGGAAATGTAACTTCTGATTGGTTGTTAAAGAACTTTCGATCATCCCCCACCATTCTGTCAGTACCTTTCCTACAATCCAGAAACACAGTAAAAAGCAGCAGTATGAAAGGTATCCCCTTTCACGGAACACGATAAAGTTTAAGTTGGAGGGGCTGCAGAATTTGTTAGTTTTTTTTTATTTATTTCAATTTATTTTCTTTCAAATTCAGATGTTGTTTTTTTGCTGTCGCTAGCCTGTTTAAAAGGTATCTTCACAAAATGTATTGAACTCTACTTCTGGAGGTAGAAGAGACCCTTTCACACGACTTGTCAAAGCCATCTTTGCGTCGAGCTTGCCAGCCTGGGTGAAAGGTATGGAGTGGGGGGTGGGGGACTTCTAAATGGAAGGCAGTTTAAGACCCTTTCACACTGTTCATTAAAGTTTCCCCCCTGCCACTGTTCTGTTTGAAAAGTGACACAGAATGTGGTGTCTAAGACAACCAGCAAGTTTCCCCGCCCCGTTCACGCTTCCCATAAAAGTCAGCTTCTTTCCATCTTGTTGGTCTACAAAAAAAGGTATAAACAAGGAATTGCATAAATTTCTAGGCTTTCAAAGTAGCACAAGCCCCTTTCATACTGCCTGTCAAACCTGGCTTATTTTGCAAATTTTCCATCTTTGAAGATATTATCAGAGATGAGACTGCCACTGTGTGAAAGGGAATAGTGGTGAGCATCCAACGTTACTGGCAACAATATCCCACTTGGCCGGTTTCTGTATAAAAGGCACAGACAAATACAGTAAATACTCTACTGTTAAGTCTGCGTAAAAGAGGCATACAAAATAAATTTTTCAGCTCTGGGTGGTCAATGAATGTTATCGTTTAGTTTTCAATGAGTCCAAAGCACAATGTCACATGTTTATAGATGTGTTATATCACATTCACAGGACACAGTTCCTTCAGTTTCCATTTGCTCTCAGTGCAACTGTTTGGTCCCTCATCCAGAGCCTTTTGTCTCAAAGTAGATCCCCTTTCTCCCTGCTCTCATTTTTCCCCGCTCCCCACAGACAGTACGAGCCACAGAACTAAATCCTCCCAAGGTGCTTCCAGACATAACGTTGTATGTCATCATGTCACTGGCAGAGCCCGACGAGAGCTTGGGAGGACAGCTAGATGCGAGCAGACTTGGAGGAGGTTGCACGTTTGGGGGATTTACTGTGGCGTATTTCATGTGAGGCAACGTCGGGGCCTGTGTCGCTGTCTGTTTTGCACTCTGCAGTTGGGACGTCTCACGGGAGCCACGTATGGACTGTGGCGCTTGGAGTGTCACTGTGGTGATGAAGACCAAGTTACAAAGGAAACCTAATAGCCTCACTTTGAGTCTTTAATGGATTGATGTCATCATACTGTTGTTAAGTGTAACCAAAAGCTGCCAAAGCAGTATTGGACTGACACGTCAACATTGCTCACAGTAATTGATGGTGTTCCACAAGTGTCTATCCTAGGACCACTGATTTTCATTCTTTGTGCAACTATATTTTAATTCTATGGGGGGGTTGTTATGAAAGAGTAACTGTTCCGTGTAGTGCACCTGCAGCTGGTATAACCATGCCACGCTTGCATCCTCTCATCTGCTGTTGAAATGGCAGATTGTAAGTGTCTGTTTACTGTGACTGACTGTACACCAATAACTTTGAATTCATGAGTGGTCTGCCTCCTCAGCCGATCAGACAGATGATAAAACACTTATAGTGATACTTGACACTTGGAGTTGCAACAAAAGAGAAGAGAAAAATAAAATATTTGAGAGTATCCTTGGCTGCCGCGTAGGAAAACGTGTTTCCTGTTTGCAGCCGCGAGTCAAGACAGGATATAGAAAACCACCCAAAAAGTTTTTTTCAGGGTTGAAAGCATTTTCCCCACAGAATCTGAGCGGCTTTAGTGTCACGCCGGCCGGCTCTTTTTGCAACGTCAGCTGTAAAGTCCCTGAAATTTGACATATTGTGCTTTTTTTCCCGAAAAACAGTTCCCAGGTGTCTAAAATGGGTCATATTATGTAGAAGTGGATGTAATGGAGTTGAACCAGGCGAGCGGCAACCACGGAAGTGAAACTCAGAGTGTGGAAAAAAAGTGAGTGCCCATAAAGACAATAAAAGCTTTTTCATTTGTGGTGGCAGCACTTCACACACTTGTCAACATCGGAGTCTTAACGAACAGCAAAACTCATGGCAGCTTTGCTTACCATTTGGTATTGACATGGTCATGATTCAAAGAGGGGGGCGGTGTTATGTTAAGTAGCTGTATTGTGATGTCACAATTGGAATAGCTACAGAAAGACAAATGATCAAAAATGGAAGCATAATTTGAACAGTCAACAAAACTCAGTGCAGCTCTGCTTACCTTTTGTAGAGTTTTAGACAATACAGTATGGCCATAGCTTGAAAATTTCAGATCATCTTCCAGCCTGGCTGTCAAGTCTTGGTCGGATAAACTCGATGTACGAGCAGTGTTTTGTAAATTAGCCAAATTGTGACACAACAATTCACACACAGTCCCTTTTTCCAAACTAGGGAGATCACAAAAACTTTACTAGGTTGTTTAATTTCACAGTTGATGCTTGAATAGGCACTCCAGAGACTCAACTATTTGGATACAAGCTATTAAAAAGTCAATTTGACATGATGATTCCCAGGATGTAAACAAGCACACAGTGCAATTGGAGGCTGGAGTCAAAAATGAAAGATTATAAAATCTTGAAAGCTCTTGAAATAAAAGTCAGATCTGGCATCTTCTCCCGTGAGTTATTATCCCGTTTCCCCCGCGCTTTCCCAATAAATCACGTGACGACCGAAGAGCGTCGTGCGCTTCAAACTACAAGCCGAAGTGTCGGGGTGAGGTGGAGGACAGCGCGTCTTGTAAAACATATGCACTTAATATCCAGCTCATAAAACTTGTACAATTAAAAGCTATTTTGGAAAACAGAGAAAGAGAGAGTAATATTTATGAGTCTGGCGCTGGATAGAGATTGTTTTATGTCGGGGCAGCGAGGACCCGCTGGGGCACAGGTAACAACTGTCAACAGGCTATGGAAGAGTGCTGAAACTCTGTGGGGGCTCACGGCGGAGTCCTGCCAGATGTGAGGGCGCCTTTTCCTCTTTTTAACCCTCATATACGCTTCAATTTCCATGCAGTGATTTGCTGAAAAGGACTCAGAATCATCTCCATTGGCCAATTATGTAAAACCTTTTTGTATTACAGTCACAAGCAACTATGACAAAGATATGACACAGAAGTAAAGAAAATCTTTAGGTAATGTAAATGTACCACTTGTGCTGATTACTAGTCAAGTCCACACAGAAGCAATGTAACTAATTTACGTGAAGGATGGCAGAAGGAACAGAGGAAACGACAACATGTGACTTACAGTCAAAAATGCACGACAGCTTTCACCTCACATTTACATTTACCTTACAGATGATGGAAAATGAACAGCTATAATGATGACATAGTTGTCATCATAGCTGTTGGCCTAAAATTGTCCACATTTCAGCCTACAATATCTCTTGTTCAAACTTGAGTAATTTCTGTTAAATAACATTCCCGGAGGGCCATTTTTTGAGGCCATGTTATTTTATAAGAGTTTAATTATTTGTTTTAGTTAAAGTGATTTATTGGGCAATATCTGAAGTTGCACATTCCTAGTCCACATTTTTTTCAATTTGACCTTCATCCATCCATTTATCTTCTCAACCGCTTGTCCTCACAAGGGTCGCGTGGGGGGGGGGGGGGGGGGGGGGGACGGTGTCAGAAGTTGACCTTCATGCTCTAATAAAAAAAAAGAAAACTAGTTTGGATTCCTTTTAGAGCAAATATGGAATCTTAGTAAATCAGGCTCAGAATATCCTCAAAAAAACAAAGTCTCAATACAATTGTGACCCACAGATATTTTCAAAACATATTAAGAGCCTGTCTTGTGTTAATAAATGCATGTTTAAGCCCTAATCAATGTTTTTCAAGAAAAGAGAAACTATATTTTTTACATCACACAAAAAAACATCTACACAGTAAAAAAAAAAAAGTGTTGTTCCTTGTATTGAATCCTGACCACTTTCCACCATAAATTATTGTTTTAGACCCTAAAATGCAAGTTGTGTTTTTTTTTTTACAGTGTATTCTCAAACAACGTGATGTCCTGTTTGACCCAAGACATGAAAAAATAACAGCTATGATGGTTTTGATACTCTTTCACTGTTTCAAGATGATATTTCTGTGAACATGTGGAAAGGTGGTGGAAACACAATTAGTTCTTCAAGCTTCCTCTTGACCACTGTTACATAAAATAATACATACATTTATGTTTTTTTTTTTTTTTTTATAGTTTAGAGATTGTTATCATGCTCAATGTTTTTCTTGCCCAGTCAAATTTGCCTTAGCATTATATAGGGGTTCAAATGGCTGTATGTGGACAATGAGGACATTTTTTAAACGGCGTGAGATGTCCACCACAAGCTATGTACAAAAAACGTTTAAAGTTCAAGTGCCTTTGCAGCTACTGATGAAGAGTTAAAAAAAAAAAAAGCAGTCAGGTTGATTGAAAAGCTGCAAAACCCAATTCTGAACGTGAGAATGTGCAGAGCCCTCGTCGCTGTGGTCGTAGCGGACGGCAAACATCGTAAATCTGGCCGCGCTCTCTGTTTACGTTGCGCTGACCTCGCCGTGCCTTCCAGGCAGGCCCGGCTCAACATGATCCTCCGAACTGTTGACGTACGTGCGCCTGCTAGACAATTTCAAATGCTGTTGACTGAAAGTCATCAATATATGAAGGCATTAAACTGTACATTGTTTATTATTTCAATTTTTGGCTCGTGCTTTGCCCAGATGGCAAAACTAACAACATGTACTGTATGTAAATGTTTAGCTGTGTGTCATGTATTTATTATTTGCAGAAGTATATGCAATTGCTATATATTTTTTTTACTAAGATTTTTATTGTTGTATGTTTTAGTTTTTTCTTGGATTTTTAATTAACTGTTTTCATCTTTTTGTTTCTTTGTTCCGTATTTTTCATAGTTTGTATGTCGCAATTTTTGTCTTTTTTGTGTTTGTTTAGACTTTTTATCTTCATTTTTGAATTCTTATTGTATTTTTATTCACCCTTACTTTTGTATTTCTAATTAAGTATTTTTACATTTTTATTTTTATTTTATTTCTATATTTTTCATATATACGCATATTCTTGGGACATTCCTGGAATATATTTAGTCTTGTTTCAATGGTACTTCACTGGTGGAAAATCTAGATAGACCTTACATTTAATTATTTTCAATTATTGCAAAATACAGCATTTTAAGTGTTGCTGGGGCATGGTTCTCATAATATTTTGCACAGTACGTATCATAGTTAGTTGAAAACTTAATCATTTCACAACCCATTCTACCTAAACCTTACAAACACGCACAGTAATTAGTGAATTTTACAGTACATTAAGTTACAAGACATTATACCATCATCCAAAACACACATTTTATTGAGAATATGAAAACAAAAATAGTGCCATGTTTAGTAGAAGTGACATCATCTTCACTTTACAATAAATACTCTAAAAAGAGTTGGGTAAAAAAAACAATTTTTTTATAATAATTGGGTCAAAAATGGAGCAATCCACTACTTTGTCCACTGCTACTGTTTCACAAAATGACCCAATTAGTGGGATTGTTTGACAAAAACAACTCAAAAAGTTGTACCCATACGCTTAAACTATGATCAAAATAACCCCATTTTGATCATAAATTGGCACAACACACTACTGGGTCATTTTGACCCAACTAAAACAACCCAGAAAGTTGGGTCAAATTTGGGTTTTGTACAAAACAACCCAAATAAAAAGGGATGTTTTGATATAAAACAACACAAAGTTGGATCGAATTGGCCCAGTAGTGTCTTGGTCCAATTTTGGGCCAAATTGGGGTATTTTTGGCCCAGCATTTTTAAGAATGCAAAGAGTGGATTGGTCCTTTCTTGACCCAAATTGGGTTATTTTTGAACCAACTGTTTTAAGAGTATACCTTGCAATTATTTCAAATTATTACAAAATGTAGTGTTTTAAGTGTTGCTGCAGCATCTATGTATAATGCCATTTGGATCTACTATAATACCTCTGACTTTTTTTTTGTGGGATTAACAACTAAAAATTCTCTAGAGTACATGTGTAAACTCGTCATTTCTGTCCATGTATGCGACTTATACAACTGAGGGACCATTATGTTTTTTGCAATAATGACGGAGGGACACACAACCTCTTCTTGTTGTAATAAACCACACGCACACACATACACACGCACACACAAAGGGTCGTGCACACCTCAGCGCGGTCCAAAATGCCGTAAAAATTTACGGGCTGAACATTCCTGCGGGGTCAAGCAATTTATCAAATGCTGCACATTCTGGTTTCAATTACACAGGCCAATATTGAGCGAGCTCGCTTTTAGCAGGTTGATTCGGTCCAGTTGCAGGACCCTCCGAACCGACGGGCCCAGCGGCGGCCATCTTCCCAGGAAACACATGTTCATCCCTCCTCTGAAAGTCGGTTTTTGTGTTGTCTCTCCCTTCCTTCTTTTCTTTCTCTCTCTGAGGTAGAGTGGTGATAAATCCACATTTTATTGCCGCAGAATTCCTCTCTCCCGGCAGGGCTGACAGCTCCCCACCGCGGGGGACGCGGCCGGGTCCAAACTCGATGCCCTCCCCATCCTCCATCACTCCATCCTTGCCTCCATCTGGCCCTGATTAGGGGCAGAGAGTGGAAGGGTGGCAGGGCGTGGTCCAGTGGAGGAGGAGGCGGAGGCAAAATCATGAGCACAAGGTGAAGACAAGCGCGGTCGCATAGGGAGGTCCGCATGAATGATACGAGCACCGGATGCAGATTTTAAAGTGGAAGTGACACGTGGGATGTAAGAAACAATGATTGTGATAAATTAGTAAACACTGACACTCGCTTACTTTGCTTATATGGCTGTAAATTCAAAAGCGGCGATAGCTAACGAGGGAGAAATTATGCGAAAATGAGGAATGGCAACAATTGGAAAGAATAGACTATTGTGAAATAGTACAGGTGGGACCAGAAATTATGGCTTGCTAAATTAACGATTTTGTAGGTTAACAAAATGCAAAACATGAAAGTTATTTTCTTTAGTATAAAAAGAAAAAAAAATCTTGATGTTTACAATGCTGCTTGTTGTAATGCCTTCAATAAATGAAAGATCCTAAAATAAATGAAATGATGTATATAGTTATTTAAAAACTATCAAATGCATTTTTTTTCTTCAACACCAATATTGTCTTCTTTTTAAGAAATAAACAATGCAGACAACTTTAATTTCATAATCTGACATCTTAAATGTTTATTTTTGTGCAACATCAATGATTTATCTTCTTTTTAAGAAACAAATCAATTTAATACTAAATAACTGCTAAACTGATTAATTTTTTTACAATTAACTTCAATGGTGAGATAATGAACCATGCAGACAAGTGCAAGTTAATAACATATATGAGCTTCCTTTTTAGGAAAGTGCAACATCACACACTTCTTTTGAGGAAAATACCTTCTTTTTAGGAAACAAACAATGCAGACAAGTTCACTTTCATGATCTATGACAGTTTAGATGTACATTTTTAGATAAACACCAATAGATTGTCTTCTTTCTAAGAAATTTATAATTATTATGACTGCTTAACTGATTTATTTTAATGATTAGTACATTCATTAGTTAGATACTGAACAATGCGGACAAGTACAAGCTATCTTTTTAGGGAAATGCAACACCAATGAGTGTCCTCTTTTTAGGAATAAACAATGCAAGGGAGTTTAATTAAAACTTAATTTTTGTTTTTAGCAAAGTGCCCACATAAATGGTTTGGCTTCTTTTTAGGAAATGAACTGTTGTAATAAATAACAGAGCAGACTAAATATTTTCTTTTAGTATAACATTTGTAATTTGTCTTTCTTAAAAGAAGTAAACGATAAAGACAAGTGCAATTAAATACCTCTAACTGTTCAACTTAAAAAAAATTGACTTATTTTTAGATATTGAATCATGCAATTTCATAATATATAGCAGCTTCATCATGTTATTTTTAGGAGCGTGCAACATCAAAATATGTGTCTTCTTTATAGGAAACAAAGGACGTAGACATGCATCTTCAATCTTTTCTTTTTAGCAATGTACAATTTTTTTTAAATGAGAACAGTAAACTACACACCCAGGACGAGTCGCCAGTCAATCACGGGGCACATAGAGACTGATGACCATTCACACAAAAGTCATATTGTCACAAGTGGGAATTGAAACCCTGCTGATTAACTAACAGCAGTTAACTTGTTTGTATACTTGCAGGGCAGCGAGTAAATATAATAAAGTATTTCAATATCTGGATCACTGTACAGTATACACAGTACAACTACAGTGCATTAAAGGAAGAATACCTAATACCCATAATTTCAAAATCCATACGTCAAAAAGTGTAGTCAGAAATAAATAACTCGAGTTTGCTGTTGAAAACAACCTTTACTTTATTGTAAAAGAACTCAACTTCTCTTTACTGCTTGCTTTTTACACAACGATGACATCTTTATAAGCAAAGTCACTAGGAAAAAAAATCAATATCATAAAGTGTGGAGTGTGCCTGTGCTGCTGCATGATGTGCATTCGCTTTGTCGTGGTCCAAGAAGAGTTTGTAAAATAAAGATGATCAAACCGGGCTGCCAGAAACACTTTCGATTAAATCTTTACGACGTGTGAAAGGTTAGCAGACGTAAGCTTGCCTTCGCTAATTCTGTCGTACAGCTGAGACGTGATAATGACTTCATTTGGACGCAGGGTGTGTGTGTGCGTTGGCAGCCATCATGCGCCATGCAGGCCAGTGTAATAAACACAAGTGCTTTGGACAAGCTGGTCCAGCACATCAAATGCTACATAATGTACTTTGGCAGCCTCAGCTCTACATTAGTCGAGCAAGTGTGCGTGGGTGTGTGTGTGTGTGTGTGTGTGCGTGTGGTCAATTGAAATGGTGTCAAAGTTATTGTGTGACCAAATCATCTGTGAGTCTGCCTTTGCAAATAGAATAAGGCTCTGTTTTATATCGAGAGGTATACAACAGGTAACAATTTTTTATTACTGTACAACAGTGCAGTTAATTAGCAGGTACTGCTGCTAATTAACTGTACAGGAGAGGTTCTGCGATTGGCTGGCAACCAGTTCAGGGTGTACCCCGCCTACTGCCCGAAGACAGTTGGGATAGGCTCAGGCGCCCCCCGCGACCCTTGTAAGGACAAGCGGTTAAGAAAATGGATGGATCGATGGATGGATCATTTAATGCATGTCATTTTGAAATTATTGATACAAAAAGTAGAAAGAAGAAATAAAAAAAATTGGGAAAAAACAACAAACATCTGTAATAACTTTGACAAAATGCAATTTTTTTGGGTAAAAAGCGGTGTAAAAAAAGCATTAATTCATTCATTATCCCAATATCCATATTTACGAAACGTAAAACACAAAATGTTTAATGCAAGTGTGAAAATAATGTAACCACCCTTGATAATAAAATGTTAAAAGTTTAACTTCAATAAAACCTAAGAAGACACAGAAAAAGCAAATTATTGATATAATGGTGAAGGTTTAACAAAATACTTTGTGTTTGAACCTTAAGCTATTTGCCATAAAATAGCTTAGCTTAATTTTGATGTAAATCTTCTCATTTCATATTTAAATGCTGTATCGCTATATAATATTTCACTTAAATGTTTGTTTGTTTTAGATTTTAGGGCGTTTTTTGTTGTTGTTGTTGTTAGATGTTAAGCTTAAGCACTGTTAAAAGTAAAATGCTATGCTTACTAAAATATGTGTCAGGAAAAAGATGAAGCAAAAGAAAATTGCTGCATTTAACAGAGCGATTTCACACTTTTAAAGAAAATATTACATGACATTATTATTATTATAATAGTAGATAAAGCACTGTTAATAGCAAAAATAGTTGCTACTCCTTTAAGAAAAAGGTATGCCCCCCAAAAAAGAGCCAAAGCAAAACCCACAAATACTTAAATAACATTGGTTGTGGTTGTAATGGGACAATTCCTGTTTATTTTTCAAAAAAAATATCTGAACGTTGACATAGTTTTTAAAATCTTGTATGTAGTTAATAGCAAACATAGTTGCTGCTGCTTTACGTACAAGAAAGCCAAAGAAAAAGAAAAATCTGCAGTTCATTCTGTGAGGTAGCTAAAATTTAGCAGGTCATTAGCTAAGTATTTTTATTTAAATTACAATCTCGGGGGTGTGTTAACAACTGTCACATTTACCCGACATTTCCTTTTATTTAAACGTAAACTCTCTTGTCTAATTGAGACTTGCTAAGAAAAAACCCCAGCAGAGTATGATTTCTATTCATTATTACATGTCCATTTATCTGCAAGCGGAGACGCGGCGGGGAGGACGGGGGTATAACTCTGAGGAATAACAATACCATTAAAAAGCCTGCGTGGCAAGTATCAATCATGCTTGCCGTTAATGTCCCTCCAAGCCTATTCAAGCGGCCCCCTCTTCTTTCTTAATGTCCACCCATCTGTGTGTGGGGGGGGGGGGGGGTGTGCGTGTGTGTGTGTTACATTCAAAGCCCTCTAATCAACAATCGCTGCATCTGGGACAGATAATGAATGGCATTGTTTATCACTTCACTCCTGCGCTAGGTGATAAATGCGATAATGCCGTCATCTGAATGGGAAATGAGAGAGGTGCTTTTCTTCTTCTTGTGTGTGTGTGTGTGTTTTTTTTTTTTTATCTCCAGGAATGATCGTGTTAATAACATTTTCGCCGTGATGATGATGACGTTATCAGGCGGCCTGTCGAAGCAATAAAAGCGACAGGCATGGCAAATGAGTTTACGGAGTAATTAGTTTGATTTAGGGGGTAAACGAAGACAAATATCCGACAAGAACAACTCGAAAGATGCTTAACTTAGGCGTTTATTTTTGGGTTTTAGAGCGTGCTACGCTGTGTGGTTGCAATGTGTAGTGACGGGTGATACCACATAGACTGATACTAACATCGATACCAACATCGAAACTTGACTGGTATTAAATATAAACTATGACTAAAATGTCACTTGAAATACATCAATTGAGATATATATATATATATATATATATATATATATATATATATATATATATATATCCAGTATAACAGAGGCTAAAATCAAGCCTGATATCAATACCGATATATATATATATATATATGGAAATCAATACGATAAGTATAAAAATTAAAAAAAGATAATATCAACTGGAGCTTCTTTAACTCAACATGTTTTTAGAAGTTAATATTCAATTTAATTATGTAAAAAAATAATGATATGCAATGATGGGCATTATCACACATTTCCTTACCAATAACAAGCAAAATACAGGCTGGACTCGCCGATACAGATATTGATACTGAAACAAATATCAATACCAATACTACCAAGATGATACAAAGTATGCCATCATCAATCAATAAATTGAAAAACATTTAATCAGGATAAATATGACTAATTTGATTTGACAGAATAAATATGAAAAACAAATAAAATGTCACTTAAAATCCAGTCCATTTAGTTAAACTAGTGATTGGCAATACCACACATTTCGTTACTGATACCAAGTCAAATAGAGGATAGCAATTGCTAACTAAAAACAAAAATTCATCGTTATATTGCCATCTGAGCTACATGTGTGGTATACATGTGGCACAACAAAAGCAGCCAAAGTTATGTTATTTTGTCCTAGGAATCCATCCCAGTATCAGGTTGAAGGCTGGTATCAGATAATCAATATTCCCATCTCAACTAACTAACAATGTGCAAAACTCAAATTGATATGAGAGATGTTGCAGGGGGGTGTTATTTCTCTGATGACAGTTAAATTAAGACAAAAACAGTATTGTCACTGACTTTCACATTTGCATTGTTAGATCCCCCCCACCCCCCCCCCCCCCCGGAAATGTAAAAAAATATATATTAAAATTTGCAACAACAACAAAAAATTATTCACACGATCCAATCTTGTAAGACAGAGCATAACACCTTTGTTTTGTGGTTTTAATACTAACAGTGGTTAAATTGTGTGAGTTTTATAAGACCACACACAGCCTGTCAAAAAGAACAAGGAATAAAAAATAAAAAAAATCTAAATTCTACTATTTTTATCCCAGTGGAACAACAGGGGCTCCGTGTCAGAACCCTGTGGGACGCCTCAGCGGAATACAGACACCAGCAGCTCTCTCAGTAGTTCTTAAGCTGTCAATCAATTGAATATCAAAGTTAAATACAACTGAACTGCAGTTCAGAATCATTTATAGAGATAAGGGATGTCAGGCGATTAATCACAAATGTTATATTTGTTCACATAGTACAATAAAATGTACATAGTTTCATACTCTTGTTAACATAAAAGTGGGGGGGAAATGTTAAACTAATATAAATATGGCTGCAACTTTTAGTAATTGATACAGTAATTTTATAATAGTACATAAAATGTAGTTAACATTAAAAAGGATTTACTGTACTGTAAAATATGTGTGACATTGATTTGTGTTGGTCATTTTTCTGCCACTAGATGGCATAATTGCATTTTTAAGACGTTGGTGACAACTCTTTTCTTTTCATATTAAGAGCTATCTAATCTTTAACATGAACTTGTGAAATTCTGCACATTTTAAAAATTGTAAAATACAACTTTACCCCAGTCTCCACAAATATATACATTATTATTAAATGTATTACTACTCAATTTTGACATGGACGTGTCTGCTGCCTTGCGATTGGAATTCCCCCAGTACAGGCTTTCCAAGTAAGGGCGGTCATTAATCGCACGTAAAAAAAAAATTGTGGGATTAAAGGAACTTTAAATTAATTAAAAATTAACACACTAATTTTGACACCCCTGATAGAGATATATAGATATGATAGATAGCACAGATGTGATTCAATATGAAAGACACCAGATACATGGATCTTCAACTGGTTATAAAAAAAGATGTCCTCCTTGTGCAAAGCGAGCAGCGATGTCCATGCTCAAATTTGATCAATGACACTTGTAAAGGGCTTCATGATGGTTTTAATTTAAGGCTCAGACACTCAGAAGACACTGCCTCAACTCTTCTGTCCCCCCACTACCACCCTATAACTCCCCACTCTTCCTCCTCCTCCTCCACGCCAGCTGGGCTTCGGCAGGCTGATGCCGGGTCCCGCTAGGTGCCACTGACAGCTGAATTATCCCACAGGCCGCGACGCTTGATTATCAGTGGAGAAGTCATCAGGGCGCATCGCCGCCTCGCACCCCCAGCCTGCCCCCCCCCCCCCCCATCGTAACTCCCCTATGTCAGCCCTCGTCAAGACAGGGGCGCCTCCTCTTGACAGGTAATCTCAACAATAACAATTACCGCCATTACTGGTGTCATACACAAGTGGTGCATCTGCAACAAAAGGCCTTTCTAATTCAGCGTGCAGACACCAACAGGTAACAAGGTATCGGCGCAGAGGGGATGCACGCAGGGGGCACTGCCAAGGTAAATTGAAACGCAAATAAGAGCGAAGTTTATGGCATTTGGGAGAGGGTTTTCGATCATTTTAAAAATTAACCATACATTTACTTGGATAACAAGTGATGGTGTCAAATGCTTTTTAAAAAGATGCATAAAATAGCTTAATCCGCGATTTCCCACATTTTTAGGCCACACACTCCATTACATGCTGATGGATATGGTGCACCCCCTACACACCCTCAAAAAAAGGGGAAAAAAACAGAAGTAAAAGGTTATGGCTACCCCTAGATAAAAGCACAGCTACATCAAACTAAATTTTGGGAGATGAAGACAAATAGTAATGTGTTTTCTCAATATTAACATTCATTGTTGTGGTGGTGACGTCACTCGGGATAGCAACAAAAAAGGGAGTGGGGCAAAGGAAAAACAAAACGTGCAGGTGACTCTTGAGGAGCATTTGCAATAAATAAATAAATAAATAAAAGTTAGTTGAATTCTGAATCCTATGAATTGATAAACATCAGAACATTTGTTATTTATGAATGTTATGACTAAAATAGCTGACAGTTATAGTTCCCAAACCTTATAAGGGAGCCCCCACCTCTCTCCCTTGGAAAATCCAGACAAAACATTTATAAAATATCACAAAACATGATGAAAACACATAAAACATCAAATATGAGATAATCACATAGCTATATTGTTGTATTTGTTGTCAAAATTGAGATTTTTCTATTCAAGTATTTTCTCTTTTATGGTTAAATGTAAAAGTTTCATTTAATGTAAAAATAATAATAAAATCAAAACTTGTAAACGCCCAATGTAGATGTGACATTATCACAACATAAACATTTATTGGGAATCCCTGGTTTATAGGCATTTTACTGGACACAATTCAAATTGACTGCAGGGGTTTGGGAAAGCTTGTGTTGTCAGTATTGATAATGCAATTTGATCAAAGATTCTCATCGATTGCGTGTACTTTTATTGATTTTTATGAGACAAGTGGAAAGCACAGGAGGAAGGAATGACAAGTGAAGGCATCAAATAATAAATATCTTAAGGGGCATAAAGGGGGAAGCTAATAGAGGACACAAAAAGATGGCACTTATTGGAAAAGAGAACACAAAACCAAATTACTAATAGGAAAAGTGTCGATTTACGATTTACTTGTTGTTTTCGTGACTTGACTAAGTACGTGTCGCCATTCACGCATCCAAATTTCACTTATAAATACTCCGCTTAAATTCGGCGTGTGAATAAACCCGAATCACACAAGCGTGGTGGAGCGGAACCGCAAAGTAAACAAGGCCCGCGGCGTCAACTAGTCAACGAGAGAACCTAATGAGAAGACGTGAGCTTCAATTAACACGCGTCACAGTCCACAACATCACATGTCACTCGCATTCTCCTGGCTAACAAAGTCAAAACACTCGGATCTACTTTGTTTGATCGGCGGAGGAGGACGGCCTGGATGTGGAAAGGAGTCCGAGGAAAATTGCCACAACGGAAGCATCTTTATCATTTGCTTTTTTCCCGTTTTTTCTTTACGTTTTTAGTCAGTTTTATTTTTGCATAACAACTAGCTGCAAACCGGACAGGGGACAAAAACAAAACACGTCTGTTGTTTTTGTTTGTTTGTTTATTTATTTGTTGTTCTTGTTTTTTTAAGAGATGGAACCGTTGAAAAACCTGAAATATACATTGTTAAATTTGACATTACAAAATAAAATCTAAAAAAGCAAGATATGCTGTTGGTGTCAATTGTGTAGTCGAAATGAGCAATTATCTAGTGTAATAAGCAAAAAACAAAACAAAACGTATTATTAAAGTAGTAGTTTATTTTCTAATACTAAAATTAAACAGGATTTACAATGTTGAAGATGTTAAATGTAGTGTAGAAATAATGTGATCATTGTACAATTATTTTCCACTCAATCTAAATTGTTTTACATGAAATAAAAATAGGCAAACAATTATTTAAAATTGTCAAATCAGTTTCAAATAACTATAATTCGGTGTGCACAAAAATATACATGCTTTCACATCACTAAACAAAAAAAGGCCTCCAGATAGAAATAACTATTTTTTCCAGCATTGTTTTAAATGTCATCTTTATTATTAGAATAAATACAGCTCACATCACTTACATTCAAAAAAACATCAAAAACAAATTCACTTACTGTATTCATTTATTGTTTTCTTTTATCGCTTTGTCAATAAAAAGGCGGGAAATTGAAAATGTACCTAGCAACAGCAATTTCATGTTCACACACAGGCCGAAAGAAACATTTTGGTCTTAATGTTAGCGTTCTCCTGACCTGAGCTGCTTGTCTTCCTCGGTAGCTCAGTGGGAGCTTGGCCGGCGTTTTTCTGGGATCCTATTTTTAAAATCGTACGCATACAATTTAAATACGATTTTCAGCACTCTGACGAAGCCTGGCTGTCACATCCTCGCCGCCGCTGGACCGTTAGCTTCTCCACGAACGATTACGGCCGGCGGAAACAAAAGGCTGAGGAGAAGTGCTGCGAGGAGGGAGAGGGAGGATAAATGAGCCCTCTGTGTACCCCCCCCCCCCCCCCCCCCCCCCACACACACACACTCGACAAGCAGCCTGGCTCTATACGTGACTCTTGAACCAGGCTGCGTTTTGTGTTAAGCAGCACCCTCTCATGACAGATCTGCGGCGGGGTCGGCGGTCAAAGTTGAGGACCGGGTCGTGGAAGGGTTGTGGGGGGGGTTTGTACTCTGCAAACTCTCCACCCGCATGTCTTCCTTCAAGCCACCCTCCCCCGCCCTCCGCCCCACCAAGTTCCCTTCTGGCATTACGTCACTTGGCGGCCCCGAAAAACAAAGCACACGGCTGAATGTTTACGTATTTGCAGACATTTTTCTCGCAGCCGTTAAAAGCTCGGCGAAAAGCAATAATTCACACACTGGGTCGATGTAAACACGCTGTCGAGGCTGGGAGGATGTTAGCTCGCTCTCGCTAGGCTCAACACTTTGCAAGTTATTTGCATTTAAAAGCTTGACTGCGGAGTTGATGACAGATAATACCGCAAATTTGATGTGATTCCAAGTAATGGTGTCAGCAATGTTTTACAAAATTTTGCTAAGCTCAAAAAGAGAAACCTTCATTTCATCATCAGTTCAGCATGTCAATTGGTACAGAAATTTTCAACACCAAGTCTGACTCCTGAGCTCAAAATGATGGTTCTGTGGTGGATGCAAATCAACAATACCACACATTTCCTTACTGATGTGACACCAAGTGAATATGTTGAGTAATGTGTAAAATAGAAAAATAAAAAACCTAATTTCATCATAAGTTCAGCATGTCAATATAATCACTCAAATATGACTAATAGTCGCGAGTTAGCGACACCACAAATGTCTCTACGGAAATTATATCAAACGGCTGGTTATCATAATACTGATACATTACAAAAACAGGTTGAGAAAAGTAAAATATTCAATTTCAATTTTCTTTTGAAAATAGTTGACTAAAGTTGATATGAAATATTTAAAAACTACTACTGAACTTAAAATGTCCGACCAATGGAAAAGGGCGATACAACAAAATTCACTGATACGTAACAAAATCATCACTCATTTCATTATTATAGGTTGTAATTATCACTCAAACATGTATCATATCACTTCTTTTGAAAACAGAAATGTTATGGGAAAAACACTTTTGGTTTGATTTTTAGGAATGTACACATTTCTAGTTATACAAGGTGCTGTAGTTGTGTCTTGCACACATACATACACACACGCGCGCGAAACACATAAACACACTTTGTTTGATATAAACAAAGGCGGAGACAAACCACATGAAGCGGAAGACCGCCGACCACAAGCAGAAAGACGGAGGGAAAGCGTGATGGAGTTGGACTTGAGGATCAAACAATAAACAGTCCATTAAGTGTGTGGTGCTAGTGGTGGAGGTGGGAAAACAATGGGGGACAAGGGGGTTTGGCCAGAGTTGGGGGGTGGGGTGTGAGGGGCTCATATCTTGAGGGTAGCGGAGGAATGATGGGAGTTTATTTAAAGCACAGTGACCCCGTGGCCGATGGCTGCCTCAGTGCAGGGATGAATAAAACTTTAATGGCTCATAAAACAGTGCGACCCCCCCTCCTCTTCACAAGCCCCCACACCACACACTCCTTTCTGTGAGACTTTGCTGCGTTTATTCCCGCCGGCCAATCAGATTGCTCTACTCTCCAAACACCACTGGTGAGAGAGAGGAGTGATGGAGGAGGTGTGTGTGTGTGGGGTGGGGGGGGGGGGGGGGGCTTGGGAAATTACGCCTGGCAGTGTTAAACTTCAATACGGGTAAGAATCCACACGCTGCTTTTCAAAAGCGTGTAACTATGAAATACTGTCACGCTCCACATGCAAATCTTGTTTTGATTGTAAAAATTACAGTTGTGATAGTCGATCAATACCAATGTAAATTTTATGTTTAGGGTGTGAATCATACTTTGGTTATGCTTCCAGAGGCCTCATTGGTAGCAGAAGTTATATTCACAGCAGTCGCGTTGATACTGGTTAAGGATAACGTATCATTGGTCGAAGCCACTTCTAGATTTTTAATCTGCGTGAACCTAACGTCATCAAGTCATATAGAAACAGGTTATCTGTCTATTATCTGAACCACTTATCCAGTTAAAAACATTTAATTTCTTACAGTAGAATGTGATGCTAATGCTAAGATAGGCTAAATGGCTCCTGATAGCTGTATTTTAAATGAAGGACAAATGGGAGATTGTTAGCATGACAAACTAAACTATTTCAACTGAGAATACAAACAGTTAAGCACTTGGAAGTCGACCTAAAGTCCAAATGTGGGTTCAAGACTAACATAAGAAAGATGCCTTTTTTCTGTATGTATATAACCCTTTGACAAGGTTATCAGTGATAAGTTAAAGGTGATGATGGCCATTGACCACGGAAGTAAAAACAATAAAAAAAAAGAACTCAAAGTGTTACTCAAGATAAGGTTAGCTACATGTTTTCTTTTCTAACTATTAAAAACATAAACTTGTTTATTGTATTACTTACTTATGTGAAAAAGTTGCTCACGTTACTGAAATCATTACCATAAAGTACAAAGTTTTTTGGTAAAAGTTAAATCGGCACAAAATATGCCAAAAAACAACAACAAACAACTATGGTGCTGTGCTTTATATCTTATTTAAAAATAAAAAAGGCATAACCAGTTTTGACATACGACTGCAGAATTCCTGTTTAGAAACAGATAGGATGATGAAAAAAAGTATGGAAGACAGGAAGTGAGGACAAGGAAGACAGGACGTCAAGACAGAAAAGTGGCGAGAGGAGGAAGTGAGCGATGCACACCATTCCTCTCCTGCTAAGCTTTCACATACACGTGGAAATCACTCAACCTTTCCACCTTTTTTGAAAGAAAACTGTGAAGGTTTGAAGTGTCGTCAGCAGTCAAATCAAAACACAGCAAAAAGAAGCAAGGCCAAGAGCCCGTTTGCCTCTTTGGAAAACGGCCTGAACTGCTCTGGACAGGTAAACAAGATGCGGAAATGTGGAATGTCGTTAAAATGTTCTTACTGACACTTGACTGCAGCCAAGTAGTAGCAAAAATACCTAATATGAATTATTTATTATTGTTACGGTGTGGTCACGGAGCGGCGTGGTGTCTGTCGCCGTATGAAGTGGAGGACCCAAAATGCAGGGAGGCAGGAGAACCACAGCAGGAGTGCGGGCGAGACTGGCGTGCTTTATTTGACAGAAAACACTGTACTGGTTAATGCTAACTAAACAACAAACTGAAAAGATACAAAATCAAAATGACAGACAGAACTCCAGTGTTGACCGTGACAAGCAGCAATGATCCCACGCCGACTGATCACCACCCAGGAATTAAATACACCCACACTAATTGGGTAACTAGCCACACCTGGGGCCAGGCACAAGTGGCTGAGGGCCCGGATTGGTCAACCCGCGGAAGGGCTGGAACCCACTCAGGACCAATCAGGACCCTCAACCAAAACCAGATCTTCCCAGACATGACAATTATATTGTTGAGGTGGTTTTTAAATTATTGTTAGCCTTATGGCATAGTTTCCAACGTCAAAGTATGATTTTTAAACAAACAATTATTTTGCCTCGATTCAACTTCTGCGGATTGCTATGACCTGGACAACTGACAATCTACACGTAGATATTTAATATTAAAAAGAGAAAAAAAACACCCACAATTCATAATAAACACGTTGATATTTTTCTTTGATATTGTTAGCCTAATAGCAAAGTTATTTTTAACTTACAGTACTATCACAGTTTAAAATAATACCAGTGTGCTTGCTAATCATGAGTAAGTATAATAAAGTCATGCAGACAAGAGTTTCACTATTACTGTAAAATACTCAATCAGCTACAATAAAAAAAATTCGCAAAGGAACAAAAATCCATGCCTGTGAGTACTGTTATCTGTCTTCATATACATGTGTACATAAAAACTAAAATAAATTGCATAATTGGTCTATCTCAAAGGCACCGCTATGTAAATCCTAATCTGTTGTTTTGGCCCACCATTTGTTGTTTTTTTGTATATAAATGTTTTTCATACTAATATTTGCTATCATTCTGATTTTACTTTTGTGTTAGCATGATGATAGAATACGTCTCGTTTAAACGTTCACACAAATTCCAGTAACTTCGTCAAAAACCGAGGAACAGGGGCACAGTACTGGTGTGGTCCAGTAATGCATTCACGTCAAATGGAATGCGATGGACTTGACTCCAGCAAAGCCAGTGTGTCATTGCGGGACTTCCTGTGCTAAATTACATGTAATTATCGAGTCATTTAAACGACTTGATCAAAGGTGTGAAAAGTGGCGTAGAGTAGGAACGTATTCTCCACGCTTGACAGCCTGGCAACGGTTTAGGGCAACTATCCCAGACCAAAATCCAAAATCTTGACATCATCTCCCGCACTGACTTCACTCCACGTGTGATCTCGGCAAGGCGGGAAAAGCTTTTGCCAGCCATTATGGTGTCATCAAAGTGTCGGAAAAAAACGCCGCTCCCCGGAGGCTCGCACTCGCCCAATTATCTCTCTGTTATGTCAAGTGCATTTGAGCCCAAAATTGCTGCGAGTTGGATGCTTCAAAGCTATCGGGTTGCCGTGTGAAAACACTGCGACCGTGACATCACTGCCACTCAAACACACATTAACGCACATGCAGGCACACACACTTTCTCTAAAGGTGAGGGAATAAATGTGAGAGCTACAAAATAACTATTAACAATATTTTATTGTCATAATAAAAGGTAGTGGTGCAATACGGTGAGATTTGTTATCAATACGATACCAAAATAACACAGGGGCAGAATCGCCAATAACTGACACTGACACTTTTTTAATAATTATGGTGGCTGCATCATCAAATTGTTAAATCTGAAGGATTTTTTGTTAGTTTTGTTTTTCTTAAGAACATTGCTTTATTGGTTATAATAAAAGGTAGTAGTGTGCAATTGGTATCAACATGATACCACTTGAGGACACTATTTCTGATAAGTGACAAAACGCTTTTTGATAATTTAGGTGGGTGAATCTCAAATTGTTGGAGGATTTTTGGGGGAATTTTATTTCTTCTTGTTCTTCTAGTTAAAACCTAACTATGCTATAACTACTAACGTTTGCTTTATTGTCGTAAAAATTAGTAGCATGCGATTTGGTGATATTTGGTGTATCGCTCTGATACCATGAAAATACATAAACAGCATCGCTGCTCATTGACAAGTGGGATAAAAAAAAAACGTATTAATATGACCAAACCTTTGAACTACGCAACGCTATAACTAAAAAAAATTGTTTTGTAATTTTGGTCATATGAAACATTTGTTATTGATCCGATACCAAATAAATACATGCACAATATCGCCAATGCCTTATATTTTTATAATAAATGTGGCACATGCCAAATCAAATTGAAAAATCTGAATAATTTTGGAGTAATTTTTAAATATTAATTTACACAGGGCAGTCTTTCGGCAGAGTATGTTTTTTTTCTCATAAATATGATCCACACAATTATCACAGAAGAACACATTTTAAAATATTTAAATACTATTCCAGGTACAACAATATGAACATTTTATTAAATAAATACCCACTTCATTGTACAGAATTCTTTTCTGGCTTTGAAAAAAATAAAACAAATTGTAAAAAAAAAAAAACACACACACCAAAAAGACAAAAAACAACCAGGGCCAGAGAGAAAGAAATATTCAACCTTTTAGAGCTGTAGCGATTGTTAACTTCATTAAAATAATGAATTGATTGCATTAATAAAAAAAAAAATTCTCACAATGTTGTACAAAATAGCACACAGGCTTCGCTGTCACCTTGACTACTGCTCGTTAAGCATGTGCATTAATAACACAATACGCTAATACACTCTTTACACCAACACACATTAAGGTCTGTGATTGCAGGATGTGAGAAGTTTTTCAGCATAGTGAAGGCTTCATCTTTTTCCCCCGAGATGGTTCGGACCATTACACACGACCCCTGACCCTGGCGGGCACCCTGAGGTGAAACATGCAGGCCTGCTCTCACTCAGCCGAAACCAGTAACAGTGAGGAAGGCGCCCGTCCGTGTATGTGAGAGAGGCAAATCTCAAAGAATGAGTCCACCCAGTGACTCGATTTTTGTTTTATTCTGTCTTTGAGGGTTTTCAATTTATTGATTTAAAAATGTTTTATTCTGAATAATAAAATCCAAAAACATGAATACATATATTTTTTAAAGTTTTCTGTTAATTTGTTTTAACGTATATATATGTTATTTTAATAATTTTTAAGCTACTTTTGTTTTCTCTGCTTTGCTTCTGAATGAAATGTGGTATATAAATTAAAAAAAAAAGAGAAAAGAGGAAAAAAATGATATTTTTAATGCATATAATCACCATAATTATGACTTTACTTCTGCGCTAGTATAGGCTAGTTACAAAATTGTTGTTTACGATCGTAAAGACAAAACTGTCATAAACTGAAGAACCCTGTAGAAGCAATTAGTTTGTTAGTTGGTTAAAGTAAAAATAACTTACAGTAGTCTTGAAAGACTACCCAGCTGCTCCAAAATGCTGCTGCTTGAGTACTGACAAGAACTAGGAAAAGAGATCATAGACAAATAAAAAGTATTCGTTGTTTTGTCTGATGGCTAATTCACTATGCTCTGTTTTGTTTTAAATTTATCTCCTAGAAGTGTTTTGCATACAAACATAAACAAGCATGCACACTCGGCGACTGGAGTTGTTATTTTCTGTCGTCGACTTACAAAAAACTGACACGATTTTACAAACAGAGTGGACGTGAGAACGAAACACGAGTGGTCATCTGAGATGAGAGACGGTTAATTAGCAACTGTCCACTCTACTGCTTAACAGGCGACCACTCAAGCGTGGCCACCCTGCTAATTACGGCTTAGTTTAGCATACGCACACACCAACACAGTGAAAGGTGAACGAATTTGCTCGCCATGTGCAAATATTCTCAATTCATTATCATGGCTGCTTTGCTCTTGTAGCTGCAATTAAAGTAAGAGTAATTAATTCATACCATGTCAAAGTTTTAATTGATCTTGGGAGTGTGGATTGTATAGCATTAATTTTTAGCCATCATTTTTTTTATAGTGAACAATTATGTTTGTTTTGGTGCCGTTTTGGAATGAAATCCACTTGAGCTAATTTCCTCGGAATTAATGAAGCCAAAAAGTTCTCAAAAACACACACACTCAAAAGTGTGTACACTCCTCATGTGATGGCAAAGTAGGAAAATAAGTGTTGACACTGATTGAAATGCAAATATGGGTCAAGTCAAGTCTGCATCCGCCGGCGCCCACGCGCTCAACGCTTTTGTTTTGTGTGCAGTCACCCACAAACAAGAGGGAGGCTGGGGTCAGAGGGGGTGGACTTGAGGTGGGGGGGTTCTCCTTCCCACCAATGGAGGATGGGGGTCACTCAGAGAGGGTTGTAAGACAGAGATGGGTGATAGGTCAACAGCCAAAGAGATTGAGCGGTCGTCCAAATCGTTGTCCCCCCCCCCAAAAAAAAATTCACCCCATTTGCACTTCACAATCACGGTAAACATATACAACACACATATGTATGTCTTCAAGGTGCCTTGTTGACCTCATTGCTGGTTACAAACATGGTTACACGCCAACTAACAAAACAAGTCAATGAGGGAAATCCAACACAAAAAGTGCCAACGGATTGAAGACTAAATTCAATCCAATCATAGCAAAGGCGTGTTGAAGTGAGCTGGAATTCTCTCATCTGGTGGAGAACGTCCGCCGTAATGATGAAAGCCGCTCCGAGGAACTTCTCAACATCGCACAACTATTTTGGAAACAGTCAAGGACAAGTCATCGCTCGAGGGTGCCAACTGGCTTCGTGAAGCTTGCCATTAAATACATATACAGCACGCGGACACACACACACCCTGAAATCACAGATCATTATCTCTATTTCTACAAACGCACGCACACACACGGTTACACACACGTATGAATGCACCCAATTTTTCGGTGCACGGAGACTTCAGCGGAGCGCACGGTAGATGTGATGTAAAACTCTAAGCATAAATCTTTAACCCACTGAAAAAGAACAGGAGTTGCTCTTTGCTTTAACACTATGTCTATCCGAATTTTAAAACTACTAATTAGATCACCCAGAGCCGTATTTTTAACGGCTTGAGCTCTGGTAATGTCATTGCTTAAAATTATTATTACACGTAAATACAAGCCGTTTGAGTAGCTACTAAAGCTATTTTGTTTAATAAATTTTTAAATGTAAATGTAAATTATGTATTGTAACTGCTCTCCCGGGACGACTGGAGTCCATACTTTTCTGACACTGTTTGCTATTGAGTAGCGATCTGTTCCAGTTTTCCCCATTTGCACTAACAATGCTACGCTTCATATTAGCATTGGGTCTCAATTTTGTCTCCGTCGGCCTAAAAAAGTCAAAATTAAGACTCTTTTTAAGGCTATTCGTTCATTAAATATGACAATTAAGTAGTAGTATAAGCTCAATATTTCATTAGAATATAAAACAAAATATTAGAAATAGCTCATTAAAAATTTGGATTATTTTTTGGGGGGGTTACAGGATTTCTCATTGTAGTTTATACAAAATAGCTGATGGTAATTTCTCCCAACACCTCACATTTTCTTCCCGCCATGATCTGAGCACTCCAAACCTTCACTTGGGTTATGCTAACACCGGAAAAAAAAAAAGACAGTGGCCTTGAATTGACGGCCTGAAGGCCTGGAATGGACTCGAAAGAAACAGCATAAATAAATCCTGCAAAAAGGAGGAGTCATCTTTTAAAAATGTATCTCGGAGAGATTTTAGCCACCTGTTTTGTAACACACACGATTCAATTGATTGATGTTACGTTTAGTGAAATTTTAAATATACATTTGCACATGTGTTCACAGCGTATAGAGAAAAATAATCAAGCTGGTACTTGCGGTATATCCGAAGCGCAAAGGTTCCGTTTTTGAAGGCTGGGTCAAAGAACAACCAAAGGTCAGCACAAACACTATTCACGCTTGCTTAACACTAATTGTAAAAGGAGCAAAATTGACATACGTGTTTTTCACAGGACAGTGACAATATTTTTATGCTTCATTGTGTTAAGAATTTTCCAGCACTAAAACTGTCATTTGTTTGGAGGTGTTATTAACAATAGTTAACTTAATCCAACACTTGTTTGACAGTTAATGTAAAAAAAAAAAAGTTAAAATAAATTGTTTTTAAAGAACTCAAAGCAGAATCGTATATGTACTGTAGGCTTGTGTCACATTATGCTGGACCTATGTATTGATCGATAGAGGCAGGACGCCCTGTCGCTAAAGCTGGAGATGGTGCTGTGCAGTGTGCAGTAGATGCTGTGGATTGCGTTCCACAGTTCCTCAGATGTCTTCTTTGCTTATCTAGATTTGTCTCGACTTGTTTGCAGAACTTTAGTTGTCAGTCTTTGCAACACACTGGAGGTGCGATCGCAGACCGACATGCTTCCAGATGTCGTTTAATTAAAATGGCGACACTTTATTCACATCTGATATATACACACACACACATAAATGTCTGGATGAAATCCTCTAGTGGAAATCTGCATCACATTACAGACATCCCGGCAGCAAATGTGCAACGTTGACATTTGCGTGTTTCCCGCGTTTTCAACTTGTCTCGGGGCCTGTCTTTAGCGCAAAGGCTAATGACCTGTATATGCGTGTATGTGTGTGTTACCTTCAAACGCGTTGATGGGTGAAAGGTGCTCACTTGCTGACACCATGCACACTCGTGGAGAGATCTTGGCAGTGGAGATGAGGGTGCGACCTTGCCCCTGACATCAGATTTGACACCTGTCACGCACATCAACACACAAACACGCACACAAATGTCTAAATGATCATGCCGCAAAAGTGCCCCCGTGCAAAATCAGCTGCGTCTTCTCGCACTTGCTGAAAGACACAAACAACATTGTCTGCCACCTTAGCAGTTAGCACCCAGCTGTCGGGTACACATACACAACGGAAGACAGCGAGTGGATTAAAGTTAGTCAACATTGATAATGTAGAGAGCCAAGTGCTGCTAACTTACACCATTTTTAAAGGTAATCGGGACCTTTCTCTGTCTTATTTTGATAACTAGCACCCCACTTTCTTGGTACTGCGAGGGTTTAACCTACATCACAACAAAGGTAGAACGAAACAAACAAAACAGGTCAAAATATCAAGAGAATCCAGAGGGCTGGTATGTAAATATGGTAAGAAGAAGGTCACATTTAATATTATACATTAATGTAAGTCCCCTTGTGGTTTCCATCTTGGGAGGGGGGAAAAAAACATTGTAATATGACATTCAGAAAAGTGGGGCGATGGCTGCCCAACGGCGTGAAGCCACTGGGAAATGAAAGTCCCATTCTGATGTTCTTGTGTCAATGTGAGTATATAATATTTGACTTTTGTAACTGCTTATGCCAACATTACAGCCGCAAACAGAGGAGCTAGTTTACAAAAGCTACGATTATGATTTGTTTGTGATATTGAGCGACAAGAAAGTTCAGTTGTTGCCAAGAATCAGACAACTGACTGTTTAGCATACTGTAGATTGAAAGAAAGAAACTGTTACGGTTTTTAATAGCAGCAACAGAGTGTCGGAAAATTCAAATAGTCTTTAATTACAAAAAAATAAAGGGCCAAACAAAACTGCAAAGTACAAAAGGTGCTACCAATTGGGTAGGAGCATAAATTACAAAGTACAATAAAATCATGAATAATGCTAAACAAAAAACTCGGACTGCAACCCCAAGAAGACAAAAACTAGAATGCGCACTGCAAAAAGAGGAATGATCCAGCAACCTGCTGGTATGCTGGGGGAGCCTTAAAACAAGGAACTAATTGCCCACAGGTGTGCACCTCCTTGCTCAGCTGCCCCCACCTAACAGATCATATGAAAAGCTTGCAGGAACAAAACAAGCATAACTAAGACAGAACATAACAGTACCTCCCCCTCAAAGGCTGTATACCAGACGGCCTAAAAACAAAAACAGCCCATCAGGGCTAGTCTGAAGGGCATCCTTGACGCAACACAGGCGGCGAGGGTGGCCACCGGAACAGGTTTGGGAGGCAGCCGCAACTCGTGTGCCACCGGAACAGGACCATAAGAAGGGTGCGGGACGTGCGGCGCCGGAACAGAATCGGGAGGCAGCCGCAATTCTTGCAGCGCCGGAACAGAATCGGGAGGCAGCCGCAACACGTCTGCCCGCCGGAACAGGCTCGGGAGGCGGCCGCAACACGTGCGCCGCCGGAACAGGGTCAAGAGGCGGCCGCGACAGGAAGCGGATGCAGGATGTGCGCTACTGGAACAGGCTTAGATCGTGGCTGGAGGGCATGCGGTTCCGGTGCCAAGTGCAAACGGGACAGCTGACAAACCTTGTCCACCCATGTTCCCAGGACTTTGATGCTTGAAGAGAGGCTACCAATCACAGCCTTTAACTGCTCAAGAGTCCTTGTGTGCTTGTCAAGCACTTTACCACGGTTGAGAATGGCCTGGTATAGCTCATCTGAAGCTGCGGGGTCCATTCTTTTTGGCTGGATCATTATGTCACGGCTTTTAATGATTTGGACCCCCAAGCAGCAACAGAGCGTTGGAAAACTCAAATAGTCTTCATTACAAAAAAAAAAACTAAAGGGGCAAACAAAACTGCAAAGTACAAAAGAACAAAAGGTGCTACCAATTGGGTAGGAGCATAAATTACCAAGTACAATCAAATCATCAATAATGCTAGACAAAACAAACTCACTGCCACAAACGGGAGGACCGGACTGCAACCCAAGAAGACAAAAAACAGAATGCACACTGCAAACAGAGGAATGATGCAGCAACCTGCTGGTATGCTAGGGGAGCCTTAAAACAAGGAACTAATTGCCAATTGCCCACAGGTGTGCACCTCCGTGCTCAGCTTCCCCCACCTATGGGCCACTAACAGATCATATGAAAAGCTTGCAGGAACAAAACATACATAATTAAGACAGAACACAACAGAAACAATGTAAAACACACCAAAATAGTTGGTATAGTGGAAAAAACAACAAGTTAAAATTACAAACACAAGTTAGCATGGTTAGTCGAGGCAAGTGCCAATAAAGAGATGCTAACATTTAAGATAGTTTGTAGAATTTTGAGCAGAATTGACAGATAATAATATGGCAGCCACTACTATTTATCTCTAAAACTTTTAGTGGCATATTATGAAGCCCACCAAAGTATTGAATAAAAAAAGAAAAAGTGATAAAAATCAGCAAACTAACTTTGCTACACCCTCCCTTTCCTCTATATTATCAACAGAAACAGCATTGCTTGCCCCCTGTAGTCCATTCCTCCGCTGTTTAATTTATCACCTCAAGATTAAACTTGATGAAATCCAATATTTTAATTGATTTTGGTTTAGATGGTGCTCTGCGTCAGTGATAAATTTCCACTAGCACCCTGCACTGTCAAATCATATTCCTCACTACTAATTACATTTGCATAAATGATGCTGGTTGTGATGATCGTCGCAGGGTTGGTTCGCACCATGTGGTTGTATTTATAAAAAATAAAAAAAAGAGGCTGAGGAACAAGGAAGTCAACATAAGCGTTGATATCAACCAACTGTGACCTTTTGTATGAAATCAATGAAAAACAAATGGAGCTCCTCTTGATAATGCCAAGCTAATGTAAAAAACACTACGCTTTATAATGTGGTGACCTTTGCATGTTGTGGCTCGTTTGTCATATTTACCGTCAAGGCAACTCAATAAGTGACGCTTTCTGCTAATACGCTTGAAAACTCCAAATATGTTTAAAATTGATTTTGAGATGAAGCATATGCTCAGCGGTCACTTCGTTTGGTACACCTGCACATGTCTAAATCCAATACCATAACTTCCAGCCTAACACAAAATGGCAGCCATACAACACAATGGAGAATGAGCATGAGTTACTGCACACACTTCTACCTCAAAACAGTTATGAAACGTGCCTCAATTTCCCCCATTTTGTGATTACAGTGGACTAAACTATCAGCAGGGGAGAGACAAACGGGAAAAATCAAATCACACAGATGATGACACTACAATTGGACGGTATTTAAAAGTTAAACTTATATATTATAAATAGTCAGTATAAAGTCACAGACCACATTTATTAAAAAACAAATTTGTAAAAGAAACCCTCCCTCCCTTATAAGTGTTATACACTGTTTAGTGCTGTCAGGGAACATTTTCCCTCCATTCAGGAGGACTAAACCATTATAGGGGAACTCCAAATACAGTAGGTGGACACAAAGTGAACAATACAAAATTACACTGATAATAAATCGGGCAGTATTCAAAAGACAATTCTTCATATATTAGTAATAATCAGATGTAAATTAATGCAATTATGACTAACTAAAGTAATATGTGTACATACTAATAAAATTCAACAAAACTTTATACTGTAAAAGAGGAAACAAGCAGTGCAATGGTTGGTACATGATAGCAGCAGCCTGTGCTCCCCTGCTGAGCCCTTTGACAGACTTATGAGCGATGTCGACGGGTAAGGCGATGCCTGGGAACAGTAAGAACAAATTTGCGGTGTTGTGTACACTCCGCGTCACAGCTCTCAAGTGGATGCTAACCGCCGCAGCGGGCGGCCTGTGGGAACCATGTGTTTTCCAAAAGCGGGATGAGGAGGAGATGGACACGCAGATGAGAGATATGGAAGGTGGCCATCATTCCAGCTGTCAGGCCCACCCAACTCCCAAAAAGTTTGAGAAATTGAACATTTCATGATGGCCTAAAATGCTGTGTAACCTTTAAAGGTGACCTTGATTGATCTTCTCTAAACTTTTAAGAAATTAGATTTGAGACGTCCCTTACATTGGGGTAGCTCTGTTACATTAGGTTGGCTCAAGATTAGAAGTCTAGATGTATTTTGACAATAATAAGTAAAAATAATTTGGTTAGATACATTTAAGTAAGCCTGCTTGGTTAAAAACGAAGAAGGAAGCTGGTCAGCCATGAAGGTAAGAACATGCAAATTAATTCTCGCCTATTAAACTGCTTAGTCAGCTCACCTTTTTATTTATTGCATCATGTGTGGCTCTAAGATGTTTGAAAAAGAGTTTGAGAAGATAATATAACCGCAGTACTTTACATTTGTGACTTAATTAAGGTAGATAAATTGGTTGAGAAGTACAGCAAGGAACATTTGACAAGACTTTTACTGATTTTACGTGAATTTGAAATCTCAGAGGAAAATAGGGAGCGGTCACTTTTTCTTATGTGTGAGTGACATGTGCTGCTTCTTCTTTCAGTCAGAGAGTGTCGTTAACTCATCTGCAGCGTAAATATCTGCTCCGACGTCTTCTTCACCACTTTGGAATGTTCTCCTTGTCGCCCGCAGACGCTCCATTTCCTCCTCCTCCTTCTTCATCTTCATACTCTTCTTGGCTCTCACGCTGTGAAAAGTAATTGAAAGAAATGATGAAGTCCAATCTCCTGGGGGAGAACAACACTGTAGGTAGCAATAAGAAGCCATGTTGGCGAGGCGCTGACGGACCGTTACACAGCAGCCCGCCAACTGGGCCCGCTGCTTTAAATATGACCGTGTCTGCTTATAGTGATTGAGGAGGACTCCTGCCACACTCCCTCACATCCATGCGGCCCAGCAATGTATGACACTGCTGGACTGCTTCACTAACTATGTTTTATTTGATCAATGTCTTTATAGACTTATTTGTTCACACTCAAAAATATATATATATTATTGGTTTACTAGTGTACCAATTAATGTATTTTTTTTGTTTGTTTTATTTTAGCTTTTTGAGTCGCTATTTTATTTAAATTTAATTAATCTGATTTGAATGTACTATTTTTATACATCACACTGCTGGTCGCTAACTAAACTTTATTACTTTTATTTTTTTATTATTTGATAATTGTATTGTACTTTATATTGTTTTACTTTATTTTTTACATGGACAATTTGATTTTATTATTTCTCGCCTATTAAACTGCTTAGTCAGCTCACCTTTTTATTGTTTTTTAAATATTGCGCACAAGTAATACACACTTTTTTTTAAACTAAAACTAATACTGAAACTAACTAAAACTAAACTAAAACTAAGCATTTATGAAATAACTAAAACTTATACAAAACTAACAGAACCACCACGAAAACTAATTAAAACTAAAAATAAAATAAAAATAAAAATGAAATGAAAAAACTAACTAAAATGAAAAATTCCAAAACTATAATAACCCTAGTACCCACTAATCTAGTCTTAATGCCCTAACGCCACCCACAATTGTCACAAAAGCGGAAGATGTATCCTGCATTGGCCCCTCAGTACACGAGGGTGGGGTGAGCAGTGGCTGAATTGCATGAGACTGAACAGAGTTATCAATCAATCAATCAATCAATCAATCAATCAAACTTATACATCAAAAAGGGATAAAAAGAAAAAGTTATTCTTGTTTATTTTCTAAAGTACAATACTGTACAATACTGTAGAATGTTATATTTCTGGTCAAAATTGTTACATGTTACAAGAAAAGAAGGCATGGAGTGGGAGTGGAAGTGTTGAGACGTGGAACAGATTAATGGCATTTCAATTCATTCCAATAGGGAAAGACAATTAGAAATGCTATTTTTTTTAATTTAATTTTTTATTTTTAAGATTATGCCCTGTTTATATGTCCCAGGCTCTATTTCAGCGCATACGAGGCTCAGAAGTAACAAATAACCTAGCCCAGATGACAGCTAACACTGACATCTCAGTCTTTGACTTCATCAGTGGTACTTTCCCAGTTGCAAAAGTGATCCCCCCCTCCCCACAAAAGAAAATAAAAAATAGAATGAGTGTTATGTGGAGGAGTCGTACAGCATGCGGGAGGAAGTGGTGCAATTACACATTGTTGCTATCAGCGCCCTTGAACTCTGCTGTTTGTCAAGCTGACACAACAATGTAGCTAGCCGGGCAAGGATGAGCGAGGTCGTGCTGGAAAAACAAAATGGTGCATGGCTGGTGGGTTGAAGTCATGAGCATGTAGTTTGTATACATGCATACGAATATGAGTGAATGATCGGGTCCAAAGCAGGCCATAGAGAAACAAATCTAAGAATCTTTAATTATATAGACAATGAAAACTTCTTGTCATTATACTTTCCAAAAGTGTTTTAAATGTCAAAGCAACATGTGGTGCTATAGGCCCGAATTGAAGTCAATTATAATGGTGAGGCTATTTCAGCCAATCAGAAGCCGTAAGAAAGTAAAATGGGGAAAAGGCATGTGAGCTCATGGGCCTTGTGTGTGTATCTTTCTGAAAACTAACATCAGAAGGGTTGACGGTGGTGAGATGGCCCCTCAATCGTTGGGCTTTCCACGGTTGGCATCCTCCTCGGACTCACAGTCGGGGAAAGTTCAAAACCCAAATTCCTCTGGCCACCATTTATTTTATTTTCCATTGATCATCAGCTCTCTCTCTCTCCCTCTCTTTCTCTCTCTCTCTCCCTCACACACACACACACACTCACACACACACGCACGCACGCACACGCACACACACACACACACACGCACACACACACACCCACACACACACACACACACACACACACACACACATCCCTACACACACACGCACGCACACACTTCCTCGTATGTGGTCGTCCTCACATGATGTCTAACACGGCCTCCATCTTTCCTTGTCTGGGCTGGTAATAAACGAGGCTTTCTGGTAATTGGCCAGCCCGAGACGATCACTCATTCAGTTGTCCGATAATGACGCGCACACACGCGCGCACGCAGATCCAAATCATTGATCTGCACTCCTCCACCCTTCCTGTCTTTCAGAAGCAATGAGAGACTGGAGGACGTTGGAGGTTTCATGCATAAGGATAAGTGCACTCACGATGGTTAAAACTCTACTTTGAAGCCCTAATACATGGTTGAAACCCTCATTTGAAGCAATAATCGGGACTTCAAACCATAACCATGGCTTTACACCATACTTTGAAACCATAACTCTTTTTTCAAACCCTAACCCAGGCTTCAAACTCTAATTTAAAACCTTAATCCTGGTTTGAAACTGTAAAGCTCTAATTTGAAACCCTATCCTTGACTTGAAACCTTAATAACAATTAGAAACCCAACTTTTAAACTTTTAACTCAGTTCAAAACTCATTTCCAAACACTACTAACACCCTATTCGTAGTTTGAAACCCTAAATTGAAAATCTACCTTGAAACCCTAACACGGGCTTGAAACACTACTTCCAAACACTGACTATAAACTTATTCCATGTCTTGAAAGTGTAATTCTAACTTTATATCCTACTTCCAAACCCTAAAGTATCCCATGCTAGAACCCCAAATTTGAAACCCTAACCCTGACTAAACCATAATTTCAAACACCAGCCTTGACTTGAATGCCTACTTGTTATGTTATCTCTGGCATAAAATAACCTTAACCCTCATTTTAAACCCTAAACATGGAATTAAACCTGATTTCCAAACCCTAATTTTAAACCGTCAGTAGTTTTCAACACTAATTTGAGACTGTAATACAGGGTAGAAGCCTTAATTTGAAACCCCACTAGAAACGCTACTTTCAAACCATAAGATCTGTTTAAATCTCATTCCCAAACATTACTAAACCCCATCCCTGGTTTGAAACCCTAAATTGAAACTCTAACTTGATACCCTACTTTCAAAACCTAATTTGAAACCAGGACCAGAACTTGAAACCCTAATCTTTATTTAAAACCCTATCCCTATAGCTTGAAACTCTAACACTGACTTAGAACCCTACCCTAGACTCTCATTTAAAACCCTAACCCTTGTTTAAAGCTTAACCGCTTACCATTTTCAACAAACAGTATATGTATATTCGTATTACTCATATTTTTGTATGTAGTATACCTGTGTATTATATTTGTGTGGTACGTTTGGTCTCCCCGCCTTTCGGCAGGCTCATCCCAACGGCCAAGTAAAGATTGATGTTGCTCATCAATGGTCTCATAAAAAGGAAAGCACCGCACCGGACGGGGTGAGTCGGCTCTGACACCTCACCGCCTCGTATTTTCTCACTGTTCATTCATGCCTACTTCTCGCCGCCGTGATATACTCCACATCGTCGCGATAAGCCACATACTGTAATCGCTTTATGCGGTGTCATCTATACACCATGACGTTGCGATTCACCACATCATCACGAAACGCCACGTCATCACTATATGCCACATCATTACTATATGTCACGTCGTCACTATGCACCACGTTGTTGCTATACATCTATATGTCTCGTCATCACTATATCGTCACTATGCGACCAGCTGAAGTCTGGCACAGGTGAGCGCTGATCTCATACTGTCCGACCCCATCCAAGTCACGACAACCCACAATGCATTCCTCCATCCACTTGCCGTGCTAATTGCTCGCCCCCACTTTCACCTCTCCTCATTAAGGCCAACCTTTCAGCAGTATTTTTTTTACTCCTCAGTCTCCTTATACTGCCCTCAGTCTCCTCGCAGATGGAAAATTGCCCAGTCAAATCGTCTTGAGGTTACAAGGCTAGAAATGACAACAATAAACAGGCATGCTATTATCCGCAGTCTCCTTTCTGCCCGTAGTCTCCTCCCAGATGTAAAATCGCCCTAATGCAATATTTGAGTATATGCAGTTATAAATTACAAGAATATACATGTATGCTAACAATACCTTAGCTTGATGGAGTGCCTTAGCTCTGGACTCTGCAGTATAATAGTTTATAATCTCATTTTTGCTGCCCTTATTCTCTGCTTGCACACAAAGTAGCCCAGGATTCATGGCTACAAATGACAAGAATAAACGCATGTACTAAAATTACCTTACCCTGGTGCAGTACTCTAGCTGTGGATGCCGCAGTAACACAATCCACAGTCTCCGCTTTGCTGCAGTAGCCCTTAATCTCCTCTCAAAAAAATTGCCCTATACACAGCAAATCAGTCAGTGTTAAATTTCCAGTGTTCGATCATATATGCAGTAAGCAGTGTTATTTTAACACTGTTAGGATAAAAAATTACACTGTCAAAGTAAATTTCCTTGAGTGTTGGGTGTAGCCTGAATAAAATTATCTTGAGTGTTAAATTGACCACGCCCTCATTTCTGGCGAAGAAGAAACTCAAATTTTCCAGCATGCTGGCAAAATTTCAATAGCGATACATCCAATTGTTGTTGTGGTTGTTGTTGTTGAGGCGGCGTGGATTAGCGGTAGAGTCAAAACGTATATAAACCTAAGAATATAAAAGCAGGATACTTGAAGATTTAAGAAATAAATAAATAAATTGATTGAAGCGCCGCTGAGTTTACCGATGACGTCAGTACAGCAACGCTAATGAAATGCGCAATTCAGACGTGTTCACTTCGGTTTGGTTTCTTTTTGAGCAGTTCACAAATCACAATACTTCACAAAAATTGTCTTAATGATAATAGGACCACATTAGCAATCTAAACTGACAATATTTGTCACATCTCAGGCAATTAATTTCTGTATTTATCATTTATTCAATCTATTTCATTTTTTATTCAATATATCTTGCTTTTATATTCTTAGGTTTATTTACGTTTTTACAATTTCAGCCCGTACATTTTGTTATTTAAATTACATCATTAATATTTTCTTTTCAATGTTTGACGTCAATTAGATAATTTCTAGCCAATTCTGTAGCGTGACGTGTTCGTTAGGCGACCCCGATACGATCTGGTAGCCTGATCACATCTGGTACCGACACCGGCACACGGACTAATGAATCGGTCTAAAAATAGCTTTTTACGTTTTAACCGGTGGCCCGGTTAAAACGTAAAAAAACTATTTTATGTTGCTGGTACAAGGTGCAGGGTGCGCGCTCCCCGTTCGCCACATCGCCAATGACAAGGAGGGGGAAAAACATGGCCATATTCATTTTGCATACAGTAATCCCATAATCCTCGATGTGGCCAGTGACTCACTTGATTGGTTAAAGTTCATTAACAACATCGCTCTAGGCCAATGACGCATTGCTTATACCTGCCAGCACGGCATGCTACTGCTAGCGAGTATTAGCAAACAAGCCGTTCTGTCGCGACCTATAACTATATTGCCCCGAGTCGCATCAAACAACTTTTAAAAGCACCCCCTGGGCTCACTCGAAAGTTGCGGGGGGGAGGAAACAAAAGATGAGAGGACGTCCAGGACGCGAACCCTTGTCATATCTTAATGGCTTGGCAGCAACACACTAACCCTAACCCCTGGCTTTGACACGACGAGGAATACACAAACTTTTTTAACTAAAGTGTGTAAAAGAAGGATAATCAGACGCTTTCACGAGCGATAAATCAGCCAGGATTGCGGAGGGATGACGAGCACGAAGGTAGAACATCAACAGGTACGTACGTGGTCATGAGCTGTTTTGGAACCCGTTTAATTTTATTTTCTTGTGTCGTTGAGTACACATAGTTCACCATATAAACTCAGCAATGATTTACGTAATATAATTGTCATTGGTTGTCGTATTAATGGTATTACAGTTGCAACTGCAGTTGTAATGCAGTAATCATTACAAAACGTTATTGTTATTATATGTATTATAATAAAATTGCATGAGGGAAATATAGGGGTAACTACCTGTATACAGACATAAAAATAAATAAACAAAAATGTCACTGTACCGCCGTTTGGACTAGCATCATAATACAATAACATAGTGGAGCTGAGTGTTCTTTCAATTGAGGTAGAGGATTTATTCCTAAAATAAACCAGTATTTATTATTGTAGGTTACTGCAACAAACATTAACACTGTGCTTGAATGTAGGAAAATAAAATAGTTATTATTAAAATATTGAATACAAATCATACTCAAATAAATGTTCAAAAAACAACATTGCTTAAACATTGAAGGACCCTAAAATAAGGCTGGTATTGGCACAGATACCTGGTACTCACCAATCAATACTTACAAGTGTTGCATTTTATTAGGCAGATGCATGTTAAAATCAGATCACACCGCATGTATCGAGATACGTATCGAATCATCTTGATTGGAGAGATTTACACCACTAGTAGTTTGAGTTAAATTTAAACACTGACACTAGTGCAATACACTCATAAGTGTTTAAACACCAGAGTTAAGTGTAGTGTGGCAGAATTAATTGTTTAACACTGACACTAGTGTTGAGTACTTTCAACACTACTCAGTGTTAACCAGTAATATATATTTTTTTAACACTGTGCAGTGTTGGAGTAACACTGGTTAAGTGTAAAAAAAAGTAACACTTTCAAAAGTGTCAGATTTACACTCATTATCATAAACAATTTTCTAGTGTTAGATATAACACTCTCAGTGTTAATCGAACACTGGTTACTTACAGCTTTGACTAAATAATTACATTAATGTAAGACAACACTTATGTTGTGCCTTAGCTCTAGATTTTTCTGTATTATACACCACAGTCTCCACTGTGCTGCAGTGCTCAATGTTTCTAAATGCCCTTAATCTCCTCCTAAATAAAAAATATTATGCTACTATCATTTGACGCTATATGAAAATAAACAAAAAAACAACAACAACAAACATACATATGCTAATGTCATCTTACTCTGTCACTGTCGGTTTCCCTCCACAATGTCCACTTTGCTGCAGCGCAAAGTTTATTCGCTGCACTCACTCTCCTCTAAGACATATAATTGCCCTGTCGTAACATTTGAGTGCAATAATAAACATGAATGCTCACATTCAATTACCCACTTGCAGTGCCTCGGTTTTGGACACTTATACTCCACAGTCTCCACTTTGCTACAGTGGCCCTTGATCTACTCTTGGATCTAAAATTGCCTCATTTTTTTTTTTATATATGCAGCTAGAAATGCCAACAATAAACACACATGCTAACCTGCGATTTTAGGCTGTCGCTGTGCCTCAGCTGCTGCAAACGACCCTTAGTCTCCATATGGATACAATTTTCACAAAGACAGGAGAATTTTTCATTGCTGTTGTTGTCTTTTTGTCATACTAACTAATGCATTCAATGCAACGTGATTTTCGCAGATTTACATCAAAGCCACGTCACATTCCAAGCAGGAATTTTTTCATTTTTCATGCCGGGACGTTTTCTTCCGAAGCACTTTGATGTGGACTATAAATGGTCACCGTGGCGATACGTTCAATATGTCCAACGTGGCCCCTCTGGATGGCCCGCTAGAATTACCATGTTGGAGAGCGAAGACGGATTGAGCCAAGGATCATATTAATATCCAGCAGTCGGCTTTTGCGCGGAACGCCCGGACCGCTTATTTCCCATGGTGCCCTCAGCAGGGCGGTCACACCGATTGCGCTCCCAGCACATCCTCACTTAATTTCGGATTCTTTAATATTGCATGGAGCTCATTTAGAGGCAGTGGGACACGCACACACATACACACACACACACGGAAACACAATGGTTCCAGTGTAATTCCCTCACCACCAAGCGCTCTCAAGAGTGTATTTTAGGATGGAGCAGCGGTTGTGGATTGATGTGGTTACATTTGGTGTCTGAGCATGTGTGTGCATTTGTGTGTTAATACATGTGGGTGTAAAAGTGTTAGTCTGTGTGTGTGCTTATGGAGGCCTATATTTCCACAAAAATTCATTAGCAAGCGTCTTGCCGCCCTTCTCTTAAGTCACCAATCACTGTGGGTTCAATTCTATTGTCTTGAATTCTGTGGAAAGGAAAGTCAAAGTAGGGTTTCAAATTAGGGTTTCAAGACGAGATAGTTTTCAAACAGGGTTATAAAAACAAACAAAATAACTAAAACTAATATTGAAAAAAAAATTCATTCACAACATATATTTTTTTAATGATAAAAAAGAAAACAAAATGAAACTATATCTTACATTTATAAAACTTCATATAACTAAATATAAATATAGCGAAGAAAAAAGGAAGGTCAGAAACTTCATTTTGGAATTTTGGTTTACTTTATTACACTATGCTTTGTGAACTTTTTTTTACGCTCTACACTAAATATATATATATATATATATATATATATATAACCAAAACTAACAACAAAACTAATAAATACTAAACTAAAACAAAGCATTTTCAACAAAATAAAAAGTAATAAACTAACACGACTACAGAGGAGCTGATGTCTCGCATCTTCATTTGTAGATGGTTTAAGAAAAAGTGTAGCGTAACATTGACCATTTTAATGATAAAATAATAATAATAACAGACATTTTTTAAATGTTATTATTCATAATTAATCTGGTTAATAATTAACAAAAAACGTTCTTTCAAATAAATAAAACATTGATTAAAAAATGTTTTATTTTTTTTGGGCCCGGGGAGAACATGCTAACTCTATACAGGAAGGCCAGAGCTCAGATTCAAACCTGGAACCTCAGAACTGTGAAGCAGACAAGCTAACAAGCTATTTTACAAACAGATTGTAACCAAAGCCCACAATCATCAAAATAGGAGAGCCAAAAATTCCTTTTTTATCCCTCCACCATTTTCACAAGTGAAAAGGATCGTGTACAGCCGCATTGATTTTATTTTCTCGCCGCGTTTGGGCCGTGGCGCCGAGAAAATGAGGTCTGGCCCGGAGGTTTATGCCCCGCTGCCGTTGGATAGAAACGTGAGCCGAGGGTTGAGCTGGCCTTTTATGGTAAACGCGCTCCCTGTAGATGGTCCGAAAGTGTCTGTTTTCCAGCCGATAGGAGGGGAATTAAATATGAAGGCTATCAGCGGATGGGCAGGAAGACTCCAAACGAGGGCTCAGGGACACTTTCCCATTATTGTCATCTATTATGGCCGACAGATAGTCATTCTGCACGTCCATTATGGCGTTGGTGGCAGGCAGAAAGCCTTTTTGTGTGTGTGCAAAAACAGTTAAGTGCGAGAAAAACCAACATTGGGGCCAAGTTGGCAGAAAGAATTGATAAACATTCATAATTTATGCAGAAAATGAGACAATATGGCAGAGTGGCACAACGCTGCTCAAATAAACAGCTGTTTTCCACTACATTAAACGGCATTCAAACACATTATTTTCCTTTTGGCTTTTCCCTTCAGGGGTCGCCACAGCGAATCAGTTGCCTCCATCTAACCCTGTCCTCTGCATTCTCTGCTCTCACACCAACTACCTTCATGTCCTCTTTAACTACATCCATAAACCTCCTCTTTGGTCTTCCTCTAGACCTTCTGCCTGGCATTTGGAAACTCAGCATCCTTCTGCAAATATACTACTACACCTCAGTCTGGCCTCTCTGACTTTATTTCCAAAGCTTCTAAAATGTGCTGTCCCTATGATGTACTAATTCCTGATTCTATCCATCCTGGTCACTCCTAAAGAGAACCTCAGCATCTTCATCTCTGCCACCTCCAGCTCTGCCTCCTGTCTTTTCCTCAGTGGCACTGTCTCCAGACCAAACAACATTGCTGGTGTCATCACAGTTTTATAACCGTTTCCTTCATTTTAGCTGAAACTCTTCTATCACACATCACACCTGACACTTTTCTCCACCCGTTCCAGCCTGCCTGCACAGGCTTCAGCACTTCTTTTCCACACTCTCCATTGCTCAGGACTGTTGACCCTAAATACTTAAACTCCTCCATCTTCTTGGTATCTTCCAAACCACCACGCCTTTAGCTTCTCCTCCACCTGTTCCCTGCTCTCACTAGAGATCACACTGCCATTTGCAAACATCATAGTCCATGGAGATTCCTGTCTAACCTAATCTGTCAATTCTACTGCTACCTCTCCTAGACACTTCCATACCTCCACAGGTATATCATCAGGACCAAGTGCCTTTCCACACTTCATCCTCTTTAATGCCCTTCTCACTTCATCCTTACTAATCTTTGCTAATTCCTGGTCCACAACAGTCACCTCTTCTACTCTTCGTTCTCTCTCATTTTTCTCATTCATCAACTCTTCAAAATACTCTTTCCATCTTCCCATCACACTACTGGCATCTGTCAACATTCCATCCCTATACTTTATTACCCTAACCTGTTGCACATCCTTCCCATCTCTGTCTCTTTGCCTTGCCAACCTGTATAGATCAGTCTCTCCCTCCTTACTATCCAACCTAGCATACAAGTCATTGTAAGCCCCTTGTTTGGCCTTTGCCACTTCTACCTTCACCCTACGCTGCATTTCCCTGTACTCCTGTCTATTTTCTTCAGTCCTCTCAGTGTCCCACTTCTTCTTAGCTAACCTCTTTCTCTGGATCCACTTCTGCACCCCCTCATTCCACCACCAAGTCTCCTTATCTCCTTTCCTTCCAGATGACACACAAATAACTGTCCTACCTGCCTCCCTGATCACATTTGCTGTAGTTGTCCAGTCATTTGGAAGCACCTCCTGACCATCCAGAGCCCGTCTCAACTCCTTCCTGAAAGTCAGACAACACTCTTCCTTTTTCAGCTTCCACCATTTCGTCCTCTGCTCTGCCTTTGCCGTCTTTGTCTTCCTCACCACCAGAGTCATCCTACACACTGCCATCCTATGCTGTCTGGCTACACTCTCACCTACCACTACTTTGCAGTCACTGATCTCCTTCAGATTACACTGTCTACACAAGATGTAGTCTACCTGTGTACTCCTACCTCCACTTTTGTAGGTCACCCTATGTCCCTGCTTCTTCTGGAAGAAAGTATTCACGACAGCCATTTCCATTCTTTTTGCAAAGTCAACCACCATCTGTCCTTCTGCATTCCTCTCCTGGATATCAAACTTGCCCATCACCTCCTCATCACCTCTGTTTCCTGCACCAACGTGTCAATTGAAGTCTGCACCAATGACAATTCTCTCACTTCTAGGGATGCTCTGTATCATTTCATTGAGGTCTAAGCAAATGTTTTCCTTCTCCTCCAGCTCACATCCTACCTGTGGCGCATACCCACTAACAACATTGATCATCACACCTTCAATTCCTAGCTTCAGGCTCATCACTCTGACACTCTTTTTACCTGCAGGCCGTTCCTAACAAACTCCTCCTTCACGATAACTCCTACTCCATTTCTCTTCCTATCTACACCATGATAGAATAACTTGAACCCTGCTCCTAAATTTCTATCTTTGCTCCCTTTCCACCTGGTCTCCTGGCCACACAATATGTCCACCTTCCTCCTCTGCATCATGTCAACCAGCTCTCTACCTTTTCCTGCCATAGTTCCAACATTCAAAGTCCGTACTCTCAGTCCTAGACTATTGGTGTTCCTCTTCTCTTTCCTCCTATGAACACACCTTCCTCCTCTCCTTCTTTGACCAACAGTAGTCCAGTTTCCACCGGCAACCTGTAGGTCAACAGCACCGATGGCGGTGGTTGTTAACCTGGGTCTCGACCGATCCAGTATGGAAGTCATATATTTGATTTGCATGTTTGATTTGGCCAAAGTTTCTACGTCGGATGCCCTTCCTTTCACAACCCTCTGTATTTATCCAGGCTTGGGACCGGCACAAGAAGTCACTGGCATGTGCACCCTTGCGGCTACATTTTTTAAAATGTTTTAAAACACAGTTGTTGCTTCAAATTGGGGTTTCAAGTCAGAGTTAAGGCTTCAAGTTAGGGTTTTAAGTTAGAGTTAGGTTTTCAAATTAGGGTTAGAGTTTCAAATTAGGCTTCCACGTCAAAGTTGGGGTTTCAAAAACAGAGTTGGGGTTTCAAAAACAGAGTTGGGGTTTCAAATAAGGGTTTCAAGTCAGTCAGGGCCTCAATTTAAGGTTTCAAGCCAGTGTTTGGGTTTCACTTCAGGATTAAGTGAAATTAGGGCTTCATGTGAGTGTTCAGGTTTCAAAGTAGAGTTTTACGTTGGGGTTTTAGGCCTAGGTTTAGGGTTCAAAAGTATGATGTCAAGCAAGGGTTAGCGTTTCAAGTGATCTTTTGCAGCCTGTTTAATAGCCTGATGTAGAGTTGGATGTTGCTAGGTGATGACAAAGCAAACAGCTGCTTTCCCCTCCATTCAAGTTCACTCTCTTGTGTAGTCCACAGAGATGCACTTGACTTCTTGAAAACATTGTGATAGTGCCAGGAGAGCCAGCAACTTCCGGAAAACAAAACCCAGGTCAGGCCAGGAGGCCACCTGGTCCAAAAGCTTCTGCTGTGTAAATCATAATTTGAGCAAGCTATAACTCTAAAGCTAACATATAGCTGTATTCCAAATATTACAAAAAACATAATTAATACATTTTAGCAAGTTAGTTCCCATCACTGCGAGGAACTCATATAGCAAGAGTGTACATTGTAGGTAGAAGTTGTCTCTACGTGTGGGTATTTGCGGGAGGTGGGGTAGGGGTACAAAATGGATAATGTTTTGAATTATACATTCCTGCCATGAGTGACAAATGGAGAGAAGGATTCGTCATAAATAACAAGCAGCCCAACACAAAGTGCTTGCTCGGCAGCAGCAGCCTGAAATTTAGTGTTTGCTTCGTCTGCAAACGCCACTATTTTGTCTGTGCGTGTGTGTCTGTGTGCCTGTGTTGATGTATAGTAGCAAAGTTACCCAATTAGCTGTCTAGTGAATATTATTATAGCATACAGAGTTAATTTGTGTTGTTTTTAACAATGCAAGTTTTATCTAGTTCTTGCTTAGGAGTTTTTATCAATCATTTAATCATGTCCATTCATTCATTCATTCAGTCCTCTATCAATTCATCCATTAATCTATGGGTCATCCATGACCATTTCATATACCCAACAATCTTCCATTTAAACATCTGCACCATCTGTCAATTCGACTAATTAATCCATCAGTCCAACCATCGGCTGTCGATTCAACAGCAATCCAATCATCCATCTTCTATATGGCAATCAGTTGCTCAATCCATCTATCCATCCATGTCCTCCATTGATCCAGTTGTAACTCATTCATCCATGGATCATCCAACACTGATTCATCTCATCCATCCATCCATCCATCCATCCAGTTATCAATACATCCATCCATATCCGGTATGCTACCTGTACACCAGGCATTTAGCAGTCTTGCCAAATTAAGCATACAAACATCTGTATTCCATATAATCTGATGTGTATTTAATATAGATAATAAAAGCCGAAGTAGACAATGATGTATGTGGAGCTCCGTGTGGAGAATTTGATGAGATGCACACATGAGGGATCAACAGGAGTGTTAACTAAGCATCTGGGAGTAAATAAATAACCTCAATCGACAAGAAGACTTTCAAACCGCAACCATGGATCTTCTCGACTTCAACCAGGCGGTGGCTTGCTATCAAATATTTTGTTTTGGTGCCACGCTTATATCAGCGTTTTTCCTTCTTCTTTTACGTTACCTGTAATGGCATTCTTATTGATCGGCTGCTTAATGGCCGACCCCATATACTGGATGGTGTTCATTTAAAGTAGAAATGAATAATGGCCGTCTGAAGCAAAGCCATAAAACCTTGCATGTGCGTGTGCATGTGTGTGTGTTTTCATCGTCATTGAGATGTGGAAGCAGAAAGAAGAGAAAAAGGGATGGAGTTTTAATTTGCAGAGTATGAGGCTGGGAGGGGGTGAGGGTGGTAAGACTTTAAGGAACTTGGGCAATAAAAACTAATTTACCCTCGCAAACAGAATTTGTACTAAAGTATTTCTGCAAACGCAAAGCATTTCGCCTCCGAACGCTCATTCATCACTTCTATGCGTTGGCAAACAACCCCCACACCCTCCCCACCACTACCACCACCGCCCGCTTCTCCTCCTTCGTCCCGCTCCCTCCATCCCTCTTAGGTCATCAACCGGAGAAACCACAACAAAGGGGGATCGGGCGAGTAGGAGTGGGGGGCTGGCGTTGGCGCGGTGACCTTGGCTGTGACATCATGTGGCGGCAGAAAGAAATGAAGCCATTAGGCCGAGGCAGCGCTTGGCCATAAATCAGACTGTTTCCAATAAGCTGCCTTAATGGTCATCCATCACCCCCGCCAGCCTGCGCCCTCCGCGCCCAACTGCCTGGGGAACGGCCGCTGGGACGCGGGGAATGGGGTAGGGTAATAATGGTGGGGAAGTGCGCGGGGGGCGGGCTCGGACCAGGTAGTCTCTGTGGGATACGCTCGGAGAGGAAAAACACAGCACCGCTTAGATGGGAGAATGAAGGATGAGGTAGAAAATGGGAAGCAAGGGGTAGAGAGGTGAGGTAAAATGGAGGGGTGGGGGAGCATTGGCAGAAGAAGCAACCGTGCAAAAATGGAATTAAGAAAACTAGAAAAACGTCATGAATGAAGAAAATATTACTTAATTTTAAAATAGTTAGTGTAAAAACTTTGGTTTAAGAGAAGAAAAATGGATAGATGGATGGATGGATGACAAATTGTAGCCAACAAGAGAAGAAAAATGGATGGATGGATGGCCAGATAGACAAATTGAGGCCCATGAGAAAAAAAGAGATGGTGTTCATTTTAAAGTAGGATGGATGGATTTGGCCCACAAGAGAAGAAAAATGAATGGATGGATGGATGGATTGTGGTCCACAAGAAGAAAAAGAGATGGTGTTTGTTTAAAGTAGGATGAATGGATGGATGGATGGATTAAAGGCAACAAGAGATGGAAAAAGACTGTTGTATGGACAGATGATAGGTGGATGAATGGATTAACGGATGGATTGACAGACAGATGCCAAAGCACTACAAAAATAATAATAAAATAAGTTTGCTATGTAAAGTCAATGCAGTTAAATGTATACAAGCTACCATAAACTACCAGCCACTTACAATGCATCTTTTACATTATCTATCAAATGTACAGTATCTAACTAAGATGTTGTGCTGCCATCTTGGGAAACAGCCATTACACAACAACAAGAAAAAGCTAATATATGTGACATTTTCTTCAAGTTTTCCACTCGTTACCATTTTGGAGACTTCCAAGCCCAATGACAGCAATATATATAAATTGTGGCGTTTAATGACATGAGCTAACACTCGTTCCGACAATTACAGGGAAATTGGCGCAGTTAGTCAAAGTGCTTTGAAGGAGTAGAAGAAGATCACACGGAAAAATTCCCGGTGGAGGAAAAAACCCAAGCGTCCTGGTCGCCAAGTGGGACCGCGGGAATGACTTCACACGCTCCCTCTCTGCTGCGTTAGCCGCATTAGTCTCCGCATTAGCCTCGCGTCTAGTTTTTTTTTATCAAAGCAAGCCACATCTACATCCTGCACAGCAGGCCTCGGAAAAAAAACTCTATACACCAAAACACTTGGCTAAATCAATGAAACCCCTGCTCGACGATGTACCTTTCCAACATTCCGTTTCCTTTTCATAGCCTCCGTGTCTGAAAACACTGGAAAAATTATGTGTGTAATAGTCCCCCCCATACAGCACACTGGACAAATTGTTTTGTGTGGGCTTCAGCATCATCATGAGGTATCAGTCCTCTAATTTGGATTATGGCTGCAAAAACAAACAAAAAAACTGTAGAGCTGGAGAGTGATAGTGTTACAAGTAGGCTTCTCACTTTAAATGTGCTGCATTACACACAGTGTGACTCGCACACGTGTAAATGTGTGAAGATTACACCAGATGGGAAACGGGCCCACATGCAAAGGCCTCACACACACGATTCTCGGCTTGTCTAGTTGCTCTGAATGCTCATTTAATTTTTATATAATCAATACTTTTTATTTCTTAAACTCACATTGTGTATAGCAGCACTTAACACTGGTGTTAAACACAATATCAGTGTCAACGTCACGCAGGGACGGAGAAGCTTATAGCAAGAGACGAGCAGCCGGTACGTCATCATTGAAGACATTTTTTCCTTGTTATTTGTTTTTCAAAATAAGTTATGTTTTGTGTCACGCTGCACTTTTACAGAAGGATGTCACTGCTTAGTGGTTTAACCCATTCAGGCCCGAAGTGGCAGCCATGGCTCAGGGTGTAGAGACGGTCATTCAGTAACCAGAAGGTCGGCTGTTCGATCCCCGCTCTCCCCAAGTCATTAACACACATTGCCTTCAGTGCTAATCGCACTGGTGTATGCAAGGTGCGAATGTTTGGCGGTGGTCAGTGGGGTGGGCCGTAGGCGCGCACTGGCAGCCACGCTTTCGTCAGCCTGCCCCAGGGCAGCAGTGGCTACTTAAGTAGCTTACCGCGACCACAGTGTGAACGTGTGAGAGCATGAATAATGTATCCATTCCATTGTAAAAGCATCTTTGAGTGCTATCTAAATCTGATGTATTATAAAGAGCATGGCAAAACATGCCTCCTTGCTCACCTCTGGCTCGCTTCCTGCTTGCTGTTTTGGCGTCTCCTAGCATTCTCCTGGTGTTCTACTGGCATTGTGTCCTGCCTCCTGCTTGTGCGCTGTTTTGGCAGAGTTGCCGTCCTTTGCTCGTTTCCTGCTTGGCTGATTGGCGTCGTCCTGGCGCTGTGTCCTGCTTCTGCATGTGCGCTGTTTTGGCATCCTGCCACACCCGCACCCTTTTTTGAGGCTTTCGAGTGCTGTGTCAAGGAGTGTATCAGACTGTGTTCCTCGGGAGCAGTGAAGGACTGGAGGAGATTGCTTGCGGGTTGAGCGCCGCACCTGGAACTTGCCAGTGCCGCCGCAGGGTGGAAAAAATGACTCCAAAAATAAGACCGGAGGAGCTAGAAGAGATTAAAAACTCTCTTGAGTCTCTCATCGGTGAGGTAACTGTGGTCAAAACGCAGCAGCAACAGCTCTTGAATTTATTGGAAGAGGTGAAGCATTATTATTAGTAATAATCAAGTCCACGTTTTCACTGCGTCGTCGACTGCGACCATGCTTGCAGTTGAACGTGCATCTGCCAGCCAAGTGTTCCAAATATGCCAACTACAAGCAATTGGGGGGTCGTAGCACCGGCGAGCGCAACTCCTCCGTCCCAAAACTGTGATCAATCTTCACCAAATGTGCACTTTTGTACTCATCCCAGAATCATACTCTAAAAATATCAAAAGTCACACTATTTTTTATTTTATGGACGGGAGCCACCTCCCAATATTGCCACCGTCATGGGCAATGGCAACGTCAATAGTACAAAAGTATAAAAAAAATATCGTGACTGTTGTTCAAATATTTTTAGAGTATGTAGGATCGATCACGGGACGGACATATAGCCTATATATTTTCATAGAAGTCAGGCCAGGCGCATATGCCACCTTGACAGCCGTGCTGCTATGCGTCTTGAATGGATTGTCAATACTGCTTGTCGGTATCGCATTAACGACACTCCATTTATGTGTAATTCTGTGCGTGTTGTCCAGTCGCGCCAGGAGTGACGTCATGCAGCTGACAAATATAGCCTTCGGAAGACACAGCCTTGTGAATTTGGACACAGGCAGAAAGTTCTAAGGCACTTTGATGATGATGATGTCATAGCTTGTCAATAAAATGCTATTATGCTAGTACTTGGGAAAGTAGCCTAGGTAGAGAAAGTGATCAAATGCGCAAGCTAGGGACTGGGTTGGTATGCTAACATATAGCAAGATGGCCAACTAGGTAGGGAAATCGCTAAAGCAGATTATGGATGCAAATTAGAATATATTGAGTGGGTATGCTAGCATTGTGCAACAAGAGTAGGGAAAGCACTACGGTTGCCTGATGGAGATTTTACGTTTTGTCCTCTAGTGCGAAAAACATGCTAATATGCTAGCAGTTTGTATGCTATCATATATCTATCTTAGTAGTTATGGTAGATTAATAATGTTTTTCATTTTTAGGGCTCCATTATACCTTGTAAATAATGCAAACAAATACAATGGTAACATACTTGGAGTCAGTACTAAATGCTAACATGCTATCAGTTAAACGATGCAGGTGTATCTAATGCTACATCCCAAAACCCACCTGGGGCCGGCCATTTCTTCAAATGTACGGCCTTGGAAAATGCACCACCCCCTCAACAAGCCTTCTTCTTTCTCTCTTTCTGAAAATGGCTCCATAAATCACCAGGCTAGATGTAATCTGCAGTGTCCAGAATGCGAGGGGCGAAGCCGGCCGGCATAATGCGAGCACTCCTCCATTGTCATTCAGCCGCATGCAGCAGCAGCAGCCTGAGCCTGATAAGAATGCGCTGAGAGAGGGCCATAAATCACGCACTGTGCCAACGCTTGCTCCACTCATCTCAGTGTAGGATGGGTGGGTACACACACACCCCCACACACACACACGCACACAATATATGGTCATGTAGAAGAAGAGCACCCTCACATACACACACAAAATGTGAGCAGTTGACTCAATTTCAAGTTGCTTTTGACCTTCACCAAATCAACACTGAACTGTGTGCATTCACAGTAATGACTCAACAAGAAATGGATATGTATCCAAAAAAGAGGTTGTACTTTGTTAATATGACAAATGCAAAATGCTGACAAAAAGCATCTGTGATGTATTAATCAATATTCAAATTAATTACTGTATAGGTCTATTTTTTGTTTTAATAGTTGATATACAAATGCTGCGATTGGCTGGCAACCAGTTCAGGGTGTAGCCCGCCTACTGCCCGAAGCCAGCTGGGATTGGCTCCAGCACCCCCGCGACCCTTGTGAGGACAAGCAGTTAAGAAAATGGATGGATGGATGGATATCCAAATGTCCATCCATCCATCCATTTTCTTAACCGCTTGTCCTCACAAGGGTGGGGCAGTGGGCGGGGTACACCCTGAACTGGTTGCCAGCCAATCCAGATGATATCCAAATGTCATTTATCTATACTGATATTTTTCATTGTACATATTATTATTCTATAATGTTTTATTTTATAATATAAATGTTTGTATTATTATTATTCAATAAAATGGTACATACAATCATACTATAAATGAAAGTTACTATTAATAATATAGCAGTTTTCTAGATTGATTAATATTATTGTATCACTGTTAGCATTAATATTCAAAATTATTTATTTTAAATTGTAAATACTATTTTTGATTATTATTATTATTATTATTATTATTATTATTATTAGTAGTAGTAGTAGTAGTAGTAGTATTATTATTATTATTATTAATGTAGCCGCAAGGGGGCACAAGCCAGTGTCTTTTTGTGCCGGTCCCAAGCCCAGATAAATACAGAGGGTTGTGTCAGGAAGGGCATCCGACGTAAAACCTTTGGCCAAATCAAACATGCGAATCAAATATATGACTTCCATACCGGATCGGTCGAGGCCCGGGTTAACAACGACCGCCATCGGTGCCGGTATAAACTGGACTACTGTTGGTCAAAGAAGGAGAGGAGGAAGGTGTGTTCATAGGAAGAAAGAGAAGACACCAAGAGTCTAGGACTGAGAGTAGGGACTTTGAATGTTGGAACTATGACAGGAAAAGGTAGAGAGCTGGTTGACATGATGCAGAGGAGGAAGGTGGACATATTGTGTGGTCAGGAGACCAGGTGGAAAGGGAGCAAAGATAGAAGTTTAGGAGCAGGGTTCAAGTTATTCTATCATGGTGTAGATAGGAAGAGAAATGGAGTAAAAGTTATCGTGAAGGAGGAGTTTGTTAGGAACGTCCTGGAGGTAAAAAGAGTGTCAGATAGAGTGATGAGCCTGAAGTTAGGAATCGAAGGTGTGATGATCAATGTTGTTAGTGGGTATGCGCCACAGGTAGGATGTGAGCTGGAGGAGAAGGAAAACTTTTGCTTAGACCTCAATGAAATTAAGCAAGAGGCGTGGAGGTTTGCCCTGGAAAGGAGGGGAATGAAGATTAGCCGTAGCAAGACAGTATCTGTGTGTGAATGGGAGGGACCCAAGTGGAAGAGTGAGGTTACAGAGAGAAGAGACCAAGAAGGTGGAGGAGTTTAAGTATTTAGGGTCAACAGTCCAGAGGAATGGAGAGTGTGGAAAATAAGTGATGAAGCGTGTGCAGGCAGGCTGAAACGGGTGGAGAAAAGTGTCAAGTGTGATGTGTGATAGAAGAGTTTCAGCTAAAATGAAAGGAAAGGTTTATAAAACTGTGGTGAGACCAGCGATGTTGTTTGGTCTGGAGACAGTGCCACTGAGGAAAAGACAGGAGTGAGAGCTGGAGGTGGCAGAGATGAAGATGCTGAGGTTCTCTTTGGGAGTGACCAGGATGGATAGAATCAGGAATGAGTACATCATAGGGACAGCACATGTTAGAGACTGTGGAGATAGTCAGAGAGGCCAGACTGAGATGGTTTGGACATGTCCAGAGGAGAGATAGTGAGTATATTGGCAGAACGATGCAGAGTTTCCAAATGCCAGACAGAAGGTCTAGAAGAAGACCAAAGAGGAGGTTTATGGATGTAGTTAAAGAGGACATGAAGGTAGTTGGTGTGAGAGCAGAGGATCCAGAGGACAGGGTTAGACGGAGGCAACGGATTTGCTGTGGCGACCCCTGAAGGGAAAAGTCGAAAGGAAAAGAAGAAGGTTATTATTATTATCATTATTTTTTTTTTTTTTATTATTTAATGCTATTTTAGCATTGATTTTTATAATAAAACCTGTATTTATGTATTTTTCCACAGTATATAAATAATTTATTTGCATATTATTATTTTAATAATGGAAGGTGTATCAATATTTATCACTGTTAACATTCAAATTGATAGATGGATTTGATTTTTTTAATCTAAAAAAATGACCAAGCTATTATTAAATTACTGTATGAATTGAAATGCTGTTATTTTCAAAGCATAGATCAAGACTTTGAAGACATGTTTGCTTTCCAATTTGATAAACATCTTGAGCTGGTCTTCATCACCAAAAAAGGCACTGATAATAATGTTTTTGTTCTGTGGTCACATTCAGTGTCAGCTCTCACTCTCAAATGTCCATTCAGTCGGACCTTTCTGGCCTTATTCATATGCTAAAGTCCTTAGTGCACTAGTGCAGCCCCTCTGGCCGGGCCCACTGTGAGCTCCGTGTTAACACATGTAATCCCCCATTAACGCCCGGATGAGACAACGTATCCTGCATCCACGCCCATTCGTGCCCAACCCCCCTGGGATTAGCCCGGGGGTCTGCTGGGACGCAATGCTCAGAAAACCTCTCCCCAGCACACCCTCCACACCATCCTCCACATCACTGGAGTTTGCCTTTGGGATCAGGGAGGCTAAGTGTGTTTGCCTGAAGGATTTTACTGATTATGTGCTACAAGAGGCTATTTACCACACTTGCATTCATTACGAGCCAAAAGGGCGTGTTTGGATTTACACGTTCAAAAACAACAAAAAACACCAAAATCACTTCCGCATTACATTTAGCAGCACACTAATTGCTAAATTCTGACATAATAAGCCACAAGTATTGTAAATACGGTAAATAATAAGACGTCACCAATTGGAAGGACTTTTAACAGTCTGTTAGGACTTCACAGGGCACAATCGTTTCTGCCCCAAAGACTACTAAAGATTTAGAAAATCAAACTGGAACAGGAAGTCAAAAGACATTACAATCCCAAAAATGTCATTCTGAAATTTTCACATTTTCTCTGTCACTTTTTCCTGGATGTGGATGAGCCCATATAGTTTTACATTTCCTCAAGCTGTTGGCCGCATCCGAGCAACATGCCTTATTCCTCAGCGTTGGCAATAACGGGACAACATGACATCAGTGAATCCCTCGCATGTTGCCGTGGTTCCGTCACGTCTGGAGGGTTGTCTTTTTTTTTTACCTCCCAGTCAGAGGCCTCGCTGGCTCTCACATTTTGTACTCGGGAGGATTTTTAAAGGAAACACAAACGCGAGAAATGCGACATTGTGGCGAACTGCTTTCTAAATCTGTTCCAAAAAAGTCAGGCCCTAGATTCTTTAAAATCAGAAAATTCCTTCACCTCTCTTTTCTAGGAATGTGAATTAGCAGACACATGACAATTACAAGAAGACATAAAGAGTAAAGAGTGGGGGTGCGACTGGGAAAATAAACATCTCATCCAATAAATGTGCTTTACTTAACTTTATTAAAAGAAAAAATTCTGTGAAGTCCAGCCAGCATTCCGCCCTCCTCTCCACATAATTCCTGCCTGAGCAGTTTTGGTGTTTACACCTTGAACATGGTGGTAGCGCCTCCGATGCATTCCTGTCCTTTGTTGCCGGCGAACCTACAATGTAACTTTAGAATGATTTAATTGCAGGGAACTATGCAAGAAGTACTTTGAAGGGGATTTTTTGCTATTTACAATACAAGATAATTATTAGCACAACGTCAGAGTCCTCGTTTATGGGGTCCTGATATGTACTAACAAAACAAACACATGCAGATATAAAAAAAAAAAGTTAAAATTTCCATTAAAAAAATTACTTTCCTTGATGCTACTTTATTTGAAGCCATGTGTTGCCAGGCAGAATTTGCGGGGCACAACCACAAAGATTTGAGGAAAAGTAAGTGTTACTAATACGAGGAATTTGGAACTTTTGGGGTTACGACATTTGTTGATTACTGCACCTGTTCCCTAAATCAAAACAACCCAACATACACTATTGTTCAATGCTGTCTGTTGGATTGTTCAACACATGGCATGTAGTGACGGTTATACATGTTGACAGCGTGGCCCATGCTACCTTTGACTTCTCATTTCCTTCACACCCCGTCGCGCTTTTCATTTTGATGCTTAGCGTGTGGCGCTCACATCCAATAACAAACCTGGCAAGGGGCAGGGCGTAACCTCGGCACTATTAATACCTCGCCATGCATCTGTTTTGTCCAAGCCTCCCTCCTCTCACCTTTTCGCTCAGGTGGACACACGCAGCTCCTTGGCAGCGGTCACTTGGGCCAACGCCAGCGGATGTACCGAGTAAACTGTAAAAAAATGTCCAAATACTCTTTTAAAATACTAAAGAGGGCAGCTGGGTGCCTCCAAATGAGCAAGGAAGTGGATCTGGTCACTTGGATGACCAATTTACACTTTTGCCTCACTGTGACACCGGAGAAGCAAGCCAATCAAAGGCCATAAGCCAAGAAAACCAACATTTTTTATACTAGAATAAGAAAATCATTATACTGTATCTATTATAATATATATTATTAAATGTTTTATCTAAAGTTTAAATTTGGACCAATATTAAAAAAAAAAGAAGAAGCCAGTTTTAGTTGGTTTGTTTTAAAGTCACTTCATTTAATCAACCCATCAGAATCATTATTGCCTTATAAACAACAAACCACAATAAACTTTCAAGAGCCATAAATTTAACAAGAATGTGCAAAAAAAAAAATGTATAAACATTTCCCATTTATGACGACAAACATTTTGCACAACTCTCCGATTCGTTAGCATGGGGCTGCCTTTTAATTGATCTTCGTTTCCTTCCATTACGATCGTAATTAAACACCAGAAAGCTGTTGGAGCGAGCGGCCATCTGTTGCCATAACGTGCGAGTGGGCACGGTGAGTGGGCACACGTTGTGGCGCTTCACTGCCAACGAGGCCAACGAACCTCCAAATGGCCCATATGGGAATGTGTTTGCTGTGAATTCCTCACTGTTTGGTGTCAACGATGCAATGTTTCAATACCTCAACATTCCACATATGTGCGGACTAGTGTACTTTCTTTCATACCTTTAATTCTCCTAAAATACTTTTCGGACATTTTATTAGCTACACCTGCCTGAGATGCTAAACTAGAGCTATAGTGAAAAAAATCTGTCAATCAACAAAATTATACAGGCCTTTCAAAATAAAACACTTAAAATTTGTGTGAGATAAAATCCTGTGGCTGCGGATGTCTTACAAATTGTATTGATTATACACTTTAGCATTATATTGTTTCACATAATTTATCATACAGCTCAAATGATGTTGGACCTATAGAACATACAGTATATATTTTAATTGATTTTAATAGAAAGGCATGTTTTTGCAGCGTCACCTCCAGACGCAAATCTTATAGAGCAGTGGTGGGCAAACTCGGTCCTCCAGGGCCGAAGTCATGCAGGTTTTGGATGTTTTCCTTCTCCAACACAGCTGGTGTAAGATCAGCTCATCAGCAAGCTCTGCATAAGCCTGATAACAATCCTGTTGATTGGAATCAGCGTGTGTTGGAAAAGGCAAACCTCCAAAACCTGCAGGACTCCGGCCCTCGAGGACCGAGTTTGCCCACCCCTGTTATAGAGTATACATTTTACCTACTAAAGACTAAAGGGAGGTAACCACCAAAACCAACAAAGAAAAACTGAATCAGGCTGCAGTAAAAGTCATCATATTGCGATCAAATGGCTAAGTTAGCAATGCTAACAGTCCTTTTGTTTACTAGAACTTGTTTGTGTGGTGTGCCAGCTGCACGGCATCCGAGAGGAAACAACTGCTCAAGACGGCTCAGTTGATCACTGGCTTGCCACTTCTACGCCTGGAGGAAATCTACTCAAGCGGCTCTTCCATCGGGCCACAAATATCCGCAATGACCCACCCAGGACACACACATTTCTCCAACCTCCCTTCCGGTAGACTCAGAGTCATGAGAGCTCGCACCAACAGGCTACAGAACAGTTTTTCTCCCAATGGCTGTGAAGAGACTGCTGCAGGGATCGTGATTCATGTACAGCATGCACACTGAACCTGCCTCTTTAGCAATTTTAGTATTTATTATTTATTTTTATTACTATTTTTACTTGGGTTAGTTATGTATTTTAATGTGACTCGCCGCTGCTATTGAGATGCAACCAAACGAAATTTCGTTGTATTTTACAATTACAATAAAGCTTCTTATCTTATTAAATTTATACAGAAGCCACAAAAAAAAAAAAATGTGACCTAGCATCGCAAAATGAGTTTAATTTTCATGAAAGTGTAATAAAATGTCCTTTTGTAAAAGGTACTCACCAACAAAGTATGTAATTATCCCAAAATATGACAAAACAATCTTTCATTATATTGCCATTGTCGTATATATCTACTATATAGCTACTCAAAAATATACCAATATATCGGCATCAGTATTAAGCTGACGATTCCGTTTTGCTAATTCCATAGTCACGTTAATGATTCAACATCGTTATGAGCTGAAATTAGAATAAAAATATATATACTGGCATTTGATAGGTCTACAAGTAGTAGAGCAATGGATCACAAAAGTCACGGTTTGGACCGGATCACGGATTTGAATCACGGGTCAGATAGTTTTTCAGATCAGCCAAAAAACAACAACAACAAAAGACAAATAGTAATTCGTCTTTATTTTGTAAAGCGCTTTTCCCATAAAACAAACAAAAAAATCTATTCAAATGTCTAATATAGCGATGTAGGATTTAGTGTCTGCATTTATTTTGTAAAACGCCTTTTCCCATTAAATAAAAAACAAACAAACATCAATACAAAATGTCTAATATAGCCATTTAAGATGTAGGAACACAACTTTTGTTGTCACTTAAGTGCAATATGAGGCAGAAACATTCTTATTTTTACCATGGTTCATGTGTAAATTACCAAGGTATTAATGTCTTAAAATTGTGTTCCTATAATCTAAACAGCTAAGTTCGACATTTTGAGTTGAATGTTTTTATTTTTTTTTAATGGGCAAAAGTGTGTTATAAAATAAATGATGACAAAGTTCTATTTTCTTTTTAATAATGAAAAGACCTCAACGTGCAATTTAAGGCACTTCCCTTCTTTTAAACATGGAGAGTGAATTACAAAGTAGCCTTGGTTCAGAAGTTTGAAAAATAATTAAAATAAGATGTCAAATTTACTCAGCCGGCAGCTACACTCAGACAGTCGTTGGTCATGCTAACAGGTAACCGCTAGCCACTTACGTCGGAGACTTCTGCCGTGTCCTACAATGACAGCGTAATCAATTAGCGGTTTCTTGGCATCCTAAATTAGGGATTGAATATGTGTTCGGGATAGCGTTGTGTTGATGTTGGTTGCAACTACAATGTCAATAAACTATGATCAAGTAACGTCTAAAATGGAAGTCAAGCTAGCCATCATGGCACCACGTGGGCGAACTTCAAAGTAAAAGTGTACAAAGGTTATTTGCTTTGCTGTCAATGTATTACTGTTTTTGGTCAACTTAATAAAGTTAGTGTGTATACTCCGTTGAGTATGTTTCAGCTTCCTTGTCATGTCAGAATGGACTGTGAATGCGCAATTTTGTTTTGTTTTGTCCCCCCCCCCCCCCCCCACCACCACTACCAAAGGCGGCTCGGGCGTGATCCGAACCGTGGGGAATGATCCAAACCGACCCCAGATCAATGATGACCTGTTGCACCACTTGTCTACAGTCATTTGTTCAAGTAGTGTATAGTGCATAATAATCACAGATATACCACAGCGTGCTATAGCAGCCCTGCTAACCATGTTGGCAGGGGCGACTGTGAAAGATAACACTCAGTTCACGTGTAGTAATTTTATGGCGCTGGATGCAACCATATGCAGCACAAAGTATCGGCATTCTTGATCCATTAATTACTTTGACCATAATAATAATAATAATAATATAATGAGTAGCATAGCGCAATGGTAATATATAATTTTAAAGCTTAATTCATTCTATTTAATTTTTGCTAAAACCTCATTTCTGAAATATGGCCACAGTCACTCATTTTGCTATGCCAGGTCAGAAATTTTATTCTATATTAAACACAAATTCTTTCGAAAATAACACGACTGGCCTCACTGTTCATATACAACAAAATATTCCAACGATTGACAATCAAACACATCAGAATTCCTGTATTGGCTCTCATTAGACAATCTCATTAGGCAGCACAACTCCAAGCTGAAAATGGCTGTGCTGCACATCCGAGAAGTCAATAGTCATCCAGTGGGACGGCAGCAAAAGAAACCCATAAAATGTCTGACTTTACCATGTTGTTGTTTTTTCCGATTATGTTGTGGCGTGAGATTTATACTCATTGCTTTTTTGCTTTTTGCTTTTTTTAACCATGACGGCTCAAACCCAGTTATGAAGTTAATCAATGGGACCCTGCTCTCTCTCTCGCATTGAGCCTTTTAGTCTTGTCATAGTCGCTGGTTTTTATTGACCCGGTAACCCGGCATGGAAATGGCGGCGTGTATTTGACTAGCGCGGTCTGGAAATATGAAGGTACTCGATAACCGCCCACCGGTTAAACGAGTCGTAAACGGGAGGCGGCGTGAAATTAATCACTTCTGGAACATTCCTGCCATTGGTTGACAAGAGCCGAGATGGGCCCGAGTGTGATGGATGAGGTGTGAATCACAATCTCCGGCAGATGCACGCGCGCATTCCTGACCTCCACCAAGAAACGCAGACCATGTTGCTTCACCTGCGGATCTGTGGCGGCCGTCACCGAGCACCTACTTCATCTGCCGGGCTTTTGCTGCCTTTTGCATACGACAAATGAGTTGACGAGTTAAAGAGACTTTTCCACGATGAAGTGAGAAAACCCAACAAGACAATTCTATCATTGCACGGGCCAAAAATGTCGACTCAAAGTCTTCTTTTGTACAGCACGATCAAACCACACCATCGTTCAATTTTCCTTGGCCTATTCCGCCTTGGAGTACTTGTCACCAGCCAATCACAGGACAGATAGCTACATAAAACAAAAGATCTAAAAGTTACAATTGGATTTAAATAGTTTTGCATTATACTGCATATTTTAAGAGCCGAAATCAGACAAAAATCTACAGCCTTTCAAGTTTTAATACATTTGTGTCAACACAGCTAAAACAGTTCAAAAAGGGAAGAGACAAAAATGGCCAGAGGTTCGATATATTTTACAAACATTAGTGTGGACGTGGCCGTACAATTGTGAGTGAGTCCAGCCTGGTACTCAGCCGCGTCACCAACGTGGCCCTCATGCAGCATGAGCACATATGGCTTTACCTTACATCATGACTCCCATTAAGTCATTAAGGGCCTGGCCCGACCCAAGCGAGGGCCTGTTAGTTACTCACATTAAAGAGTTAATACTTTCTGTCTCCCCGAGCCCACGGACTGACAAGACGCTACGTGCCGCATAATTAGGAAAATTGCTCTTGTAGTAATGGTCTAATTTATTTCATCTTGTCGCGACCAGAGCAAACTGCAAGATGTCACCCATTAACACGCACCGCCAAGGCCGGACCGGGCAAACTTTCGTGCTCGATAAAAAGGATGGAAGGGCCAGATCATTTGAAGATGAGGGGGAAAATAAGAGCTCAAATCTGTTATGTAAAATATTTAATATTATTAATTTTTAATAATAAAATAAACACTTTAGATACATATTAACATTTTATGTATTTTTTTTAACATTTAAAGTTACACTGATGCCTTGAGATTTTAGTTTGTTCTGCATCCATGCTTGCACCAACCCAAAACACTTTTATCACGATTAGCTGTTCCCATTGAAATGAATGGAAATACCCTAAATGCTATTTGTTAGACTGCTAGCCCGGACTTTGTTCAGGCAAAGTTTTATGTTTACTTTGACAGTAAACTTCAACTTAGAGTGGCAACAATAAGCTTAAAGACCTGCCTCACACTATTAAGTGGGTTGCATAGGGCTTGTAATATAACATTTTTGCCCACATCTCAAAGACACAAATCAAACAAAAGAAGCAAGAGCTGTCAAAATGAATCGATTAATCGGCATGTAATCAATTATCAAATTAATCAACAACTATTTTAATTATCGAGTAATTGTTTAGATCCATTGTTTAAATTAAAATTGTCCAAAAGTTTAAAAAAAACTTTCTCTATTTATTGACAATGAACAAATAAATAAATAAACACATTTGAATTAAACCAACCAAATTTAGGGGGGGAAACAGCGCTAAATGAAACTACAACAAATATTATGTGACTCTTATAATGTAAATGTTCAGTGGATCGGATTAAAGAACATAGTGGGCCGCATGTGACCCGCAGGCCACACTTTGCCCACCCTGCACTACAGCCTTCTTTTTTTTTTTTCTTTTTTTTAAGAACTCAGTATTGTTCATTCGGTAATGTCATCATCATTGCTCTTTTTTTTTTAATATTATTTTGTATGTGGGTGAGTATGTGTATGTGGGTATGTGTGTGCGTGCGTGCGTGCGTGCGAGTGTGTGTGCATTCGTTCGTTCACCAAAAACCTATTTTAAAAAATCCCATACCGTTCACCTAAACCGAACACCGCCGTCAGGAGACCCGAGGAAGGACCAAAGAAAAGAAAGGAAAGTGAAATCCAGCACCGACCAGACACCACCCACCGGGCCACCAAGCAGAGTTCTTCACCAACCCCAGAAACATCTAAATTCCAACAAATCAGGGAGACTTCAAGAGACCAAAGGAGAGACTGAGGAAAGGAAGGAAGGACAGACGAAGCAGAGTGAGATCCACAGACACCAGCCTCCACCGATTCAATGACCTGAGGAAGAAGCAGATTGTGTCTGAGTTTCGATAGATGCTGGTGTGGTGGATCTGGCATGCATGAAAATCTCCACCAAAGAGGGGAGCCGTCGACCCCTGCCAGGACAGAGCAAGCGCAAAAACCTCAGGGCCCCCCAGGCCGTGGCAGCGCCAAAGGACGACCCCCGGGCCCCGCCAGGGTCACCGGCCGGAGAGCAAACCCAGGAGACGGAGCGCCCCCTACCCCAACACGGCCCGCACCCCCAACCCAACGCAGCAGGACGGGGCACTGCAGGCCCGCCAGCTCGCCGACTGGCGAACTCTACCCCTAAACCTTGAATGTGACCCCACCCAGTGTATATACAAGTGTGTGTGTGTGGTGCATTAAAATTGGGAGCAGGTGAACCGGATCAGAGGGAAATGATATCCCCACGCTCCGATCCACCCGCCTCCCAGGCATGTCAGTGAGTGTATGTGGTGCAAAAAAAAAAAAAAAATAGGGGTGGGGGGGGGGGGGCGGCGGGGACCCGGACAGGGGACCGCAGCACTGCTCTATACTGCGGTCTGCCCCAACCGATGGCACCCCACTCCGACCCCCCCCCCCCCCCCCCCACACACACACAGTTGTGTGGTGCATTAAAATTGGAGGGGAGTTGTTGGGCGAAGACGGTGTTTCCACCCTACCCCGCACCACCCAAAGTGTGTTATGTGCCCTATATGTCTATAAAAGTGTATTGTGCAAACATAGTGCAGTGAGTTAAGAGGAGCGACCGGCGGGCCCCCCCCCCCCCAACCAAAAGGGCTACAAGTGTAGATTGAAATTGTTTATGTGGTAAGTCCGTTGTTGTTAAGTCACCTAGCAAACACAAGTTTGGAGAGAACGGTATCCTACAGTCCAAGAAAGCAGAAAGTTTTTCTAAGACTTTAGTCCAGAAATACATAACCGGAGTACATAACCATAAAGGATGAAAATAAGTGTCTGTAGTGTTTTGTAAACACTGGAGACAAATGTCGGAGTCTGAGAGTCCCATTTTCTTCATCATATATTGAGTAATGTATGTTCTATGAATAATTTTATATTGGATAAGTTGTAAATTTGTGTGTTTTGTCATTTTAAAAACGTTTTCACAAACTTGAATCCAAAAGTCAGATTCCGGAGCTATAGACAAATCTGTTTGCCATTTCGAGATGGGTAAAGACATTTTATCAGTATATAAAAGTAACTTATATATTTTTGAGAGTTTTTTTGTTGTTGTCGGAGAAAGCTTGGTAATATCTTTAGCTAAAACAGGCGGTTGGAGCGTACCCCGAAGTTTGTTTCTTTATCATACTTTTAACTTTATGATATAAACATATTATCTGAGAAGAGATGGTGGAGATGTGTAATTCCTTTCTGCTCCCACACACCTAAATAAAACGATTGGTTGTTAAGTTGAAAGTCGGGGTTATGCCATAGGGGAGAAAGCCCGCAGGGCTCCACTTGGGCTTTTGTAATTTCTAGTGCCTTCCACCAGGCAGTCAGGGTGGCGGAAATCATTGGGTTTTTAAAACAATTATGTCGCTTAATCGATGTTGTAATAAAGAGTAAATCTAGAAGTCTGAGGTTATTACAATCCTTCTGTTCTAGTTCCAGCCAACAGTTCGTATCTCTGTTGGGTTGTGCCCATAAAATTATATATTGTAGCTGGTTAGCTATATAGTAGTGCATAAAATTTGGTGCCTCTAGACCTCCTTTGGATTTATTTTTCTGAAGAGTAGATAGACTAATCTTTGCTTCTTCTTTTTTTCCAGTAACATTTTGTAACGGCTGAGTCCAACAACTGGAGCCAGTTAGCCGTAGGTTTAAATGGAATCATTGAGAAAAAATAGTTTATTTTGGGTCAAACTTTCATTTTAATAGTGGCTATTCGTCCTATTAGAGAAATATAAAGATTATTCCAGCGTTCCAAGTCACTATAAATGCTATCCAGAAGTGGAGTAAAGTTTAAATGAATTAAATCAGTTAATTTAGGTGACATTTTTATGCCTAAGTATTTTAAATTACCTATAGGAAATGAGTAGTGTGGGTCCTGGCTTGCAGGGTTCCATGAATTTTCTGTAATAGGTAGAAGTGTTGATTTTGTCCAGTTAATAGAATAATCTGATAACTGTGAGAATTTAGTTATTAAGTGAAATACTTCCCCTAACGAAATAGCAGGCTTTTCTAAATAAAGTAAAATATCATCGGCATATAGATAAATTTTATGTTCTGTTACCCCAGAGCGAATTCCTTGAATCCTTCTTTCCTGAAGTATGGCTAATGTGAGCGGTTCAATAAATATTGCAAATAAAAAGGGGACAGTGGGCATCCCTGTCTTGTGCCTCTCTGTAGAGTAAAACTCTGAGATATAATCCCATTAGTAGTAACTGTAGCTTTAGGAGAATCATATAATACTGACACCCAGTGAATAAATGACTTCCAAAGCCAAATTTATTTAAAACATCAAAGAGGAAGGACCAGTTAACTTTGAATAATTGTTGGGATTACTGTTTCTAGTCTAGATGTGAAAGCCTTTGTGATAATTTTAATATCAGTGTTAATTAGTGAAATCGGACGGTAACTTGATGGAAGGGTGGAGTCTTTTTCTGGCTTTAATAAAAGTTTAATTGCTGCTGTATTCATGTGTGGGCGTATGTGACCATTAGTTTTAATTTATGTTACTACTCTTAAGAATAGTGTATCAAGCATTAACCAGAAGTGCTTTAAAAATATAGCCGGATAACCATCCAGGCCAGGTGCTTTGCCATTTGGCATACTATCTAGAGCACTGTACAACTCGTTCATAGTAATCTTTATATTCAGTAGTTAACTGAGGTATATTTAAGCTACTGAGGAATGCCTCAATATGATCTGGGTTAGGCTTGTTAGTTTCTGAGTATAGGTTGTGATAATAGTTATAAATGTTTTTATTAATTTCTTCTGCTGATTGTGTACATTCACCAGTTGTCCCTTTAATAGCCGTTATAAGCGATTTTTCCCGATTGCGTTGAAGTTGGTTTGCAAGAAATGTACCTGATTTGTTATTATATTCAAAGTTGTTGTATCTCAATTGTTGTATTATAAACTCTGTCTTTTTAGTTAGCATATCGTCTAACTGTATTTTTGTATTTTGTAAGTCAGTCCACATTGGGTTATTTGGGTTTATTGCATACTCATCCGTCAGTTGTTTAATTTTACCTTCCAAGTATTTTTCTAATTTTTGATTCTGTTTCTTTTTATAAGATGAATATGATATAATTTTACCTCTAATTACTGCTTTCCCAGCTTCCCAGAGAAGAGATGGAGATAGGTCTGGAGAGTCATTTATTTCCAAAAAGTCTGCCCACTCTTTTCTTATAATTTTGTCAAATTCTGCGTCGTTTAGCAGTGAGATGTTAAAACGCCATGTTGGTGGTGGTTTAAAGGTATAATCAACTTGTAGGGAAAGGGAGACTGGTGCATGGTCGCTCATAATAATAAGATGTATTTTTGTAACAGTTTTATCAGCAATAGAGATATTTGTAAGAAAAAAATAAATTCTTGAAAAAGACCGGTGCACAGCGGAAAAGAAGGTAAATTCCTTCTTATTTGGGTTTTTAAGTCTCCAGCTGTCGACGATGCCAAAATCATCCATATATTCCCCTATTACTTTAGTAGATTGTAATCGCCTTATACATGTTGTATTATGAGAACGATCTATTAATGGATTTAAGACTGTGTTAAAGTCTCCTCCAATAATAATAGTAGAGTTTGCTGCTAATTCAAACAGCTTAGAGAAAAATTCATGGAAAAGGCCGGATCATCATTATTAGGGGCATATAAATTATCAAATGTATATATTTTATTAAATATAGTCACCTGAATAATAATGTATCGGCCCTCTGGGTCTGTTATTGTATTATTTAGAGTAAAGAGTAAATTCTTATGTATGAGTATACAGACTCCTCTTTGTCTACTGTTATAAGGGACAGAGTACGCTTGGCTAAAATTCTTATCAATAAGTAATTTTTCTTCAGATTTTTGTAGGTGGGTTTCTTGTAGGAGGCAAATATCTGCTTTTAATTTTAAGAGATGGTCTAAAGTTTTTATTATTTTTGCCTGTGAGCGAGTGCCACAAACATTCCAGGAAACCAGAACTAATTTATGCATACAAACAATATAAACTCAGTCCTGTGTATATATCTGTATAGGCCATTTCTCAATACTGGCATGTTATAGGATAGAATCAAAGTGGTTAGGTGATTTATGTAATTTGTGTAAAATATGAGGTACGTGTAACGTGTAAGTAAATATAACAGTGAAAAAACGGGTAGGGAGGTGAAAGTGAAGGAAATTAGAAGGGGATTAAACATAACAATACACCAGTAACTGGTAACCTAAGCGAGATTTTTTTGTTTAAATATACTTTAGATATAGTTGTGTATTAATATTATATTTATAATATAGCCTAAACATAATGAGTATTCATATTTTTGGTTTTATAACCACATGTACAGTATATGTATACATCTAATAATCAAACTAAGTTTAGTTCCACCAATGCCAATTAGAACAGCCAGGGAGTGGAGTTGGGGTTCCGGAATAGTTGGCCATCGATATATAACTTATCAACGGCTATCGTAGTCCGTTTACCCTCCTGCCTATTTTGTCTCATTATAGGAAACAGTACCTTTTGCCGCTCATTAATCTCTCTCGGGAATTGATCATTCATTCCAAATGAGGTCCCTTTAAGATCCCGTCCTTTACTTTTAACAAATTATTTCTGTTTAAAATGCTCAAACTTGGCGATAATAGGACGGGGTTTGTTGCCCCTACGGGCTCCAAGCCGATGTACCCGGTGAAAAGAGATGTTATTTACCATCTCCTGAGGAATTTTTAACGACGTCGTCATAATTTTTTTTATCTCAACCTCTGGATTGTCAGAGGTATTCTTGGATATGCCTGAGAATATTAAATTATCCCGCATGCTACGGGATTGGACATCCAGAACAGTTTCTTTTAGCGTTTTATTCTCCTTTTTAATAGTTTCCAACTCGGCTGAAACAGCCGCGAGTGAAGAGCATAACTCGGCATTATCCCGTTGGAGGTCACTTACCTGTTGGCTGACGAATTCCAGGCTTACCTTTAATTCTTTGACGTCCTCGCGGATGAGGCAGAGGACATCTAGTTTTTTTATTTATGGAGTCCAGCATACTGACCGAAACGTCCGTAGTGGTTAGGTCGTCCGTGTCCGTCGCTGAGTAATTTTTCCTCTTCTTCGAAGGTTTCTTCGAAGGTTTCTCGACGGAAGGATCCTTCATCGCGCAGCTGTAAAAATATCCGTCGATGAAACGTTCAAGGTCCTCCACGCTGGGTGGTATTCCAAATCTGCCGGATGAAAGAGAGAAGAGAAAAGCCAAGATATATGATGGTTAAATTTGGATTAGTTTAGCATAATAGAGCTAGTTCTATCTTAGCAGCAGGGCGCCGCCATGTTAGGGTTTCCCGGTCTCGCTGTAGGTCTCGCGATAGTCACAGCATCTCGCGATCTCCACTACAGCCTTCTAATGGGTATAATGAGCGATGCCATGGCCTGCTCCCCTCACAGATCTTTACCATATTTGAGGAGCCCTTTGACGGAGCAGCTATCATTTGAAACTTTTCAGGGGGGTGTTAATGCTATAAGTAAGAAGAGGGGAACGATGGGGTGAAGGGGGACAGTTTGAGAAGAATGAAGGATGATGAGACCATTGGGGCGCTGAGCTTTCATCTTGTCCCAGTCTGCCGTCTCTTCATCTACCACACTGACCCAACACTTCTCTCGCCAAATTCAATTGAGAGCAGATGGAGCCTGGGCCTGGACTGTGCGTTGTGTCAGGTTGTCACGGCGTATTAGCCATCATTGGGCATCCAAACGGCATGGAAGAAAGTGGAAGGGGAATCACCAAGCGAAAGTTATAGAGGATTTGGATGGCACAGCTGGCACCGGCAGGTGACATGAATACCAAGCGACACGGAGACAGCCCGGCATCAGGGAGGCTCGGGAAGGTGCTGGGGCTTCATAACAGATAACATGTAACACCCCCCAATGAATCTGAATATAAACCCAATAATCATGTAATTAACATCTGCATGTGGCAGTGTAAGTCAACCACCCACGCGCCCTCCTTTTTCTTTGTCAACCTGCTTTCATTGGATAAGGAAGAAGCCGTGTCTCAACTACCACTACATACAAAACGAAGGAAAGGTGCTTTATTTAATTTTAACTTGTTTGCATAGCCGAAAGGTAAAGTAATTTTGGATTATCATCTGAACAGGGAGGGTAAGAAATCTCAGAGCAGAGCATGTACAAGAAAAATGAGAGGACCTAAGATTGAGCCATGGGGTATTCCAACAAAAACGGTCATCACAGTTGGAGACTATTTGCTCAGCAGGAGTTATTCGAGTATTCACAAGATAAAAATCCTGTAAGTATTTTAATTTCAAATGTGTTATATACAATAAGATTTCCCTTATTACCCACCAATACAATATGATATGATTTGATTCAGCTACGTTACGATAAAATACAACTCACTCCATTTATATGATTCGCATATGATATTATAGGATTTACTCCAATTTCAACGTGATATATTTCACTCCAATGTTTATCTCCAGTCACTACAAGTGTACCAAGGCGTACCACTGTAAAAAGTGCAATAAAATTGAATCCAACTGTCCCGTCAGATAGAAACCAGTCTTTTAACAATCAATCATCTTTCCATCACATTTTTTTGCCTTTGCTGTAAACGTCAAAGCTATCATATAACTGAGGACTGTAGGCCAGAAAGTCTAGGTCTGTCCTATCGCGAGATGCTGTCCTATCGCAAGATGCTGTGACTATCGCGAGACCTACAGCGAAACTGGGAATACCCAACTTGGCGGCGCCCTGTTGCTAAGAACTAGCTCTATTTTGCTAAACCAAATCTGAATTTAACCACCATATAACTTGGCTTTTCTCTTCTCTCTTTCATACGGCAGATTTGGAATACCACCCAGCGTGGAGGACCTCGAACGTTTCATCGACGGATAATTTTACAGCTGCGCGATGGAGGATCCTTCCTACGAGAAACCTTCCAAGAAGAGAAAAAATCACTCAGCGACGGACACGGATGATCTAGCTACTACGGACAATTCGGTCAGTATGCTGGACTCCATAAACAAAAGGAGAGTTTGGAATTCGTCGACCAACAGGTAAGTGACCTCCAATGAGATAATGCCGAGTTACGCTCTTTACTCGCGGCTGTTTCAGAGACGATTAAAAAGGAGAACAAAACGCTAAAATAAACGTTTCTGGATGTCCAATCCCGTAGCATGCGGGGGAATTTAATATTCTCAGACGTATCCGAGATCACTTCTGACAATCCAGAGGGAGATAAAAAATATATATGACGACATCGTTAAAAATTCCTCAGGAGACTGTAAATAATGTCTCTTTTCACCGGGTACATCGGCTTGGAGCCCATAGGGGCAGCAAACCCCGTCCTATTATCACTAAGTTTGAGCATTTTAAACAGAAATAATTTATTAAAAGTAAAGGACGGGAGCTTAAAGGGACCTCTTTCGGGAAGAATGACCAATTACCGAGAGAGATTAATGAGCGGCAAAAGGTACTGTTTCCCATAATGAGACAAAATAGGCAGGAGGGTAAACGGACTACGATGGTCATTGATAAGCTATACATCGATGGCCAACTATTCCGAAACCCCAACTCCACTCCCTGGCTGTTCTAATTGGCATTGGTGGAACTGAACTTTGTTTGATTATTAGATGTATACATATATATATGTGGTTATAAAACCTAAAACCCTCCAATTTCCTTCACATCCACCGCCCTCCCCGTTTTTTCACTGTTATATTCCCTTACACGTCATCTCTCATTTCACACAAATCACATAAACCACCTAACCACTCTGATTCTATCCTGTAAAATGCCAATATTAACAAGTAGCCTATACAGATATATACACAGGACTGAGTTTATATTGTTTATATGCATAAATTAGTTCTGGTCTCCTGGAAAGCTCGCTCAAATGTAAAAAGAATAAAAATTTTAGACCATCTCTTAAAATTAAAAGCAGATATTTGTCTCCTACAAGAAACCCACCTACAAAAATCTGAAGAACAATTACTTAGCCAAGCGTACTCTGTCCCTTATAACAGTAGACAAAGAGGAGTCTGTATACTCATACATAAGAATGTATTCTTTACTCTAAATAATACAGTAACAGACCCAGAGTGCCGATACATTATTATTCAGGTGACTATAATTAATAAAATATATACATTTGGTAAATTATATGCCCCTAATAATGATGATCCGGCCTTTTTCCATGATTTTTTCTCTCAGCTGTTTGATTTAGCAGCAAACTCTACTATTATTATTGGAGGAGACTTAAACACAGTTTTAAATCCATTAATAGATCGTTCTGATAATACAACATGTATAAGGCGATTACAATTTACTAAAGTAATAGGGGAATATATGAATGAATTTGGCCTCGTCGACAGCTGGAGACTAAAAAACCCAACTAAGAAGGAATTTACCTTATTTTCCGCGGTCCACCGGTCCTTTTCAAGAATTGATTTTTTTTCTTACAAATAATTATATTGCTGATAAAATTGGTACAAAAATACATCCTATTATTATTAGAGACCATGCACCAGTCTCCCTTACCCTACAAGTTGATTATACCTTTAAACCACCCTTAACAGGGCGTTTTAACATCTATCTCACTGCTAAATGACGCAGAGTTTTTACAAAATTATAAGAAGAGAGTGGGCAGACTTTTTGGAAATAAATGACTCTCCAGACCTATCTCCATCTCTTCTCTGGGAAGCTGGGAAAGCGGTAATTAGAGGTAAAATTATATCATATTCATCAAATAAAAAGAAACAGAATCAAAAATTTGAAAAAGACTCGGAAGATAAAATTAAACAACTGACGGATGAATATGCAATAAAACCAAATAACCAAATATGGACTGACTTACAAAATAAAAAAAATACAGTTAGACAATATGTTATCTAAAAAGACAGGGTTTATAATACAACAATTGAGATACAACAACTTTGAATATAATAACAAATCAGGTAAATTTCTTGCAAACCAACTTCAACGCAATCGGGAAAAATCACTTATAACGGCTATTAAAGGGACAACTGGTGAATGCACACAATCAGCAGAAGAAATTAATCAAATTTTTTATAACAATTATCGCAACCTATACTCAGAAACTAACAAGCCTAACCCTGAGCATATTGAGGCATTCCTCAGTAGCTTAAATATACCTCAGTTATCTGCTGAATATAAAGATATGTTAGATGCGCCACTCACTATAAACGAGCTGTACAGTGCTCTAGATAGTATGCCTAATGGCAGAGCACCTGGCCCGGATGGTTATCTGGCTATATTTTTTAAGCACTTTTGGTTAATGCTTGCTCCAGTAGTAACAGAAATTAAAACTAATGGTTACATAAGTCCACACATGTACACAGCAGCAATTAAACTTTTATTAAAGCCAGAAAAAGACTCCACCCTTCCATCAAGTTACCGTCCGATTTCACTTATTAACACTGATATTAAAATTATCGCTAAGGCCTTCGCATCTAGACTAGAAAGAGTAATCTCGACAATCATTCATAGCGACCAAACAGGCTTTATTAAAGGTCGTCACTCTACTAATAATATTAGGAGGCTCTTTAACCTTATTAGCATGTCACAGCGGCATGATAAAAAGGCAGTTATTATATCGTTGGATGCAGAAAAAGCCTTCGACAAAGTTAACTGGTCCAAACCCTTTGCTGTTTTAAATACATTTGGCTTTGGGAAGTCATTTGTTCACTGGGTGTCAGTATTTAGGATTCTCCTAAAGCTACAGTTACTACAAATGGGATTACATCTCAGAGTTTTACTCTACAGAGAGGCACAAGAAAGGGATGCCCATTGTCCCCTTTATTATTTGCAATATTTATTGAGCCACTTGCATTAGCTATACGCCAGGAAAGAAAGATTCAAGGAATTCACTCCGGGGTAACAGAACACAAAATTAATATGATATTTTACTTTATTTAGAAAAACCTGCTATCTCGTTAGGGGAAGTATTTAACTTAATAACTAAATTCTCACATTTATCAGATTATTCTATTGACTGGACAAAATCAACACTACTACCTATTACAGAAAATTCATGGAACCTTGCAAGCCAGGACCCACACTACTCATTTCCTATAGGTAATTTAAAATATTTAGGCATAAAAATCTCACCTAAATTAACTGATTTAATTCATTTAAACTTTACTCCACTTCTGGATAGCATTTACAGTGATTTGGAGCACTGGAAAAATCTTCCCATTTCTCTAATAGGACGATTCAAATGAAAGTTTTACCCAAAATAAAAATAAAATTCTCAATGATTCCATTCAAACCTACGTCTAACTGGTTCTAGTCATTGGACTCGGCCATTACAAAATTCTACTGGAATAAAAACAAAAGCAAAGATCAGTCAAACTACTCTTCAGAAAAGTAAATCCAAAGGAGGTCTAGAGGCACCAAATTTTATGCACTACTATATAGCTAACCAGCTACAATATATCATTCTATGGGCACAACCCAACAGAGATACTAACTGTTGGCTGGAACTAGAACAGAAGGATTGTAATAACCTCAGACTTTTAGATTTACTCTTTATTACAACATTGATTAGGCGACACAATTGTTTTAAAAACCTAATGATTTCCGTCACCCTGACCGCCTGGTGGAAGGCTCTAGAAATTACAAAAGCCAAATTGGAGCCCTGCGGGCTTTCTCCCATATGGCATAACCCCGACTTTCAATTTAACAACCAATCGTTTTATTTAGGTGTGTGGGAGCAGAAAGGAATTACACATCTCCACCATCTTTTCTCAGATAATATGTTTATATCATATACATCCTTGCTCCAAAAATACAAAATTAAAAAAATGATTTTTTTTTACATTATCTGCAAGTTAAAAATATGATAAAGAAACTAATTCCAACACTTTTAGCTAAACATATTACAAAGCTTTCTCTGACAAAAACAAAAAAACTCTCAAAAAGACATGTTACTTTCGTATACAGATAAAAATGTATTTACCCATCTCGAAATGGGAGACAGACTTGTCTATAGCTCCGGAATTTGACTTTTGGATTCAAGTTTGTGAAAACGTATTTAAAATGACAAAACACAAATTTACAATTTATCCAATCTAAAATTATTTATAGAATATATATTACTCAATATATGATGAAGAAAATGTGACTCTCAGACTCTGACATTTGTCTCCAGTGTTTACAAAACACTGAAGACACTTATTTTCATGCTTTATGGTTATGCACTCCAGTTATGTATTTCTGGACTAAAGTCTATCTTAGACTGTAGGATACCTTTATCTCCAAACTTGTGTTTGCTAGGTGACCTAACAACAACTGACTTACCACGTAAACAATTTCAATCTACACTTGTAGCCCGTACTATCGCTAAAAAAACAATTCTTGTTAACTGGAAAAATAAACAAACTCTTAATATCGACCAATGGTCTAACCTCCTCATAAATCACACTTTAATGGAAAAAATATCTGCCTCGAATAAAAACCAAATATCAAAATGTATACAAATATAGTCTACGTATATAGAATATTTTAATCTAAATCTAGTTACTTAATTCTGCCTGTTAGCGAGAGCCACATCGCGATAACTTATATTGCTGTTTCAGTATTTGGCAATTTGTAACTAATGATTGTGTTTTTATAGTCAGGAACCCAGTTGCTGCCAGCAGGATCGAGCAGACCACATCAAATGACACCTTACAGTCACCAACTCCTCAAGATTCACTTCCAATGTGTCATGTTTTGGGTTCTGTTTTCCTTGTGTGTCTCCCTTGGTCTTGTTTAAGTGTGATCCTGCCCTTCCTCGTGTGAACCAATCAGTGCCCTCAACCACTTGTGTCTGGCCCCAGGTGTGTCTTGTTGTGTCGTTAGTGTCTGTGTATTTAGTCTGCTGTCTCCCCTCTGTCTGTGTCGGTTCATTGTTGTATTTCCCCCTGTGATGCTGCCCGTTTTTGCCTTGAATTTTCCCCCCATGTCATGCTGCCCGTTTTGCCTTGTTTTCTCCATGTTATGTTTTTCCGTGCAATTTAGATCTCGCCTTTTGTTTTGTAGAAATTAAAATCCCCTTTTTGATTGAGCCTCTGCCTCCTCGCCCTGTCTTCCCGCATTTGGGTCCTCAAGCTTCCCCTCCTTGACAGAATGAACCGACCAGAGAAGGACCCAGCGGAAGCGCTGAAAGCCAAGATGTGGAATCAGGCGGCGCGCCTGTCACGCCATGAGGAGCTCCAGCACGCCATGGCCGCCCAATTGGACATGCTGTCGTCCTTGATTGAGGGAGTCGGGCGTCGTTGGGCTTCAGCTGGTGGCGCTCGGAGTCACCAGCCCCAACTCCCCAAACTACGTCTGTCGCACCTTCAACTCCCAGAACCCCGTCTGCCGCCGCAGTTCCAAGTCCCCGAACCACGTCTGCCGCCGCAGTTCCAAGTCCCCGAACCACGTCTGCCGCCGCAGTTCCAAGTCCCCGAACCACGTCTGCCGCCGCAGTTCCAAGTCCCCGAGCCACGTCTGCCGCCGCAGTTCCAAGTCCCCGAGCCACGTCTGCCGCCGCAGTTCCAAGTCCCCGAGCCACGTCTGCCGCCGCAGTTCCAAGTCCCCGAGCCACGTCTGCCGCCGCAGTTCCAAGTCCCCGAGCCACGTCTGCCGCCGCAGTTCCAAGTCCCCGAGCCACGTCTGCCGCCGCAGTTCCAAAGTCCCCGAGCCACGTCTGCCGCCGCAGTTCCAAGTCCCCGAGCCACGTCTGCCGCCGCAGTTCCAAGTCCCCGAGCCACGTCTGCCGCCTCCACGGCAGCCCCAAGTCCCCGAGCCACGTCTGCCGCCTCCACGGCAGCCCCAAGACCCCGTGCCAGGTCTGCCGCCTCCACGGCAGCCCCAAGACCCCGTGCCAGGTCTGCCGCCTCCACGGCAGCCCCAAGACCCCGTGCCAGGTCTGCCGCCTCCACGGCAGCCCAAGACCCCGTGCCAGGTCTGCCGCCTCCACGGCAGCCCCAAGACCGCGTGCCAGGTCTGCCGCCTCCACGGCAGCCCCAAGATCGCGTGCCAGGTCTGCCGCCTCCACGGCAGCCCCAAGATCGCGTGCCAGGTCTGCCGCCTCCACGGCAGCCCCAAGATCGCGTGCCAGGTCTGCCGCCTCCACGGCAGCCCCAAGACCCCGTGCCAGGTCTGCCGCCTCCACGGCAGCCCCAAGACCCCGTGCCAGGTCTGCCGCCTCCACGGCAGCCCCAAGACCCCGTGCCAGGTCTGCCGCCTCCACGGCAGCCCCAAGACCCCGTGCCAGGTCTGCCGCCTCCACGGCAGCCCCAAGACCCCGTGCCAGGTCTGCCGCCTCCACGGCAGCCCCAAGACCCCGTGCCAGGTCTGCCGCCTCCACGGCAGCCCCAAGACCCCGTGCCAGGTCTGCCGCCTCCACGGCAGCCCCAAGACCCCGTGCCAGGTCTGCCGCCTCCACGGCAGCCCCAAGACCCCGTGCCAGGTCTGCCGCCTCCACGGCAGCCCCAAGACCCCGTGCCAGGTCTGCCGCCTCCACGGCAGCCCCAAGACCCCGTGCCAGGTCTGCCGCCTCCACGGCAGCCCCAAGACCCCGTGCCAGGTCTGCCGCCTCCACGGCAGCCCCAAGACCCCGTGCCAGGTCTGCCGCCTCCACGGCAGCCCCAAGACCCCGTGCCAGGTCTGCCGCCTCCACGGCAGCCCCAAGACCCCGTGCCAGGTCTGCCGCCTCCACGGCAGCCCCAAGACCCCGTGCCAGGTCTGCCGCCTCCACGGCAGCCCCAAGACCCCGTGCCAGGTCTGCCGCCTCCACGGCAGCCCCAAGACCCCGTGCCAGGTCTGCCGCCTCCACGGCAGCCCCAAGACCCCGTGCCAGGTCTGCCGCCTCCACGGCAGCCCCAAGACCCCGTGCCAGGTCTGCCGCCTCCACGGCAGCCCCAAGACCCCGTGCCAGGTCTGCCGCCTCCACGGCAGCCCCAAGACCCCGTGCCAGGTCTGCCGCCTCCACGGCAGCCCCAAGACCCCGTGCCAGGTCTGCCGCCTCCACGGCAGCCCCAAGACCCCGGACCAAGGAAGCCCCAAGACCCCGTGCCACGGCAGCCCCAAGACCCCGGACCAAGGAAGCCCCAAGACCCCGTGCCACGGCAGCCCCAAGACCCCGGACCAAGGAGATGCACGTCCCACTGCCGTCTTCTCCCTGTCTGGCGGCGCACGTTGTGGTCGCCCTTTGCTCCAGTGTGGCGTCCGGGGCGCCCTCCGAACCGGCGCCGCCGGGCTCCCCTCGTCTGGCGTCCGGGACGCCCCCCGGACTGGCCTTGATGGGTGTGCCAGGTTCCCGCCTCCGGGCCCCCCTCCGCCCGCCCTGCTTTTGGACTTTTTTGTGTTAGGGACATCTGGGAGCCGTCCCTTGAGGGAGGGGTTCTGTCATGTTTTGGGTTCTGTTTTCCTTGTGTGTCTCCCTTGGTCTTGTTTAAGTGTGATCCTGCTCTTCCTCGTGTGAACCAATCAGTGCCCTCAACCACTTGTGTCTGGCCCCAGGTGTGTCTTGTGTCGTTAGTGTCTGTGTTTTTAGTCTGCTGTCTCCCCTCTGTCTGTGTCGGTTCATTGTTGTATTTCCCCCTGTGATGCTGCCCGTTTTTGCCTTGAATTTTCCCCCCATGTCATGCTGCCCGTTTTGCCTTGTTTTCTCCATGTTATGTTTTTCCGTGCAATTTAGATCTCGCCTTTTGTTTTGTAGAAATTAAAATCCCCTTTTTGATTGAGCCTCTGCCTCCTCGCCCTGTCTTCCTGCATTTGGGTCCTCAAGCTTCCCCTCCTTGACACAATGGGCACTATGGGTTAATATTCGGAATCACTGCATGCCAGTGGGTTAACTTTATAGGTGCTGTCCCCCCTGGCTGAGCGTGGGTGGCTCTGCCCCTCTGTTGGCTGCTGGGTGGCGGCTGCGTCTTGGCCGTTCCCCGCTATCCGGTTTAGGTGAAGGGTATGGGATCTTTAATAGGTTTTAGGTGAATTAATGAGCACACACTCACACGCACACACATATGCACACACACGCACGCACATGCACATACTCATGCACATACTCACGCACATAGAAAAAAAGAAAAGAGAGCAATGATGATGACATGTCGAATCTGTAAGATTACCGAATGAACAATACTGAGCACAATATACAATACCCCCCCCCCCCCCAAAAAACAACTTTCATATAACTTTAAACATGAACACTCTCCACCACATCCCAACATTCATCTTCCCCACCATCAACGCTCCACTTAACCTCTTGCAGGGCGGGGGGACTGTTATCCAAGTTTGACTTGTAGCAGCGATACGGTCTCATTGCAGATGTCATTAGCCCGGCTTGTAATTTACAGAAGCATTAACATGTCATTAACACATAAGCTTAGACTTATATTTGAACCTTTTAATGAGGCCATCAGTCAACATTAATAGATTAGTTATCATGCGTAATGTGCTAGGTGTCTTTGCCCGTCCCCGCAGGTCATTGTAAGGGAAATCACGGCAGTGCTTTTGCTTGGGGGGTTGCACAAATAACGAGGTCGATGAGGGCGAATGTAAGGAGAAAGAGTGCATAGGGGCGCCCATTAGCTTAGCATTAATACAAATAGAAACTTTTGTCCTTGTCCTAATTTAAGATCTGGTTTCGGATATGCTCAAGATGCCAGGATTTGGGGAATTGGCACTTGGATTTCATTAGCTGTGTTAGAGGAGCTTGAACTAGCATCAATGCTGGGAAATCTCAGAGTAAACTTGGACCATCTATTCCGTGTTACCAAACAGAACAGCAACAACACGAAAAGACTTGGAAAGGCAGTGTTGGAGGTGCTTGAACAACTTCAGAAGCTACAGAAATTGGTAGGTCCATTTCAACAAATCAAATTGAAATGGGGTTACAACTAAAATAGTAACACCATTTTTCTTTATAATGCCTCTTGAATTAAGTGATTCCAGTTTCAGAAGCAAAAATGTTTCCCTCCACTTTTTGCTGTCTGGCAAGGTCTGATTTCTGAAAATATCACATTAATGATGAACTATGATCCTTAAGTAAATACCGCTTTAAAAAAATCATCATCTTATTACCCATTCGTTTTGCTTTGGTTGTGAATGTGGAGATCTGCTAAGGGCAGGCGCGGATCTATTCTAGTGGGATACAGTAATGTGGGCCACCCCAAATCATGAAAACGTCCACACTTCTTTGCTTTATCACCTTTAACAGGTGTTAAAAATAATAACAATAACAAAAACACAAAAATATTTATAATACATAACAGTTTGATTTGTTGGTTTTATGTATATGTTTCCAAAAATGTATAAATACGTTCTATTTTAAATGTTTTAAGTGTCCCAAAGACGTATTTATTCGTATTTTATATATATTTTTTTATGCTAGAGCATACAAAAGGCATTGATGCAGCCTCTCAACTGCAAAGAACGGTTGAAGAACCGGTAGGTATTACACAAACGGCCAGCAGGTGGCAGCAGAGCAAAAGAGATGTTGAAAAAAATCTATTTTACTCACATTTCTAAATAGATTGGTGAATAATGATGAAACTTAGCTTTATTCTAATGCTGATTGCTGCAAAATGGAAACAGATAGAAATAAACTAGAGACTATAATATTTATTTTGGTAGATTCCATGTTTTTGTAGCAATAGAACAGAATATTCTGTGGGCCTTGCAAAATCAGTCAAAATCCAGTAAAAGAGTGAAGGGGATTGCTTTAGTGGAAATGGCTGGGAGTAAGTTAATAATGTCAGACAATGTCAAAGTGCCCCTTGCATCCTTTGATTTTTATGTAGGAGCAGTAACTGTAATAGTGACATCGTAAAAGCCATGGAAAAATCTGGTTTGCCGGACAGAGTGAAAGGGACAAATGCCATTTTTGAGTAAATTGTAAAATACCTAAATTTTCCACCATTCTGCTCATGTGCTGTCCAACCATTCAGCTACTTAAAACTCCACAAGCAACTCCCCTTCCAGCCCCCTCACCAGTGCCGCATACTGATCCCTCAGAGCTGAAGCCTTTCCTTCTTTACATCAGGCCCCGAATAAAGGACCACAATTAATCTCCCAGAATGCCTCTTCAACTCGGCCGCGACGGCTGATTGATGGCGGCCGGCTCGGGCCTGCTCAGAAACACGGGTTTCAGGATACGCGAGCGATTCTGAGCTTTCAGAGGCGACCAATTGCGGCCGGCGAATGCGCCGAGGCGTCTCTGATGCAAAAAGCAGGTATCCCTCCAAGCCACACCCCCAAACACACACACACACACACTAACGCTAAAATTTCCACCCGAGTACTGTTGCCTGCCTGCCCGTTGGGTTGATGAATGATATTTTGCAGCTCAGAAGCACATTGTTTTCTTTAGCACAGCAGGCTATCCTGTTTGCAGAGGCCTGGCCCGTGAAATATGGAGAAGATCCATCAGTGGCCTCCGTCAAAGCCTCACAGATTGATAGCTGCGACCGTCTGATCCCATAAGTCCGGCACACTGAGAGAGAACTAAGCTACATAAATCTGCTTCAGCGCTAATAGATGACGAAATTCAGCATGTCATCCAAAATTCCAAGGTGGATTTGTGAGTGTTAGTAAGAGGCTAGCAAGGAAAGAGAGTTCTGCAGCAAAGTGGAAACTGTGGATGCCAAAACAGCATAATGTTAGCATGTGTGTTTCTTGTTTTCATTTCAACATCAGTACCTTCAACAATGACACCCTAATTTTAAATGGAGACTGAGATTACAATTATATTAGAGGCGAGAATAATTCCAGCAGGATAAGAGCGCTGCAGCAAAGTGGAGACAGTGGATGCAGCAACAATATGATCTAATGTTATCATAGTTATTTATTGTCAAAGTGGAGACTATGGGCAGCACTATTGACGTGTTTATTTTTGTCATTTCTACTTAAGAATCATCAAATGTTACACAAAATGTTATATTCTCGTGGAGACTAAGGGAGTAAGGAAAGGGAGTGCAATAGGTAAGTGGAGACTCTGGGCACTAACATTAGCATGCGCGTTTGATAATTCTAATAATGTGTATGCTCAAATGACCCTCCAATTTTATTTATGAGAGAAATCTGAGTGCAACCAGAAAAAGGAGCACCACAGCAAAGTGGAGATTGTGGGCGCTAAACATGAGCAGGTGTGTGTGTTGTTGTCATTTATACTTACATATATCCTCAAATTACCCTATAGTTTTATATTTGAGAGGAGACTGAGTGCAGAAAGAAAAGGGAACACTACAGCAAAATGGAGACTGTGGGCTCAACAGTGAAGAATGAGCGTTTTGTCGTTGCATCAAAACGTGTTGCCGCACAAAAGGCCGCTGAACTTGTGACCCTCCCTGCGGTCCTGGGGCATGAGGCCCAGCAGCAGGGGGTCCTGGGGGGTTCTGTTATCACTGAGCTGATCCACTCCATGCTCCCCTCCCCGACATGCCCTCTCCCAACTCTCCTACTCCCACAGTTCACATGTAGCAGCACACGGTGTACCTACCACATAAGCTAAAGTCGGGTTGTCTTTCACTCCCACTTTCATCCTGTAAATGGGAGAATACACCATATTTTACAACATAAAAGCAACATGTTGAAGGACCCCACCCAAAAAAAAAGAATACATCGCGCCACACAGAGCTGGGAAGCATTCGTATATGTTACAGTATATGAACAGTCTCATGATACATCACCTGTGACAAGATGACATGGTACCAAATAAAAAGGTTTAAGGCCTTGACATGAGCTCACAATACTTTGGGTGTGTCAATATTTTGGAGCAGGCAAAAACTATAATATCATGGCAGTATCACGATACGGCAATACAACATTTCTATTTTGATGAAGGAATCATAAAGCCGCTGTATAAAGTTTTTGTTTTTACAATTATGGATAAATTGTACATAGATTTTAAAATTGGGGACAATTTGGCTAAATTAAACCAATAGATGTTGATGATGTTGATGATGATATAGTGAATTAAATACAATGAAACTGGAGCATTATAATCCCTGTAAAGGCATCATTTGTGATACTTTCCTATAGTAGATCTTCATAACATGGCTGAAAATGTGAGTTTAGCAAATGAAGTCACCTACGCCCCCCCCCCCCCCCCCCCCCCTACAATAAAGGCACGTCATCGATCATGTTGCACAGGGGTGTACATTTGCTGTAAATGAGGCCAAATGAAGTCATAAAGGTAATGTCATCAAACATCAATTAATAAAGCAGGCAGAGCTGGCACAGTCGAAATAACTCAAGTGAGGGACGCTTATGGACGTTTATACATTATGATGAGCGATACCACATGTGTGCTTGAAGACTTTTAGAAATTATTAGCGTGCATGTTTGAATGGAAGCTACATTCATCAAATGCAGGCCTTGGAGGCGACATTACAACATAATATAGAGACATATTAATTATATCTTAAAACATATAGTTTAGGTTTTTCTGTATTTTATTTATTGTGTTAAGAGTCATGAGTTGTTTTCCAATAGTAAATTAAATAATGTAAAAAAATATATAGTTTTACATAATACACTTATAGAGTATAAAATAATAAGTAAAACACTAATATAGATTGCTACTTGCTAGCGTTCTCATTTCTATTTTTAGATTCAGATTTAGATTCAAGATTTATTGTCATTGTCACAACAAAAAACAACAAAATTGTGTTTGGAGCATCCACAATGTTTTATTTTAATGTCATTCATTCATTCTTAATAAATGATGTAAAGAAATATTTGTGGCATAAAACTTTTTGTGTTTATTTTTATTGTGCAAAACATGAGCTATTTTATTGGTAATCACATTTTTATAACTACTGATTCATCATTTTAAATCTAACAATGTCAACAATTATCCAGTATGTCAAATTACCATTAATCTTATTAAATATAAATCATAAATGCTATTAATATTAATAGTAAAATGGAAACAATAGCTAATAACAATATATATATAATATCATACCATAATAGTTAGTATTAATAGTATCACAATTATTTTGATGTTAATTTATTTTATGTCAAAGCAACTTTGCATAGTTTTTTGAAAAGTCATTTTTAATTAAAAAGGAATTCATCCTTAAATGACCACACTAGGCGCTAGTATTATTAAATATTACTTATTTAATGTCTTTAAATTATTTTTTAATTAAGCTATTTTAGTTTTAGTCGTTTTATTTTTTGTGTTAGTAGGATAATTTCATCCTTAATTTTCATCCTTTCTTTTTCTTTTGAATCAATCTTATGAAACAATGTCACAAATCATCTCCAATGTCACATAGCAGTTATGTTTGAGTGTCTACTGCAGGATAGAATAATTAAAACGTGAATTAATTACCAGCACACACAATGGTACAAGTTTAATCATTGGGGCATGATTGAAAGTTGTAATAATCAGGTTTGTGTAATTATTGGGATATTTCATGTGACCCTAATAGTTCAACGTGGTGAATAAAAAGCACTTTTTAATCATTAAAGGAGGGAAGATGTGACATTTGACAAATTATGCGCATCATTGTGCACCCACATCATGTCGGTTAATTGCTATTATATTTTTATAATGTGACCAATGTCAACTGTTTGGCTGCTTGTGACTTTAAGTTTGTGTGAGGAATCATCTCAAAGAAGCTTAAGAATAAATGTTGTTAAATATTTTTGCATCATGCTGCAAAATTATGTGTGTGTACTGTCAACACAAAAAAAGCAAACACACAGCAGAAGGAGAAGAGGAAGGGAAAGAAGAGGGGAAAAAGAAGAGGAAAGGGGAATGTTAGCAAGGAGACATGGATGTCAGGGTGTCAGCACCCCCTGCTGGTTTTGGCTGCTGGACTGGGACCCTCATCCCTTCCACCTCAGGGCAAAATGAACACCACGATGACGTCAGTTTGCACTTGTAATTAATGTATTTATTAATATCATATGTATCTATTATCCTATCTGTGTTGCCATTATTTGTTATATAGTATTAGTATATTAAGTGATATTTGACTTTATAAATACTACTACTGCTGCAGCGGTTACTCCTACAAGTTGTGGTATCTTAAAAATTAACTGATTATTTTGTTATTTTTTAATTTTGTTAATTGTTTTTTATTTTCCCAAAATTGTCTTTTACATTATTTGAGAATGTATAAATTTATAAATGTATTCTAGTCTAATTTATATTAACACACATGCAGATATAAATTATTTAAATGAAAATGTGTGTAATATTATTGGTATCAATTGTTATATAAATATGAATACTAATAATAATACTGTTACTCATAATATAAAAATAAACTGATAGTTATTTTCAATGATGGAATTATGTTTATTGTTTTTATTTTATACAACTTATTTTTTAAGGTTTTTATGAATGTATTTTAAATGTCATTTTGTATTATATTTTGAACAACAGATAGGTAGGTAGGTAGGTAGGTAGGTAGGTAGGTAGGTAGGTAGGTAGGTAGGTAGGTAGATAGGTAGGTAGGTAGGTAGATAGATAGATAGATAGATAGATAGATAGATAGATAGATAGATAGATAGATAGATAGATAGATAGATAGATAGATAGATAGATAGATAGATAGATAGATAGATAGATAGATAGATAGATAGAATAAAACAACTTGCTGCATTTGTGTGTGGGAAAAAAATCTTTCAAAAAAGCACTGAAAGCTGATTTGCATACAAAAGCTCAGCGCGCCCACTCATTAGCCTTAATGGCAACATCCGCCAATTTCGCAACACGGAGGTGTCCAATCAAAAGCGAGATGTCACCGACATGACTGACACAAGGCCGTGACCCAGGCCCATGTGTGGAAGAAGGCTGACACCACTGGGAGTGGGGCGATGGAGGGGGGTACACGGCATGGCGTCGTTATCCCAGAAAGGGCCACTCTCTCTAGGTTATCAGCCTTCTGTCACGACCCCCCTCCGTCACCTCCAGCAAGCCTCCAGCATGAAGGCTGTTGTGTTGTTTCATTATCGCAGTGCTTCACGTAGCAGCGCCATCATTATCCATCAGGCTTAATGAGACTATCCCGCCTGCCGTAAAGGTCAGGCAATTACTGCTGCAGCAGTTTTTCCACCTCAGACATAGGCACGCACGCGCACACATATTGACGCTGTTTGATGACTTCCTTTACCCATACAGTGACATTTGTGACCAAGCCCTGACGCAAGTAAGTAGCGAAAAACCCAAGTAATAAGTAATTGCCGCTAACTGTAACTATACTACAAACTAAAATACCAAAATATTTTAATATCAAATGAGTCTTTATGTTTAATTTGGCAGTTACTGTACTTTACCTTGACAAATTTACCACCCTGCTTCCTCCAGCAAAATCTCCACAAGATCCTTGCTAGGCTGTAGGCCAACATTAGCCTCTTAAATTAGTTTCCGACTGTAACTCCAACATTAGATTTAACATCAGCTTCTTAAGTTGCCTCCAATATTAGTGTAAACATTACTTCTAACATTAGCTTCCGATGATTAACTTCACTGCCAGCTTCCAACGTTCCCTCAACATTAGCTTCTAGAGACAGATTCCAGTTCTTACATTAGCCTCTGAAGTTATCCTCTAGTGTTACCAGTACCACTAATGTTAAAAATAATGAGATTTAATTGTACCTTCCTGTATTGCGGCTAGTGTTAGCTTCCAACATAACTTTTAATGTTAGCTTTCAATGTTAGCTTCAACTTTACCACTGATATTAGCTTTAATATCAGCTTCTAATGTTAGTACGTAGTGCATCATACATTAGTGTTCAACCTTCTCTAACATTCGCTTCTGAAGTTAGATTCCAATGTTAGCTTCTTAAATTAACTTCCAATGTTACTGCAGAACAGAAACAAAGAAGATCAACGTTAGCTTCTGATGTTATCTTCAAAATTAGCATCCAAAGTTTTAGCTTCTACGAGGTCTCTCTCTGCACTCCACAACTAATAATTTCTGAACACCCCAGTGTGTTGTACTACCAAACACACTTAAGATTAGAGTTACAAAGACCAAAGTTAGCTCAGAGTTGGCGTCGACATCAACTTCCAATGTTGCCTTCAACGTCAGCTTCAGACACAAGCTCCGTTAGCTGCCGACATTGACTCAAATGTATGCTTTCGTTTGATTCCAAAGATAATTTTCAACATTACCGTTCGTTGTTAGCTTTGAAAGGTAAATGGTTGTAGTAATGTTCTGCAGAAAAGTGTGTGAATGGTGAATGGCAACTCTATTTTTAAGATGAACCCATGCTTGTGCCATACACATTTTTATGCATTAGTTTTGAAGTAGCAAATAGCACAGGTGGATCATGTGCAGTATATAACAAGCCTGTAATTAGATCAAGCATCCACCACCTTTGAACAGTGACCTTGTGAACCACTAATGAAGACAAAAGACGTTGATGGATAGCAGCAATCAACAGAAAGGACTGGCAGCCCACAAAGTATTCACGGATTTGTAGGGATAATTTTTTTGTTCATACATTTTACTAGTAAACGTACACTCTAATAACAGAGGTGTTGAATTACGTGTTTCAAATCACATTAACGAGCCAGATAGTTAGCGTCCACTCCAACTGCACGTACACACAGCTTAGTTTTAAAATGTACCTTCTTCAAAACTATTAAGTGCATTTGACTGTTTAATAATGGGGGATTTTGTCTTTGTGCTTGGAGTTTTTCACTCTGGAGCCGGCCAGAATCATTTTCATGAAGTGACTGCATAGCTTGCCACTACGATTCTTTTTTTCCCCCCATGCCGGTCAACATAACATCATCACAGCCTTTCAATATAGAACGGAATGTTTCAAAATAAGTCAGTTAGCATGATAAACAAGTTTTACCTTTGCATTACGAGGTATATTGTCCCCTGGTGCAAGTGTAGCATTTCGGCCAAGAGACCGCCAGCGACGAGCGTTTAAATCAGCTCCGGTGTAGGGAGAGCCGGTTAGACACTGGCATTGACTACATGATGATATAGGTTGTGCGCTGTGAATTTCGGCAAAGTCCGCGATTTGATTAACTTGGTAAAAACAGCAGACGACAGAAGGTAAGGGGCTGTTTTCAAACTAGCGATCTCCAACTTAAGTCAATATTGCGCTTTATGAGTCCCGAGTAAATGTGCAACTTTGACTGACAGTAGATTCCATGGTTCGATGGGCAATAATAACTTTTAATTTGTAAAATAACAGTCGCTAAGTCACTAAGTCGCTCCGGGTCACGTCTACTTACATTTAACAATAATTTCCTTCCGCCATCCGTCATAGGGCAGTCACGTGATCACGTGACGTCGGTGCAAATGGTCAATATGCCACGGAGGAGGTGGGACTTCCGACTTCCTGGTTTTCACACATCAGCTTTGTTTTCGTTTCCTGTTTGCGACGTGTGGGCCGCGTCCTAGTTCTTTGAGCTTCCGCCTTTGTACCCCTCAGTTGTGCATTCCCGTCGTCGGGTACGAGTGCGTAGTGTGTCTGTCTCAGTTGTCGGAAACAATTCAGAGAGTTGCAGCAGGAGCGCGCGGTTGGGGGGGGGGGGGGGCGCAGGGATGGGGGTGCGAGTGTTAGAATGCGGCCATCAGTGGACGGAAACGACGCTGATGTGTGAAACCCGGAAGTCGGAAGTCCGCGGCATCTACCCCATTGACGCCAGAAAAAGCTGGGTGGTAAATTTCACAAGATGTTTAACTTAATTGCGTTTTTCCTCTGAGTTACTGGTTTCTTTTTTAAGATGAGTTTAGCATGAGTTATAAGCAGAAGTTACTGCATGTAGAGTTGAAACTATTAATACAAGCGGTCATAGGAGGGCCCTATCGCGAGATGCTGTGACTATCGCGAGACCTACAGCGACAGGGAATACCCAACATGGCGGCGCCCTGCTGCTAAGATATAACTAGCTCTATTTTGCTAAACCAAATCCGAATTTAACCACTATATAACTTGGCTTTTCTCTTCTCTCTTTCATACGGCAGATTTAGAATACCACCCAGCGTGGAGGACCAACGTTTCATTGACGGATACTTTTACAGCTGCGCGATGAAGGATCCTTCCTACAAGAAACCTTCCAAGAAGAGAAAAAATGACTCAGCGACGGACACGGATGATCTAGCTACTACGGACGTTTTGGTCAGTATGCTGGACTCCATAAACAAAAAATCTAGATGTCCTATGCCTCATCCGCGAGGACGTCAAAGAATTAAAGTTGAGTTTGGAATTCGTCGGCCAACAGGTAAGTGACCTCCAACGAGATAATGCCGAGTTACGCTCTTCACTCGCAACTGTTTCAGCCGAGTTGGAGACAATTAAAAAGGAGAATAAAACGCTAAAAGAAACGGTTCTGGATGTACAATCCCGAAGCATGCGGGAGAATTTAATATTCTCAGGCATATCCGAGAACTCCTCTGACAATCCAGAGGCCGAGATAAAAACATTTATGACGACATCGTTAAAAATTCCTCATGAGACGGTAAATAATGTCTCTTTTCACCGTGTACATCAGCTTGGAGCCCGTAGGGGCAACAAACCCCGTCCTATTATCGCTAAGTTTGAGCATTTTAAACAAAAATAATTTGTTAAAAGTAAAGGACGGGATCTTTAAGGGACCTCTTTCGGGAAGAATGACCAATTACCGAGAGAGATTAATGAGCGGCGAAAGGTACTGTTTCCCATAATGAGACAAAGTAGGCAGGAGGGTAAACGGACTACAACGGTCATTGATAAGCTATACTTCGATGGCCAACTATTCCGGAACCCCAACTCCACTCCCTGGCTGTTCTAATTTGCATTGGTGAAACTGAACTTTGTTTGATTATTAGATGTATACATATATATATGTGGTTATAAAACCTAAAATATGAATACTTATTATGTATAGGCTATATTACAAATATAATATTAATACATAACTATATCTAAAATATATTTAAACAAAAAATCTCGCTTGGGTTACCATTTACTGGTGTATTGTTACATGTTTAATCCCCCTCCAATTTCCTTCACATCCACCGCCCTCCCCGTTTTTTCACTGTTATATTCACTTACACGTCACTTCTCATTGCACACAAAAAAACACCTAACCACTTTGATTCTATCTTATAACATGCCAACATTAGCAAGTAGCCTATACAGATATATACACAGGACTAAGTTTATATTGTTTGTATGCATAAATTAGTTCTGGTCTCCTGGAAAGTTCGAGGCACTCGCTCAAATGTAAAAAGAATAAAAAATTTAGACCATCTCTTAAAATTAAAAGCAGATATTTGTCTCCTACAAGAAACCCATCTACAAAAATCTGAAGAACAATTACTTATTGACAATAATTTTAGTCAAGTGTACTCTGCCCCTTATAACAGTAGACAGAGGAGTCTGTATACTCATACATAAGAATGTATTCTTTACTCTAAATAATACAGTAACAGACCCAGAGTGCCGATACATTATTATTCAGGTGACTATTGTTGTCAGGAGACCCGAAGAAGGATCAAAGAAAAGAAAGGAAAGTGAAATCCAGCACCGACCAGACATCACCACCGGCTTACCAACCAGAGTCTCTAACCAACCCCAGAAACATCTAAATTCCAACAAATTAGGGAGACCTCAAGAGACCAAAAGAGAGACTGAGGAACGGAAGGAAGGATAGCTGAAGCAGAGTGAGATCCACAGAAATCAGCTTCCACCGATTCAACGACCAGAGGAAAAAGCAGACTGTGTTTGAATTTCGATAGATGCTGGTGTGGTGGATCTGGCATACATGAAAACCTCCACCAAAGAGGGGAGCCATCGACCCCGACCAGGACAGAGCACGCACAACCCCCCAAGGCCCCGCAGGGACCACCGGCCGGGGTGCAAACCCAGGAGCCAGGAGCGCCCCCCACCCCAACACAGCCCGCGCCCCCAACCCAACGCAGCAGGACGGGGCACTGCAGGCCCGCCAGGCACCCCACCGGCCCGCAGCCCCCGCCCCCCCCCCCCCCCACGATCCCCCCACCCCCCATTCACCCCGCCACCCACCACAACCCAGCCCCAGCCGCCCCCAAACCCCCAAACACCTCCCCACCCCCACCAACCGCCAGCCCCCCAAACCCCGACCCCCAAACCCCAGGGACTCCCCGTACCCAGGCATCGGTGCCGGAGAGGGGCCGGACAGCGGAGCGGCGAGGGCACCCGCGCCCACCCCACCTCCAGCCGCGTGGTGGGGCGGAACACTGGAAGCAGAAGGGGAGATGGGAGCACCGGGGGACGGGCGGTACCTCCGAACCCCAGGCCCCGGTCGTCACGCCAGCGTACTTAGTGAAAGCTAATCCTGTTACTGAGTTCGCCAGCTCGCCGACTGGCGAACTCTACCCCTACACCGTGGATGTGACCCCACCCAGTGTATATACAAGTGTGTGTGTGTGTGGTGCATTAAAATTGGGAGTAAGTGAGATGGAGCAGAGGGAAATGATATCGCCCCGTTCTGATCCACCTGCCTCCCAGACATGTCAGTGAGTGTATGTGGTGCGTAAAAATAAATAAATAGGGGAGGCGTGGTGGCGCGTCGGGGATACATATGGGGGACCGCAGCACTGCTTAATACTGCGGTCTGCCCCAACTGATGGCACCCCACCCCGACACCCGGGCACATAACACACACTTTGGGGGAGTGGGGTAGGGTGGAGACACTGTCTTCGCCCGACAACTCCCCTCAAATTTTAATGCACCCCACAACTAGAGGGGACGGGTGTGTCGGGGTGGGGAGCCATCGGTTGGGGCAGACCGCAGTATTAAGCAGTGCTGCAGTCCCCCATCTGTATCCCCGACACGCCACCACGCCCCCCATATATTTTTTTTAATGCACCACATACACTCACCAACACGTCTGGGAAGCAGATGGATCGGAGCGGGGGGATATCATTTTCCTCTGCTCCATCTCACCTGCTCACAATTTTAATGCACCACACACACACACTTGTATATATATGTATACACTGGGTGGGGTCACATCCACGGTGTAGGGGTAGAGTTTGCCAGTCGACGAACTGGCGAACACAGTAACAGGGTTAGCTTTCACTAGGTACGCTGAGCCTGGGGTTCGGGGGCGCCGCCCGTCTCCCAGTGCTCCCATCTCCCATCCGTCCGCAGTGTTCCGTCCCACCACGCGGCTGGAGGTGGGATGGGCCCGGGTGCCCTCGCCGCTCCGCTATCCGGCCCCTCTCCGGCACCAATGCCTGGGTACAGGGGATCTGGGTTTGGGGGGCTGGCGGGGGTGAGGATGGGGTCGGCTTGGTGGTGGGGTGGTGTACGGGTGGCTGGGCGGGGGGGTGCTGGAGGTAGGAGGCCTGGGGGCGGCGGGGGCTGGGTTGTGGTGGGTGGCGGATGTGGGTGGGGTTCGGCGGAGGTCGTGGGGGGAGTGGGGGCTGTGGGCCGGTGGGGTGCCTGGTGGGCCTGCCGTGCCCCGTTGGGCTTGCTGCGTTGGGCTTGGGGCGCGGGCCGTGTTAGGGTGGGGGGCGCTCCTGGCTCCTGGGTTTGCTCTCCGGCCGGTGGCCCCTGTGGGGGCCGGGGTTGTGCCTTGGCGCTGCCGCGGCCTGGGGGGCCTTGGGGGGTTGTGCTTGCTCTGTCCTGGCCGGGGTCGACGGCTCCCCTCTTTGGTGGAGGTTTTCATGCATGTCAGATCCACCACACCAGCATCTACCAAAATTCAAACACAATCCGCTTCTTCCTCTGGTCGTTGAATCGGTGGAGGCTGATGTTTGTGGATTTTACTCTGCTTCATCTATCCTTCCTTCCTTTCCTCAGTCTTTCATTTTGGTCTCTTGAGGTCTCCCTAATTTGTTGGATTTTTTTTCTTTTTCTGGGGTTGGTGAAAGATTCTGGTTGGTAACCCGATTGGCAGTAGGTGATGTCTGGTCGGTGCTGGATTTCACTTTTCTTTCTTTTCTTTGATCCTTCTTCGGGTCTCCTGACAACATCACGACTCTAGCTGGATTCTGAACTATTCGGTTTAGGTGAACGGTATGGGATTTTTAATAGGTTTTAGGTGAATTAATGAGTACATAAGTATGTTGTGTGTTGTTAATAGTAAAATGGTTTGCCTCGTTTATTAGCACAACTTCCTTTGCCAGTGAATGAATAGGGCAAGCAGCCTCTTACGTTGGATACACAAAAAGAAATATAACACCACTTTTGCTTCTTGTCCAAGCAGTTTTTCCCCTTTTTTAAATTGATTTAGAATAATTATTATTATATTTTTGGGAAATGATAAGTGTTTTAGTATTATTTTTCTTTGCATTATGCATTATTTAATAAAATTAATGTTTTAATATTTATTATTATTATTATTATTATTGTTAGTGTTATTATTAGTAGTAGTAGTAGTAGCAGTAGTGGTAGTAGTAGTAGTAGTATAATTACTTACTTCAGATGTTAAATATTAGTTTTACCAACATAGTTCATTTAAATTAATTGCTTCACATTTTTTCCTCTGCTCATATTTTGTTGCAAGGCAGAATTTGTTTTATTTGAGGGAGGCATCTATTTTTGCATAATTTGTACAACGGTGTGTTTAAAAATAAGTATAAAATATGGGGAAATGCCAGTAAATGTCCATCTATCCATTTTCTTAACCGCTCGTCCTCACAAGGGTTGCGGGGGGCGCTGGAGCCTATCCCAGCTGACTTCGGGCGGTAGGCAGGGTACACCCTGAACTGGTTGCCAGCCAATCGCGGACAATTTGGAGTGTTCAATTAAACTGCCATGCATGTCCTTGGAATGTGGGAGGATACCGGAGTACCCGGAGAAAAGGCAAATATCCTCCTACATATTATTATTTCATCATACAATAACTTGTCTTTAAATAGACAGGTTTAAAATAATAATAATAATAATTTAAGCTGAGGCGGCCTCAGGCGATGGCGGGACTGTCCTTTTATGCGCCAGAGCCAGTGCAGTTACCCTGTTTTAACAGCGGGATTAATGGGGTGGCAAAAGTGGCCATAAATTGATCATATAACCATTGAACATACTTGGCGGGACAATTAAGATAACACAGCGGGAAATGGAGCCACACGCACTCATGTCATGCGTGGCCTCGTCATTGGGCACAATCAGAGTTTGGGACACGCTTGAGGGTTTGTAAAAATTAACATTTGCAAGGTGTAAAAGTTTAGGTGTTCACCGCCCTCCACTAGCATGTAGCATTAGCACCATGGGTGAGCACTACTAGATGCGCTGACCTACATTTGCAAACTATTTTTTTCTATATTGCTGCCATCCTGATGCCAAGAAACTATGTTAAAGTGAATTGAAGAACTTCATTTCGACAAGTGTAGTTCTTTGCCACGATAACTGCAACATGATAGTGTTGGCAAGATGCATTAAAGTGAGTAAATCTCCAGCAAAAGCTGCAGGTACCAAATGTGCAGCACACCACTCATTCGTGACGACCTCATGGAAAGCCTTCAAAATGTTAATTTTAGCGCCAATTTGCGCATGTTTTAGTGGGTGATTCTGCCTTTTGAGCACTGCTTAGTTTAGTGCAACGTGCAGAGGTCAGCATTCATTGATTATGTGGACGCAGCGTTGCTCCCCAATGCTCATCTTCACTTAAATGGAGCCTCACATGTCAATGTATTAAATAAAGAGAACTTTAAATATTCTACTCATTGGTATTTATTTAAAAAGGACACACAAAAGCTACAATCACAATGAACTGGATACAATGCGTAATAAATTCAATTCAATTTTTTAAAAAATCTGTATAGATGTATAATAATACTAGTTTTATTTTATTATCTTATTATATGGAAAATACAGTAATGTAAAAAATGATTCTGGATGCTCTCTGAGACAAATCATCTCAATGGGCTAATACATTTCTTAAGCATTATGTACATATATAAATATTTTTATGAATATACTGCAGGCCAATAAAGGGAGCATCGCCCCACCTCTTAACGAGCACATACGCAGCGGGGGTGCGCGCGTGAAAGTAAAACAAAAAGCCTAATGAGATTGTGAAGAACGATGGCGGGCGTTTCAGTAATGAAGATGAAAAATGTCGCTCTGATGTCTAATGATGATGAATGACACCGTGCTAATTAGCAGCCTGCTGCACAATTAATAGCTTATAAAATTTCAACTTCATGTACGCTTTCCATACACACTGATGCTGCTCATTGCCTGAGCTTGTTAATATCTATGATGAGTGTTACTTATCTGATGTTTTTATTCTGCTACTGTCCACTATTTTGGTTAAATTTCATAAAAGATGAATGTACCTCGGACAGTTTCCTGGGGAACGCCACTCAAAATCGTGTATGTGACTCACTCTACTACAGCATGAATGTTGATGTGATATGATGCATAAGATATACATGTGCAAAATGATTGTGACCCATTCCACCTACACAAAGTGAAATGAAAAAAATATGAATGATCATGAAAATCACTAACTTTAAAAATCTAAACAAATGAAAAGAAATACGTATGACAGCTATTTTTGAAAAATATATATTTTTTAAAGAGATTTTGAACGCGCAACGTGCCAAAAAAAAAACAAATGTTTCAAATTTTGATAATGGTTCAATGATTTTTTAAATTCAAACATTTTTTTTAATGCAGCCCAAAATTTTTTTATTACATTTTAAAAATACAAAAATGAAAAGATATGAAATTTTTAATAAGTCCTGGACCAATGAAAAAATGTTGGTGATGGTTAATTTTGATCAATAACCGAAAATGTAAAAAATTAAATTAAATTAAATAAAAAAAAGTGACGTGGCATTGATTTTAGTTCGGAGAAGTGAAGTAAAACTGGCCATTAAATTTTTAAAAAAATCTTTACTTCAGTGTCATCGCTAACTACTAGCCTAGCATGTATATTTTAGTAATTGTTGCATGTTATTTTGACTTTTTAATGCAAAGACAGAACTGTCCTGTTTTTAATCAGGTAATTCCCATGTATGCATACAAAAGACTTACCAAACTGTACTGGACTATTTGGTAGAAAAGTGGCGTTTTTGTGTGTGGGTGGTGATTGTCGGGTGGGCCCTGAATGGCACCTGTCAGCCTGTTGATTAACGAGGCCCTCTGCCCTTCAATTCCCCCCACCACCGCCACACCTGTCACTCACAGAAGACGCATTCATCTTGGTCGGCCTTTTGTCAGGTTGGGGCCTCTTCCAGTGTGTGTGTGCGTGGGGGGGGGGGGGGGTTGTGTACATTAAAGGCATGTGTGCAATGTGAGGGTGTTAAAAATAACACCAGACTTGACAACAAGAACAAAACATAAAATACAAGAACACCTACAAATAATTAAAAAGAAAATCTAAACAGTCATAATTTCTTGAAAATTGTGAAGAATGGTGGTTGCAATGACGTATGCGTGTTGTGTGAGAACAGATGGAGACAATGTTGCAAGATACCATCTTGCAACATCGCTATTGTCCCGCAGCCAATCAGTAGCGACCGCGCACGGGAGAGAGCCAATCAGAAGAGCCACAAGCTCAATTAGATATATAATAATAAAAAGGGATATTCATCATTCAACTACGTCGCTGTCAACGCCAGCCACACACATGCTCACACACACTCACACACGCATACACACATGGCGAATATGCAAAAGTAAGGATATAGCAACAAGGAAGTAGACTTTGTGGGAAAACAATGGAGGAAAGAGGCTACATGAAGAAAAAAAACAGGATGGGATTGAAACTAACATTCCTTCTAAGCATGAGGAATGGCTTTTATGATGCAGACCTCCACCAAGGCTCAGCATTCATGTCACATGCTCCAAAAATCAATAACTAAGATGTAGTAAGAGTCAATAGTGTTCCACCCCAGTCCTGCAGGGGGCGATAATGTTTGAAACTGCCTACAGAATGAATAGTCTGAATGGGGTAGATGCCACTGACTTCCGACTTCCGATTTCACACATCAGCGCTGTTTCTCAGCTCTCTGAAATGCTTCGGACAACTGTGACAGACACACTACACACTCGCACTCGTCGACGGGAACGCGCAACCGAGGGGCACAAAGGCGGAAGCGCAAGTACTGGGACGCGGCCCACACATTGCAAACCGGAACCGGAAACAAAGCTGATGTGTGAACCCCGGAAGTCGGAAGTCCCACCTCCTCCGTGGCATATACCCCATTTACGCCATGCGTAATGTCACATGACCAAAGTTAAAAACAGGTTAATTAGCGGACACCCTGTTTATGCTGTGCTAACTAGCATAGCTACGGGTTGATGACAGGCCGGTTTGAACTCGCTCATATTTTGTTTTCTTTATGGCTGGTATTTATGGGCAAAATTTAAATACGTACATTACAAAAGCCTAAAAGTCTGATATTGTCATCTTTGACGACAAAACAAACACATTGTAGATTTTTAAAGTTCCAATAGGTGGAAAAGGGCTACATCTTAGCATTGCTAACCTAAAACATTTTAGGTTTTTATACGTAGCCCAAATGAGCCAAAAGGTGTATTACAGTGTCTGTGGAAGCTCGGCGGTCCTGCCTCTGCCTACCGCCGCCCACCACGACACTTCCCACTGCTAAATAATTTATCAAGATAAATGATAATTGCTGCCACTTTTTATGTGGTGTGCACCCTCTAATGAGCGCCATCAATTAGCCACCAACGCAGCTGACAGAAGACGGAGGTGGAGAACCGAGAGAATCAGAATCACGAGAACCAGCCTTACACGCATAAAGGACAAAGTTGCATTATCATAATAAGAATATTTATATTATCATACAACAATTATTGAGATGGAAGGGAAATTTTGAAGTCCACCTACAATAAATCGAGCTAATAACATGAAGGGGTGGGACAATCTATATCGCATGGTTAGCTCTCATGGTAGCATATCATTACGTCAATATCAGAAAATGTTGCTTTGTCAAATGAAATCCAAAGTTCATTGAGGTGCACGACAGCAGCTTAGCTTCGCCTGACAGGACATGATTTTGCTTGTGGGCGCCGCCCCACCTACAATTAAAATGTTTCATTCATCTGTGTTATCAGATTTGTGATGTGTTTGCACCCTTACATACAACAAGCCTTGATTGTAGTATTTTGGACTCTATAAGTTCACTGTATTGTGATATTATCGCTGCCACACAGCCTTTAATATGTTTCCAAGTTATCAGTAACATATGCGCACACAAATGCGAGTACAGTAATTGTGGATAGCTCACACTTCATCCAATTGTCCCTCCGTTGCTGTCAGACTTCAAAGATGGGGGGTGGGCTCCTTCGAGGCCGCCCGATTGAAACCTGGCAATGGCAACAAACATCTGCTTCAAACAAAAGACATCTGCATATTTCACATTTGTTTTTCATAAATTAACTGCAACCTGCCAAAAATCTGGCTCGGCGAGCCTCACTCGACTCAAGAGCTGCCACGCAAAGTTTATAAGCTGCAAATGAACACTAGGAGAGAAGATGAGATTGATTGAACTGGTATTGTGTGGTTCAAGGGCTTGTAGGGGCACGAGGAATAGGAACATACCTCCTGTATTTGCATGTCTGTGGAACTAGCATAGCACTATTGAGCGGGTTTACATTACAGCTAGCTTTTTTTTTCACCACAGCTCCATCTTCTGGAGCTAGTGGATCACCGCCCCAGTTAGGCCCCCAATGCAAGCAGACTGTAACACTCTAAGTAACTGACTGGCAAGTACATTTGACCTCCTGTCCTGCATGTCCAAATCAAATCATACAGTACTTTAACAATGAAAATAAATACTCAAATTTGTCAGATTTGTGCATGGCCTAACTAACTCATGATGTAACCGTCTTCACACTTTTTGTGCTTTGGAGGTTCAATAAATCAACAAATGACCTTAATTTTGGGATAGTATGTGAAATCTTTGTACGATGTGAATGTTATTTAATTTTGACAATGATGCTAAATGTGTGGTTATGTTTTACACTAAAAAAAATCTAATAAAAGTTCACATGTTGAAAAAAGAATGCATGGCATGAGGATCTAGGTTTCCTTTGTGGAGCGAATACGGTGACGACAGGGGAGCGATGTAATTACAGCAAACATGGCAACCAGCGCAGGTGCTAATATATGCTAATGAGTCATTTCCCGGGCTGCACAATCTGGACACGAATGTATATAAAGAGAAAAGCAGCAAAACAAGCCCAGCAGCACTTCTTTCTTTGTTTTTTCCTTTTAACACACGCATGTGCTTGTGATGATCGGCTGTAAGCATTTTACAAATGCTAGTCAGATAAAGAGTGGAGGCCCTCCGGTGTACACTTGTTTACAATGTTTAGACCTTTAAATTGTAATCCCTCGCTCACCTGAGTGAACAGGGACATTTTCTTGATGAATTACAATAACTTCCTTGATCGATGGAATTAAATTTTAGAGAAGAAAAGTTTTTTTTTACTAATAACTATTTCATTTTGGGATTTTAAAAATCAAAGGATTCATATTTGGACAATATACTTCTTTTTTTTTAAAGCCTTTTGTGTTTATAGGGCAACAGTGGGGATTAAAATAAGTGTAATAAATAATAGGATTTTTTAAATTAATTTCATTTGGGGATTTAAAAAATAAAAGGATTCATATTTGGACAATGTACTTAAAAAAAAGCCATTTGTGTTTATAGGGCACACAAAAATAAAAATGTTAATTAAAAAAACACTAAGACTTGAAAACACATTTTTCTTATGTGTGAGTAATTTGGTGAAAATTGCATTTTATTTCAATTTTTAGGGTGGTGCTGATGCGCAGAGAGAAATTATGCCTCACTACATTGTCCACTTATGCCACCAACTATAAGTATACTCCGCTTTCCCCGTAAAGGGAGCAAGGGACGGTTGTTGTCATCATGGCCACGACAAGAATTCCAGCATTACTTGGGCTGCGCGCCTCAAAAATGAACTCTCCTAGTGCGGGGAGTGTGCCATATGCCCAGCGGGAAAAGCCAACCGAGGGCCCTCCATCAAAGGTGGCGTATGAAAATATCAACATCACGGCAGGTACAAGACTTCTGCTACTGGAGCCAAATTTATATCAAACGCAGCCTGGGCAGGAGGGTTGCAGACTGGATAGACGGGGGTGAAGGAGGGGGTGTCACGTTGGGTATACATTTGTACATTGAAATGTGTTCATGTTCATAATCACAACACGTAATTTATTTTCTCCCAAGCAATTTGGAAGTGGTTGATGTTGTGTCCTGTCCAAGTCACTCGTACTGTAAATAACTATAGTTCACTGTACACGCGTGAATTTGGCAAAATTTGGATGCAAATTAGCGTTTTGATGTTTTCCTCATTTGTGTGTGTCGGCGTGAATGTGCGCACACACATCTGCGTCGACTTGAGTGTGAATGAGTGTAAAATTGCAATATGGAGCTGGGGGACTGACTGGAGAAATCATAATGCACAAATTGATTTGATTTAAGATGAAAAATAATACAGTGGTGCCTTGAGATGCGAGTGACCCGACATGCGAGTTCTTCATTGGAGGAAATAAAAAAAACACACCAAAAAACAAGTGACCATATAAATCCCAGCTCCTGATGTCATGCATCACTGTTAACGCTCACCTGGCATCTTTCATCCTCCTCAGCTGCCGGCTCTCCCGAGAGGAGGTTGCGCGCCGCTGCCATCTGGCCCGCTTCCTGTCATCATTAACTCAGAAGGGGTTGGCTCTGCGGGGGGCAAAGGGGGGGAAGGGGGGGGGGGGTCTGTACACCACTACAGGAATACACGCGCGCACACACACACACACACAGCGCACACTTGAGCAGAGGGGGAAAAGCAGATAATGAAAATGAAGAGAAAGATTGGAAATGTTCTTGAAAAATGTGCCTCACACATCAAAGGAATAACGGTGCTTTTTGCTTAACTTATTTCTACACTTGTAACACTGTTACAAATGTTAAAATGTGTTCCAGTCATTATGCTGTTTTCCCCTAAAAATTCTTTAATTAAAATGCATTTATTCATTATATTATTTTTTCTCCTAAATCCCAAACATTTAGCGAATTGATTTAATTGTAATAAAATTTACTAATATGAATAATATTTTTTTTATTTTACTGACAAAAAAGTAACAGCATATTGCCATTCTATATTGATATTTTTACAGTAACCACAAAATGACAGGTAATTCTGATAACAGGATAACTAACAGGATTTGTTTATTAAATAGTTTATTAATTAATTATAATTAAATAATAGATTTTTCAAATATTACATATTTATATTTCCATTATTTCCTATGGGACAATTGGTGTTGTTACTATATTCAAACCAGAGGTTGACTAGCCAAAAATTGTTACTCAAGTAAGGGTACTATTACTTTAGAATAAAATAAATCAATTAGAAAAGTATTAATTAGTCGTCTAAATAGCTATTTGAGTTAAGTATTCAGTGGAAACAAATACTCATGCCCCTGTACTGAGTAACTTGTGACTTCTGTTTTAGTATTATTTTAATTATAACATAAAACATCAAATAGACAACATATAGTATCAGAATGTGAAAAATCAATACAAATAGGCATGTACCGATACCGGTGTCAGATAATAATCAGTGCCAATACTGTAAATCTGCATTCATACTCGTAAAAATGCCACTCCACTTGAAGTTTACTTTTAAATTAATCACACAATAAAAAGAAAAATAGGTGTTATATTATTAACCAAACACAAATTTCGTCCCTACTAGTTTAATGCAAAACACCACAAACCAGCTAACGAATAGCAAAGATTTTGCAGTCTAAACAACTAATATTCACAACACTAACAGCACAGCAACATATACAGAAAGACGATATAACAATAGGTGTATGTGGTTTATGTGGTAGTTTAGAATCTAAACTACATAAAATGGTGGTGTGTCTAATCAATGACGTGTCCAGTCACATGACCAAGCCGCCATCTCTCCCGGCCTAACACAAGTGCATCCAAAGTGCTTAAAAGTGCATATGTGCCAAATTCATCTTAATGTGCCAGCCCTGCTCTTGCATATTCATATAAATATGACATGACTGCCGCTCCACATGGGAATTTATTGCTTTTGCTCACCAAGCAAATGAAGGAGGTGTGGATGTGATGGGGGGTCCTGAATATTTGATCACATGAGCACTCTGCGAGATATTTATCATCTGCTGTGATATTATAAACATAAAGCAGCCGTCGGACAAAAATGGTGTTCTCTTGTCCGTCACATGGCTACTGTTTTGTACATGAGCTGTGGCGCAGTGCAGAGTGGTTAGTACGTCTGCTTCGCAGTTCTGAGGTTCCGGGTTCAAACCACCATAACTACCTGTAATTTGGGAGGTTCCTTCACTGTTTCCAATAAAAAGGCTGTTGTATTTTGTAACATTTCGTTTGTTTTTTACAATTTAAAAATAATGTGTGGCAAGAACATGTTTTCTACATTATAAAAAATAAAGAATGTGCAGTGTTTTAATACTACTTTTTCATTTATTTATTTTTTTTTAATTGGGTGATATCTTTAAGTATCTTTACTTTTTTTTAACCTTATACAAGTCATGTTTTTAAGAACTCATTCAATGCCAGCCTGTTTCAGAAAATAAGAGAGATACAGAATTGAAAGTTGGAATTCCTAAAAGACATGAAAAAAACATCCCTAGCATTGAATGAGATAAGTCATTGCCAAGCCATTAAGAAGTCATTAATGTGGGTTAATTAAAAAATAACAAGTACATAAAAATGTAAAATAAAAAGTACTGTAATATCTTGGTTTTTTTCCTATTTAAAAATATATATTGTGAGAATTAAAAATAAAAACCAGTGTAAAATCATTGAACATTCGAACTTTTTCATTTAACTTTCTGATGCAGGCCATGTTTTCAATTCGTTACGAGAAACTGTAGCAGGCTGCAAACGGCCCCCAGGCCAGACTTTGAACACCACCGGTTAGTTAATGTCGGCTATAGACAATCAAGGCTTGTCCTCGTTAACTTTGTTGAGAATGTTCCTCCCACTTCTGCTTCGGTATTCCCTCTTCCCCGATCCTTCCCAACCGCCAGCTGCCCGAGCCTTCAGCTCTTCCCTTCCACGCGAGCGCAAGGGCCGGCGGGATTCCGTCTGATAGGCATCCATCCGTGCCGCCCGACGGGGAGTCTGGGGAAGAAGACACTTTTGGTTGGCAACTCAAATCCCAGCTCAGGGAGCGAGTTGGCACGTGGCGCTCCTTTGGAAGCTCTCCACTTCAGAGGAGCCGGGCCACATGCTAGCTGTCGCCCGAGAGCCCAAGGCCATGTTGGCACACTCTGAGATGCATGGAGCTGACGTGGGGCGAGAAAGTGAAGCCCTGTTTATCTCTGGGGATATTTTCCGGACCCACCCGCGATACAAGAAAATGCACAATATGCATCACCTGGGGGCAGAATAATGCAGACATAGATATGCAGTACATGGCGACGATCCTCAGTAAGCTGAGATAATGGGAGGATAAAGAATATATGCCTGTGAATATTATTATGTATTGCGTCCAGTGTTGTTCTACTATTTGTAAAAGGTACTACTTTTATATAATTTAATTTTTATGTGCCAATATGAAAATTTGACGTGATACTACAGTGAATGTGCGCTGACCCTCTAAATTTAAATTTGCAGCATTATATAATTTTTTTTTAAACTAAATTAAAGTGTTTGTGTGTCCAAAATGTTTGCAAGGTGAATGTTCGCATGTAGTATTATAGTTGGTATTTATATCTACGATACTGAAGGAGCGAAGGATGATGCGCAATATAGCGGGACTTCACTGTATAGCTTTCATTGTGACTCCTTAGTGATGAGTTGCTGCAGGCTTTCAGGGTGGTTTTTATTTGCTAGCTTCTTATCATCTAAAAGAACTGGCGTGCACCCAACACCCTCCTCTTCTTCTTCCACTTCCTCTCCGCAGCCTACACCTGCCCCGATCCCCCGTTGACGTGGTCCCTGCTTTTCCCCGCCATAAACGCCGGCAACTGCTTGGGCAAACAGCCACGCGTTCTTGACTTCTTTTGCAGCATAGCCCGCCCGCCCGCCGTAAAGAAATTTTGCACAATTAGCTCCCTAATTGCCTCTAAACAAGCCAGGCGTCACGATAAATAGAAGGTGTGCGCCGTAGGTAGAGAGTCACGAGAGAAGCTTCTGGAAAAGGACCAAAAGCAGATGAGGCCTCAAAGTAAATTACGGACGAGTCATACAGTAGAGTAGCTAACGGGAGAACGAGCGGGAGGAAGCGTCCCCTAAGGGGTTTCAATTGACATGACCTGCAGAAGCTAAGGATGTAGAGAAAAAAAAGTATTTCTAGTTATTTTCAAGGTTTTTATACTTTATATCAATATATATTGGATATTTTAAAAATATGTACGTGCCAATTTGCCTATTGATTTAGACATTCATATTTTTCTAGAATTTTTAGAAATATACAGTATTTCCTAAATTCTTAATATATTATGTATTATGTTTACTTGAAAACAATAATGTGTCTTTTAGCATTTTTATTCAGTTTTATATAGTTAAAGTTTTTATCAAATATTCCAATATTTCTGAAATGTATCAAGTGTTGTACAGTGTTCCCTCGTTTTCTGCTGGGGTTAGGTTCCAAAAAATACCCGCAATAAATGAAATCCGCGAAGTAGTTAGCTTTATGTTTTACATTTATTATAAATGTTTTAAGGCTCTAAAACCCTTCACCACACAGTTTATACACTTTTCTCATCGAGGCATTTATATTTTCTTACATTTCTCTCTTGTTTAAACGTTCTTAATGTTCAAACCTTCATACATTTTATAAAATAGGTACATTACTGTTAAAAAAAATGCATGCAAAATTGCACAAAAAAAATCCGCGATACAGCAAGGCCACGAAAAGTGAACCACGTTATAGCAAGGGAACACTGTACTTCCTTTCACTACGAATTGGAGTTTGATAAAATATACTGACTGAGCCTAGATTTTCTTTTTTTATATATTAAATGTTGTATTTCAATAGAATATACTTTCAATAAATATATTTATTTAAATACATAATCCAACTATCCCCTTTCCAACATGAGCCTGAGTCAGTGCCTAGATGGCTTTTTAGTTAGACAATTACAATATATATATTTTTTAAATTTAAAATTATAATCAAAATTTAAGTTTTTCCTCTTTTTTGTGAAGGATTCTCTGCATGTCGTCAACAAGCATGTCTCACTTCTTTGTACCAATGCACTTGTGTGCTTTTTTCCAACACCCATTCAGATTGCAAGCATTAAATTATGGAGGTAAATATGGTGCAAAAATAACTTGTAAAAAAAAATTGTACCTGTAGAAAAAAGTCTAAATTTGTTAAAGTCGTGATTTGTACCTGTAATGTGAGCCTGTAAAAACAATTATTTGTATCTGTAAAAAAAATTGTACCTGTAAAAAAAAAAATTGTATGTGTAATAAAAAATTGTATCTGTAAAAACAAATTTGTACCTGTAAAAGTCATGATTTGTACCTGTACGAAAAAAATTTTGTACCTGTACAAAAAGTGTAAATTTGTATCTGTAAAAGTTGTGATTTGTACCTGTAGAAATTACAACTTGTAGTCAAAGAAGTCGCTACTAGGAGTCAAAAGTGGTTTTTCTGCTGCTGTCCAGTCACGTGAGTTTTGCACCATATATCTCGCTACAAAAGGTGCAAAATTGATTCGTACTTGTAGAGCGCCGTGATTTGTACTCGTAGAAGAAGAGGGCGGGCTCTGGAGGATTTGGGCGGGCTAAAGCTCAACCTCATTGGTTGAGCGAACGACAGTGGGTTGAACTCAAATGACGCCCATGCACAAGTCCGCAATTCCAAACAAACAGAGGAGCCACACCAGTTTAAGGCGTTACGCGTCATTTTGGAAGAAGAGGACGTCCCAGGCGTGAAAATTTCAGCATGGTTCAATATACGAACACCGTGTCGAACAGCTTAAACGTTGGTTGACATGCAGAGCACTCCAAGTGGGCAGAAAGAAAGAAGTTTTAGCATGAAGGTAAGATTCATTGTACGAACATAGCTCGTAATCCGGTGCTAGCTAGCTAGCTCATCTCATGTTGTTGTCACGAAAACTGAACACATTGAAGTCACGAATTTTATTGCAAGATTTGAAGCCTACCAGTGTAAACATACGATCAATAGCTTGTACCTGTAAAAAAAAATAATAATAATCTAAAAAAAAATACCTCATAAACTGCTGCTTAGTGCTTAGATGTGAAAATTACTATAGAGCTACAGAACCCTATTGAATGTTTTACAAGATAACCTAAACCTATAACCAAAAGTGGACAGTACTCAGCTACTTGTATTTGAGTAACATTATATTCAAGCATCTGTACTCTTACTATCATAATAAAATGAAAACAAAACGTTTTTACTGCGAGTGGATCTTTAAGCCGCTACAGGTATTTTAACCTCAAACCTTTATCCTCTTTATTTAATCATTTTATTTTAAATATTACAATTTCTTGATAAATGTCAGTATTTTGCAACTACAGAGTTATCCCTGCAAAGGGCGCCGTTTGTTAACAGTAAAACCAGAGCTGTATTGAAGCTTAAACTTTTATGTGTTATTACTCTGTTTAAAAAATCATCTAATGTTTCTGCTTTTCTGGCGTTTTGACTTTTCATGTGCCCGTATGTATATTATTTATATGCTGCCATTTTATTGTATTAAAAAACATGAAAATATTTATATGAGTCATTATTCTTGCACCGCTGACAACGCTGTCGGATTTCCATAGCAACCACTTTTCAGCAAGGCATTAAGAGAAATGTCATCATGGGCTGACATTAAAAAAAAAACAGTAGAGACATTCAAAATATGCTTCAAAATATTGACGAGGCAAAGATCGCCAGATCCCATCGGCAAAGAGAAGACTTGGCCGAAGAGGAGGCTACAGACCAGAAAGTTGTTGTTATTGGCCGGTTGGTTTATTGAACATATTAACACATTACAAAATATAAATTGAAGTTAAAATTAAAATTTGAAGAAAGAAAATAATTCATCAACGTCATAATTTACATATTCAAAAGGAGTAGGAAGCACAATAACTTATCTCGTCCTACTCCCTATCAATTATATCATGTAAATGTACTAATAGATTATTCGTATCCAATAACGTATCATTGAAATAAAAAATAAAAAGAAAAATGAACAAGTTCTGAACAGTTGGCTGGCAGGTTCCATGTGCATATATTCCATAGTAAGAAAACACCATCTATGCTTTAATTAGGAAACAGTTGTGCCGAATGACCAAAATGTCGTTTTTATTTATTTTTATTTTTTACCTTTTTTGCCGTTTATTTTAAACGTTGTAATCACTGTTTACCAAATAACGTGATAATGATTAAATAAAATCACCGCTTTTCAGGTCACTGATTTTTTCACTTTCGCGTTTCGGACCTGCCAAGTTTCCGTCTGACACTGGCGTCACAAAAAAATATGGCGGCGCGCATGGAGTTTCTCGACTGAATGCGAAAACACAAATGAAAAAGTATTGTCGCCATTGGAATCGCTTTGACTAAAGTAATGTTGAGCAGATGCGAAATCGCTCCCATCGGTTGTACTCACCATGTCGGAGCCGAGGACGCTCTTTACGATTACAGCATCGTCGTCTTCTCCGTGTGGTTCCTCCACTGCTACGTCTAGGTCTATATCCAAAGCTTGTCAGGGAAAAAGTCAGGACAAGAAGGACGCCGAAGTGCCCTTAGCGACTGTCAGTAAAGGTGATTATTGATTATGTGTTAAATGACGCGCTTGTTTGTTTTACAAACTTTTTGAAAGTGGCGCATGTGTACCTCGAGCAGGGCAGGAGTGGTGGGGGAGGGGTTTGGTCCATTGGGAAACAACAAGTCAAGTGTTGTTTTGTTTTTGTTTTTTTAACTAAAGTAAAAACTCACTAACAGGCTTTATTACATTTTGAAGACATTTATAGCAGAATAAATCTGAGTTCAGTGCCCATTTAGTGTCATTGCCTTCCACCGAGCTCCTCGTCATATGGGCAAAAAATAATAAAATTGTTCAGACAATAAACTCTGACATAAACAAAAAATAGATTAATTGCACAGCCTTAGTTGCTAACAATACTTTGGAGAGTGTCGTAGCTCTTTAGTGTTCATGAAGTTAACTACTATTCCATGTTGTGTTTACGCAAAGAGCTGCAGAGTCCTCAGCGCCTAGGCTGGAGCATCTCCTCGGGACTCAACCATGGAAACTCTCCAAATGACCTGGAGCCCTCACAAGAAATCGTGTGGGGTCCCATGTCACCCCCCAGCTCTTGTAAATCACCAAAACACTGTGCATGTTTTCTCAAAAATCAACTCAAAAGATCTTAATACGATATTACCGTATGGTCATCCCCGATGTGTCCCCCACTCACCATATGCATTTGTAACACTATTAAGCATCGACTGTATCCTCAAATTTAATAACTTCTCATACATTTCAAACCAACTGTCAAGGGTTCTTGTGTACTTTAACAATTTATGTTGTTGTGGCAACTTAGCCGCTGATAGTGTCTCTTAGCAAACTAGGCAGATAAGTTTGTGTTTGAATTTGGTCAACATATAATCTGCTTCCTATTTTACCTGAAAGGCAACGTTTTCTTGACCTAATTTATATGAATATTTTGGGTACATTTCAGTGGATATTCCAAAGACCCAACTATTTGCATACAAGTTATTAAAACGTAAATTGTCCATATTATGTCCTCTGAACTGCCTCTTGTTTTCAGGGCGGGGGCAGAATGCCAGAACCTTGGAAGTATCCGACATTGTCAATCTTATTGCGCCGAAGGTCAGCTGCTTATCTTCCACTGGAAAAAAAAAAAGTTGTGGTAAACTTGACGTACATATTCAACATTGTGTTTTGCATCTGGTAGGAAACAAAACCGCAAGGGAAGCTGTCGCCTCTGTGGCAGTGGATGGGCGAGAACTTGACGCCCGAGATGCCCAAAGCCAGAGTGGGGAAGAAGTCCATTCGGTGAGTCACTCTGGTGCATTAAAACCGACCTTGAGATACAGGATAAAAATATATTGTTTAATGTAAGTCATTTCGTTTGTTTAAAAATCAACACACTTTGCTCCTGTAAGGATAGGTATAAGAAAGAGGGAGTGCACTAACTTTTATTGAGGGTGAGTAGCTTGATTCAGTGTAAGGTTATTTTAGTTGACAAAAACAAACCAACTAAAATTAAATAAAAATTTTGTTAACAAAATAAAACAAAAACCAGAGTGCTTTAAAAAAAAATTATAACTAACTTAACTAAACTACTATAATTACGGGGGGGGGGGGGGTGTCATCTTTGGCAAACTGAAAAAAGTCAAAACTAATTCAAAACTAACTTGACTGAAAAGTCCAAAACTTTTATAACAGTACTCTATATGTACTTTATATATATATATATTATATATATATAAAATCTAAAACTAATACTAAATAACTATATTTAAAAATAAGCTATAATGAAACGTAAAAAAAATAAAATGAACAAATCCACTTTAAAAACTAATAAAAACTATTTGAATTTAAAAGACAAAAGTCAAAATTAAATACCGGTAAACAAAAAACATGTACAATAAAAAAATAAAATCAAAACCATTATAACCCTGATTCAGTGTGTAAAAAAATATCTGATGGTTCCCTTCTCCAGGCAGAACGGCTTGAATGAGCTGATAAAACTGGCCCGGCAGTTTGACGAGAACATGCAGCAGAACCAGGAGGCGTCGGTCCAACTAAACAATGAAATCAACAAAGCACCAACAGAAACGCCCTCACTACTGAACCAAACGGAGGCTGAGCTCCAAGCCCTTTTCGACTTGTCCACTCAGAAGGTCAGCGGAGACTTCAGCCCAGTCTCCTCCAAATCCTCCCAGGACAAAAGCCAACTCAACAAGTCCAGTTCTAATAAAACCAAGGAGGCGATTAACAATAATATCGACTTTGATGACGACTGGGACAATGACGACATGCTCAACGATCCTTTTCTGCTAGCCCTAATGCAGAATCCCGACCAGGATTCTGGCCCGGTCCGGCATTCCCCTCAGACCAATCTACGGGACTTATGTCCCAAAGTCAAACCCACTACAAGAAGCACTTTTAAGTTGGAGTCCAACCCTCACTTCCAAATATCTGTTCAACCCAACCTAGAAATATCCAAGAAGAAGATTCACGACTGTAAATGGGACGACAGGGACGACGATGCGCTCTTCTACCAGGCGTGCGACAGCGTGGAAAAGCTCTCCCAACCTGCAACCACGCCTCTGCCCATCAACCAAACAATGCCCACTAACAGAAAGTCACCTGGCACCTTCATGCGTTCCAGTTCGTTACCGGGCGAAACTTTGAGAGTCCATCAAGGACAGAATGCTCAAGTGTCCAATAGTGTCCCGGTAGGAGGCCACATGAAAAGTGGGCGTGAACCTTCGCAGGTGGCCTTCAAGAGGAGTGTATGCCACACGGTGAAGAGCAACAAAGGTAGGTCAGGTGCACACAGTGCTGCTCGCATATCAGGAAAAAAAAAAAACTCAACTACTTAACAAAAAACAATCAATATGGTTATATATATTAAATTCTTATTAGTTCCTTTTCCTTTCTTTGCTCTTCTCCGCAGTGTTTGTCACCAGCCCAATGGCGGGCAAGTGCTCAGCAGCTGAAATAGAACACAAGAGGCAAGAAGCTTTGGCTAGGAGGCGGCAGAGGATGCAGAGCGCGGTGAAACCATAGAGAAGAAAACACACCCTGGACTCCATCATGCTGCTGTTGAAAAACCTGACAAGTTAAAGAATTTTGTGTGTGTGTCATCTGTTTTTGAAATTTTTTAGTTAGTACCTGACAAGTGCGTCAAATACCTCAACACTTTCATACATGTCTTTGGTTTATTGAAATAGTATTGGATAATAGTGGGATGTATTTGAGTGTAACCAAACTAGACACTTTTTTTTTTTGCACATCTCTAAGTTTTCTGTGTACGGTTTGAAGGAGTCTTCTGACTGTATATAAGTGACTGAGAAATAAATCTCTTTGTTTTGCTATGCTGTTTTTTGTTTGTTTCTTTCTTTTGTCCATTTTCAAACAATTTCAGAAAATACATTACAGTATTTCTGAAATATGCACTTTTTTTTTTTTAACTTTTTCCAGGAATATTCTATTCCCTACCAAAAAAACAACAAAGTATATCACTTTTTCTTTACAAGAATATGCAAATAATAAAAACACAAATTTGGCCGGATCTGCACATTTCCCCAAATATTATGAATATTATGACACTAATGTCTTGCACGGTCATTTAGAGTAGTTTACTTTAGCGCTGCAATCTGTATGTTATAATAGCGGACATTCCAATTGAAAAACACCACAACAAGGTATCCATGAAGACAAACCAAAACAAGTCCACGCACTGGTTGACTTTTTCCACTTGGATCTTGTACGTTTCATGACCTGAGCTTCTTCATCTGTTTTGCATGATTTCCTTGTGTCAGTGATGGCACGCCTAAGGCATCTTGCAGATGTTGCTTTTGTGGAGGTGTTGGTGTTTCCACGACCGCACCTGATTTTATTTCCCCTCTGTTGACAGGCCCGAGTGCACATTTAGTTTTTGAGAATGAGGAATTATTTTTAATACGACGTATAATTTGTGCTCAGCTGCTGGGCCGAGAGCACAATGTTGGCCCTTGTGGTCCCTACAGGCCTCCATAGTCTTGTTTGGAGTATTAAATCTTCTTCCAAATCCTGTTTTATAAATCACACTGCTGAGAAAATTGCCACATCATGAAAAGGCTTTTGGTTTTATGAAAGCCATTATGCTTTTTTTCTGATGAAGCCCACAGGTGTGCGGAGAAGGCGCACTGTGTCATTCGCCTAGAGGTCATCGGCAACATTATCTGCTCTTGGAGTAACTAGAACTAGGAGAAGAGATTGTAGTGTGTGAGAGGAGAGCACACACAAACACAATTGCGGAGAGAGGAAACTGATGTCGTTAACCAGGTGGTCATAATGGATGTTATCTGCTTGAGTACTGACTAGAACTAGGATAAGAGATCATATGCATAGCATGTAAGCAGGATGCATACAAGTATTGTTTTTGAAGAAAGGTAGCTGATATCATTCACAAGGAGGTCAGGGGTGAAGTTGGATATAATCACTATTCCTAGTTCTAGTCATTATTCGAGCAGACAACATCATTAATGACGTCCTGGTGAGTGCCATGCGCTTTTGCTCTCAGGAACTGTGTCCCTGTACTTTCTCATCAGTCTATGCATGTACGCTATGATCTCTTCTCCGAGTTCTAGTCAGTACTCGATCAGATGACATCACAAATGGCCTCCGGGTGAGTTACTCAAGCTTCCTTTCTCTTCAACATTTGTATATATTCTTCTTTCACAAAATGGGCTCTTTGCACAAATCTACTCCTTCCTGAACTCAATACCACTTCTTCATTTCCTGTCTTTCATGATTGGACAAACTGATTAATCCAGGTGTGTCTGGCCATTGTTGTTGTGGTTACTGAGGTCAGGCACACCTGGATTAATCAGTTTGTCCAATCATGAAAGACAGGAAATAAAGGAGTGATAATGAGTTCAGGAAGTAGTGGATTTGGACAATGAGCCTATTGCACACTATGATCTCTTCTCCAAGTTCTAGTCAGTACATAAACATTGTTAATGACCACCTGGTAAGTGATATCAGCTTCCAATGTTTTGTATGCATCATCCTCACATGTCATTAAAACAGAATATGATTTTGTCTCCTAGTTCTAGTCAGTACTCGGGCAGATAATGTCACCAATATTGCATGACAGCTTACTGATAACTTTCTGGTTAGTGACATCAGCTTCCATTCTCCAAAATTGTGTATGCATCCTCCTTCCATGCCATGCACGCACACACTGTTATCCCTGTTCCTAGTTCTAGTCAACACATAAGGACATAATGTCATGAGCGACCAGCATGCCGCAGGATGGTCTAATGACCTCCTGCTGAATGACTTCAGCTTTCTTTCTCCACAAACACATTTGTATGCATTCTCCTCATGTTATTCACATACACTGTGATCTCTACTCCTAGTTCTAGTCAGTACATTCTCCTCATGTTTAGCACAGACACACGTTTGCACAGGCGAGCGGCAGCAAGCTGTCAGCGGTGTTAAATGACCTGTGACCATTTTCACGACGCGTGTCATTAGGCAGCTTTAGATTTGTTTCAACAGAGCTTCACCTGTGGGCTCCATTCACGGGCCGCCAGGTATGACGACCCCCCCCCCCCCACTCCCCCAACCCGCTATCCCACAATCCTCTCGCAAAATTCCCCTGCTCACATCCCCCCTCTAAAAAAACACCTCCACCCCTCCCTCCTTGTGGAAAGTAGTAAAAACAGGTTGCATTTTGTGTTTATAACATACCGACATTTATCTTAATGGCGCAATGTCAGGTTTGTTTTGTTTGTCCAAGTAGCTAATGTGACTAACAAGAAGTTAGTTTTTTTAAAAGGGAGACTTGTCACGGTGTGGTCACGGAGCGGCGTGGTGTCTGTCGGCGTGTGAAGTGGAGGACCCAAAATGCAGGGAGGCAGGAGAACCACAGCAGGAGTGCGAAACTGCCGTGCTTTATTTTACAGAAAACACTAACCAGGGTACTGGTTAATGCTAACTAAACAACAAACTGAAAAAATACAAAATCAAAATGACAGACAGAACTCCGGGGGTGACCGTGACAAGCGGCAATGATCCCACCCCGACTGATCACCACCCGGGAATTAAATACACTCACACTAATTGGGTAACTAGCCACACCTGGGGCCAGGCATAAGTGGCTGAGGAAGGGCTGGAACCCACTCAGGACCAATCGGGACTGTTGGAAATCATTTCTTTGATTTCTGCGTGTTCAAATAAATTCAAAGTTGAAATCTGTGAACAAGTTTGCCAGCTTTATTTCAGATTCTGAAAGCCACTTGGAGCTACTGCTCAATCATCGCAGCTCACCCACAAATGTGTTCTTCTCAAAGTTCATGCATGCATATATACAGAAATTGTTCCCTCCCCCTTCATTGACAAAGAAAGTACCTTTTGGTCTCTTCTCAACATGTGACATTTTCCTGTCAAAACAAGTCTACACACCCCCTCTCTTATCTCTTCCTCAAGGATGTGGGCAACTTGCCCACACCACCTCCCTGCACCAGAGATTCCCCATAAAACTCCACACAGAGCACAGCCCCCCCTTTGATCTTGTCCTGTCAGCAGAGTGAAATACAATCAGGCCATCTCCCATTGAGTTCTTTCAGTCCTTAACAGATGTGAGGTAAACAATTGGCTTCCTAGATAAACTATTGAACTCTGTAGAGCTTTGCACCAGAGATTCCCGCATACCTGCCTTGTGGATTCCGACACCTCACTTCCTTAGGGGGAAAAACAGACCACATTCTTCTACCATATGGGAACAGTTTTACATATCTAACTAAAATCAAAAACACATTGAAGAATATATATGTAAAACAGAAAAACAATGTTAATAATTCTAACAGGACCCTCAACCAAAACCAGATCTTCCCAGACATGACAAGACTTACGTCTAATGTTTACCTCACTCGTGACATATTGAAAAAGTATTTAGCACATACCCCAAACTCACAAATTTTTCAGTATCCCATAAAATTCCTTCCACATTTCTCAACTGATTTAAACTATTCCAACTTTAAACTGTTAAGCTCATTATTGGGACTTCTACAGAACAATTTTTCCACATTACGCATCTTCCAACTTTATTCAGCATTAAAAAAATGTCAAGACAAAATTCATTCCTAATCAGGAAATTTGCACTTTCTAATCGGTTGCTATTTTGCTACATGCTAGCATACCTACTGTTAGCATGTTTAAGCAATTCTCATTAGAAGTAGTGGATAAATACGGGGCTCACAGGCAAAAAGAATAAACATTTTAGACCATCTCTTAAAATTAAAAGCAGATATTTGTCTCCTTCAAAAAACCCACCTACAAAAATCTGAAGAAAAATTACTTAGTGATAAGAATTTTAGTCAAGTGTACTCTGCCCCTTATAACAGTAGACAAAGAGGAGTCTGTATACTTACTTACTCTAAATAATACAGTAACAGACCCAGAGGGCCGATACATTATTATTCAGGTGACTATATTTAATAAAACATATACATTTGGTAATTTATATGCCCCTAATAATGATGATCTGGCCTTTTTCCATGAATTTTTCTCTCAGCTGTGTGATTTAGCAGCGAACTCTACTATTATTATTGGAGGAGACTTTAACACAGTCTTAAATCCATTAATAGATCGTTCTAATAATACATGTATAAGGCAATTACAATCTACTAAAGTAATAGGGGAATATATGGATGATTTCGGCCTCGTCGACAGCTGGAGACTTAAAAACCTAACTAAGAAGGAATTTACCTTATTTTCCGCTGTGCACCGGTCTTTTTCAAGAATTGTTTTCTTACAAATAATTTTATTACTGATAAAATTGTTACAAAAATACATCCTATTATTATTAGCGACCATGCACCAGTCTCCCCTACCCTACAAGTTGAGTATACCTTTAAACCACCCCCGACATGGCGTTTTAACATCTCACATGACGCAGAGTTTGAAAAAATTATAAGAAGAGAGTGGGCAGACTTTTGGGAAATAAATGACTCTCCAGACTTATCTCCATCTCTTCTCTGGGAAGCTGGGAAAGCGGTAATTAGAGGTAAAATTATATCATATTCATCTTATTAAAAAAAACAGGATAAAAAATTTGAAAATGACTTGGAAGATAAAATTAAACAACTGACGGATGAGTACGCAATAAACCCAAATAACCAAATATGGACTGACTTACAAAATACAATAATCTAAAAAGACAGAGTTTATAATACAACAATTGAGATACAACAACTTTGAATATAATAACAAATCAGGTAAATTTCTTGCAAAACAACTTCAACGCAATCGGGAAAAATCTCTTATAACTGTTATTAAAGGGACAACTGGTGAATGCACACAATCACCAGAAGAAATTAATCAAATTTTTTATAACTATTATTGCAACCTATACTCAGAAACTAACAAGCCTAACCCTGAGCATATTCAGGCATTCCTCAGTAGCTTAAATATACCTCAGTTAACTGCTGAATATAAAGATATGTTAGATCCGCCACTTACTATAAACGAGCTGTACAGTGCTCTAGATAGTGTTGTGGAGTATATATTTTCCTCCGCGTGTTCGTTTTCTTTCCGGTTGTGAGAATGTTGGTTATCTGAATACAGGCTGGAGATCGATGAACAGTTCCTTCAAAGCTTTTATTTCTACAGAATATTCCGGGCACAAGTGAGTTACAGACAATGGCCGTAGCCTCTCACAAGTGCGAAGATTACAGAGGACTTACAATATTCTTATACTATCTTGAAGGGCGGTACCACACAGTTTCCAGTAAACAGTTCACAAAGTTGACTGGGCATGAGATAAAACTCAAGGACATCATTCAAACACAGAACAAAGCTCTACTGAGGAAATGAGGAAATTAAAACAGTTATGACTAAATATGGATTTGAATTAGATTTTTCAATTGTTTCTGAGATGGAATACATTTACCTTCTTTCCGCCATATACCTGCTTCTTCTTTTTGTCCTCCTTTGGACATCCACACACTCTTTTCTTCTGGACTTGCTTTTTCCTGCCACAACTTAACTGTTTCTACTATCACCTCCTGTGGATTGTCACATTCAGACTCACTTACAGTTAGTTGGAGTGTAGGTCGGTACCCCGCAACCTTTTTTGCTGCTCGATTTGCTGATTCGTTTCCTGCTGATACAAAATCATTAGTTCGAGAGTGACCTTTACATTTTATTACTGCCACCGCTGTTGGGAGCATTAAAGCATCTCGCAATTTAAGAATATCATCCTGATGTTTAATGGGTGTACAGGTTGCAGTTTGGAAATCGTTTCGCTACCATTCTTTTAATGCAACTTGAACTGTCATGTGTGCATACGCCGAATCTGTGTAAATATTTACTGACTAGTTTTCTGCCAATCTGAGAGCTGCTGTCAATGCCAAAATTTCAGCTCTTTGTGCTGACTGAGAGCCTAAAATTCTTGCTGCTTGGACTTCTTCAAAACCTGTTTCTGTGGGTTGGGTTACTGCCAATCCAGATTGTAGGCCATCGTTGCCTTTGAAGCAACATCCATCTGCGAAAAGGATCAAGTCCGGGTTGTCAATAGGTGTCGCAAATTGGGTGTCTTTGCTCGTATTTTTCCAATGGAGTTGATGCATACAGACAAACTTGTCGACTTCCTCCTTCCCCCTTCTGATAAAGGGCAGCAGAAACACTGCTGACCTTTTCAGACACGTCAAGATAGAACATGCGACTGTAATCAGGAATCGCAAGAGCTGCAGCAGTGGAAAGATGCGGTTTCAAGGAGATGAAGAGCAAAGACTCGGTGGCTTCAAGATAAGAAGTTTCAGATGGAGCTGCCAGCAAGAGGTCATCCACATACTGCACCAGGAGAACACCAGGGGGCAGTTCAAGTGTAGACAGCAACTGGCAAAGACAGTCGTTGAAGAGTCAAGGTGAAAGGACAAAGCCTTGAGGCAGGCGATTGTAGGAGTAGCAAACACCATTCCAAGTGAAAGCAAAAAATTGAAAGAAAGCATTAGCCAGGTCAATGCAAGTGAAATGAGTGTGGGTTGATATAATTTGGGACAATGCCGAGTGAGGGTTCGGGACAGACAAAGTAGGAGTTAAGACGGCCGCATTAATCGCTCGCAGGTCATGGACCATGCGAAACTTTCCAGTATCTTTCTTCTCAACGGGTAAAATAGGCGTGTTATAATCAGAGCCGGGAATTTCACACAACACTCCTGCTTTGAGCAAACCATCAATTGTTTCCGAAATGCCAATCATCCCAGCCTCTTCTACAGAGTATTGGGGAACATATATTTGTCCTGGTTTCATCTGAAACACAACAGGTGAGACGTTACAGAGACAAACATCAGTGGGATCCATGGACCACAGCGATGTGGGAAAGAATTCAAGAAGGGAACCAGCAAAATCGCTGTCGGTTGTTTCACGTCCATGGTGCCTATCCACCCAGACGCTTGAGGTCGCTGTCTGCAATCGCGGGCCCAATGACCAGGCCGTCCACAATTGAAGCACATGTTAGGTCACCCAGGGGGCGCACCTTGACCCATGAATGAACCTGCTTGATACATCATGCACTCGGAATCGACAGAGGGAGATGAGATCACAGCAAGAGTTGTTTCTTCCTTAGACTCTTTTTCTTTAGCATGTCTCCTCAAATGATGTTTAAGATGTGACAACCACCGGTCAACCTCAGCACCGGGAAGATCCGGATTGGCCTTCATGGCCTGTGCCACAGACTTGGGAACGCCCTGCAAAATGGCTGCTCGGAACACTTGCGAATGCAAGGTGGAGGCCGTAGGGGTGTGTCCTGTTTTCAGAGTGTAATCAGTGAGGGCACGATCAACAAAAGCCGCGGCCTCCTCATCTGCTTTGGGAGCGAACACCAGATCTGGAATGACACACTCAGGGAGGGGAAACAAAGGTCTAAGGCTATAGACAAGGTAAAATAATTTTCTCGCATAAGAGCCTAATTATCAGGGAGAGAGAAAAAAAATAAAAAATAATTACCTACATTTTATTACATAATTGTATAAAAAGAACACGGATATCACCTGATATTAACATTTGTCCCATAACCGCTCTCTGCACTGCTTGAAGCCAATTGGCACCACCAGATTGCATAGGCGGAAGTTTCTGCTTCAAAACACTCACATCAGTGGGAGAGAAAGGTTTGTAAAACATAGCAGAGTTACCAGTGGACGGGTCAACTTTAGCCAACATGAGTGCCTGCAAGATTTGGGAATGAGTCACAGGCCGATGAGGAGGAAAAGCTGGACCTTTGGAAGATTCCTCTGGTTCGGTCCAGAACGGAGTCAGGGTGGGCACCTGAAAGATTCTGGACATGACACTTTAATTCTGCTACTTGATTCTGTAACTGAGCAATTTACAACCTGTTTTTCACTTCCTCATTCGAAGGGCCTCGAGCTGCGTGTTCCGCAGCGCCATTTCCACAACTTTCTTATCATTCTCTCTCACCCTCCCTTTTGGAGACAACCAATATTTTTTTTTTCAATTTTAGAGCCGCCGCTCTTTTAACACAAGCTTTTTTCCGTTTCTCTCATTAATGTCACCAAACACGCAGTTGAAGAAGGAAACCATCCATTCTCGCAACACTTCTCATCCACTCCCTTTTTTTTCTTTTTTTTATCTGTTCTCTCTCACTCCCCCCCTTCTCTCTTCTCACCCCCCCCCTTCTCTCTCTCACCCCCCCCCCCCCGTTCCCTCTCTCACTCACATGCATTCATGATTTACTCACCTAGCACACTTATTCAGAATGGTTTGGTATTTGCCGCAAAACGAACCATTCACTTTCCCTATCAAACTCTCCCTTCATTTTGTTTTCATTTATTTACTTCCTTCCTTATTTATTTATTATTATTATTTATTATTTTATTTTAGTTACTTCATTAACGTCTTTTGTGGTACCACAGTTTCACATAGGCCTTCTCTTTTTCCTTATTCAAAGACACTTGCTTATTCCCAAACAAAAGTGTCCGAGCCTTAATTTCTCAGAAGTGGTCGAACTATTCCTCTTAATTCAAAAGCACTTGACTAGGACCAAACAAAAGCACTCAAACCCTAATTTATCAAAACCACTCAAACTTCGTATTCTCTTATTTCTCTTCACTCAGTTATTTCTTATGCGCTTATTTATTTGTAACGTTACCCCATAAACAAGGACTTCAGTTTCTAAGAATAAAAATAGAATGAAACAACCTCGTATATTTAATGTCTTAGTAAAATCCAAAAACAAGGATTTCTTGTTTCTAGGATTCCGTAATGGAACAAAACAACCTTGTGTTTTAGATTTACTAATATCTGTTCACTTAGATCTCATATACAATTTAGTTACAAATTAAATGACATGAAAACAGGTCTCGGAGTGGTCAACACACAGAAAATCAACTAGGAGGATAAATGTCCTCTTACCCTTAATTACTTTGGAGCCAGATGATCTGTCTGCTGACCAACACCTCAGCCCGAAATCACGTCGGGGTCACCAATTGTTGTGGAGTAGATCTTTTCCTCCGCGTGTTCGTTTTCTTTCGGGTAGTGAGAATATTGGTTATCTGAATACAGGCTGGAGATTGATGAACAGTTCCTTCAAAGCTTTTATTTCTACAGAATATTCCTGGCACAAGTGAGTTACAGACAATGGCTGTAGCCTCTCACAAGTGCGAAGATTACAGAGGACAATATTCTTATACTATCTTGAAGGGCGGTACCACACAGTTTCCAGTAAACAGTTCACAAAGTTGACCGGACATGAGATAAAACTCAAGGACATCATTCAAACACAGAACAAAGCCCATTTGAGGAATAGAGGAGGTTATTCAGTCATGACTGCACCTGGCAGAAATTGCAATAACACTCACAAGGATACATCCGCAGAACAAAGCTCTACTGAGGAAATTATGACTAAATCTGGGCAGAAGATACACTTCAATAGTATGCCTAACGGCAGAGCACCTGGCCCGGATGGTTATCCGGCTATATTTTTTAAGCACTTCTGGTTAATGCTTGCTCCATTATTCTTAAGAGTAGTAACAGAAATTAAAACTAATGATTACATACGCCCACACATGAATACAGCAGCAATTAAACTTTTATTAAAGCCAGAAAAAGACCCAACCCTTCCATCAAGTTACCGTCCGATTTCACTTATTAACACTGATATTAAAATTATCGCTAAGGCTTTCACATCTAGACTAGAAACAGTAATCTTGACAATCATCCATAGCGACTAAACAGGCTTTATTAAAGGTCGTCACTCTACTAATATTAGGAGGCTCTTTAACCTTATTAGCATGTCAGAGCGGCATGATAAAAAGGCAGTTATTATATCGTGGGATGCAGAAAAAGCTTTCGACAAAGTTAACTGGTCCTTCCTCTTTGCTGTTTTAAATAAATTTGGCTTTGGGAAGTAATTTATTCACTGGGTGTCAGTATTATATGATTCTCCTAAAGCTACAGTTACTACCGCTTGCATTAGCTATACGCCAGGAAAGAAGGATTCAAGGAATTCACTCTGGGGTAACAGAACACAAAATTAATCTATATGCTGATAATATTTTACTTTATTTAGAAAAGCCTGCTATTTCGTTAGGGGAAGTATTTAACTTAATAACTAAATTCTCAAATTTTTCAGATTATTCTATTAACTGGACTACCTATTACAAAAAAATCATGGAACCCTGCAAGCCAGGACCCACACTACTCATTTCCTATAGGTAATTTTAAATACTTAGGCTTAAAAATCTCACCTAAATTAACTGAATTAATTCATTTAAACTTTACTCCACTTCTGGATAGCATTTATAGTGACTTGGAGCGCTGGAATAATCTTCCCATTTCTTTAATAGGATGAATAGCCACCATTAAAATGAAAGTTTTACCCAAAATAAATTGTTCTCAATGATTCCATTTAAACCTATGTCTAATTGGTTCAAGTTGTTGGACTCGGCCGTTACAAATTTTTACTGGAATAAAAAAAAGCAAAGATTAGTCTATCTCCTCTTCAGAAAAGTAAATCCAAAGGAGGTCTAGAGGCACCAAATTGTATGCACTGCTATATAGCTAACTAGCTATAATATATCATTCTATGGGCACAACCCAGTAGAGATACTAACTGTTGGCTGGAACTAAAACAGAAAGATTGTAATAACCTCAGACTTTTAGATTGACTCTTTATTACAACATCGATTAGCGACACAATTGTTTTAAAACCCCAATAATTTCCACTACCCTGACTGCATGGTGGAAGGCACTAGAAATTACAAAAGCCCAAGTGGAGCCCTCCGGGCTTTCTCCCCTATGGCATAACCCCGACTTTCAACTTAACAACCAATCATTTTATTTAGGTGTGTGGGAGCAGAAAGGAATTACACATCTCCACCATCTCTTCTCAGATAACATGTTTATTTCATATACATCCTTGCTCCAAAAATACAAAATTAAAAACTGACATTTTTTACATGATCTGCAAGTTAAAAGTATGATAAAGAAACAAATTCCAACACTTCGAGGTATGCTCCAACGGCCTGTTTTAGCTAAAGATATTGCCAAGCTTTCTATGACAACAACAAAAAACCTCTCAAAAATATATGTTACTTTCGTATACTGATAAAATGTCTTTACCCATCTCGAAATGGGAGACAGACTTGTCTATAGCTCCGGAATCTGACTTTTGGATTCAAGTTTGTGAAAACGTTTTTAAAATGACAAAACACACAAATTGACAACTTATCCAATATAAAATTATTCATAGAACATACATTACTCAATATATGATGAAGAAAATGGGACTCTCAGACTCCGACATTTGTCTCCAGTGTGTACCAAACACTACAGGCACCTATTTCCATGCTTTAAGGTTATGCACTCACTCCGGTTATGTATTTCTGGACTAAAGTCTTAGAAAAACTTTCCTTTATCTTTGACTGTAGGATACCTTTATCTCCAAACTTGTGTTTGCTAGGTGACCTAACAACAACTGATTTACCACGTAAACAATTTCAATCTACACTTGTAGCCCTTACTATCGCGAAAAAAACAATTCTTGTTAACTGGAAAAATAAACAAACTCTGAATATCGACCAATGGTCTAACCTCCTCATAAATCACATTTTAATGGAAAAAATATCTGCCTCGAATAAAAACCAAATAACAAAATTTATAGAAACATGGTCTACGTATATAGAATCTTTTAATCTAAATCTGGTTACTTAATTCTGCCTGTTAGCGAGAGCCACCACATTGCGATAACTTACATTGCTGTTTCTGTATTTGGCAATATGTAACTAATGGTTGTGTTTTTATAATCAGGAACTCAGTTGCTGCCAGCAGGATCGAGCAGACTACATCAAATGACACTTTACAGTCAACTCCTCAAGATTCCCTTCCAATGGGCACTAAGGGTTAATATTCGGAATCACTGCATGCCAGTGGGTTAACTCTATAGGTGCTGTCCCCCCTGGCTGAGCGTGGGCGGCTCTGCCCCTCTGTTGGCTGCTGGGTGGCGGCTGCGTCTTGGCTGTTCTCTGGGTCTCTTGGGGGGTGCTGCGTTGCGGTGCTCTCCCTAGTGTCCAGGGTGGCGCCTCGCTCCTCTTAACTCACTGCACTAGTTTTGCACAATACACTTTGTTAATAGATATAGAGGAAACATAATCACACACTTTGGGGGGTTAGGGTGGAGACACCGTCTTCGCCCTACAACTCCCCTCCATTTTTATGCACCCCACAACTGGGGGGGTCGGGGGGGGTGCATCGGTTGGGGCAGACCGCAGTATTAAGCAGTGCTGCAGGCCTCTATCCGTATCCCCGCCGCGCCCTCCCTATTTATTATTTTTTTTAAGGCACCACATACACTCACTGACATGTCCGGGAGGCAGGTGGATCAGAGCAGGGGGATATAATTTCCCTCTGCTCCATCTCACTGGCCCCTCTCCGGCACTGATGCCTGGGTACGGGAGGTCTCCGGGGTTTGGGTGTCGGGGTTTGGGGGGCTAGCGGTTGGTGGGGGTGGGGTCGGGGGCGGATCCTTGGTTGGGGGAGGGGGGTACGGTTGGCTGGGTGGGGGGGTGCTTGGGGTGGGGGAATGTCTGGGGGTTTGGGGGCCTGGGGGCGGCTGGGGCTGGGTTGTGGTGGGTGGCGGGGTGGATGGGGGGAGCGGGGGCTGTGGGCCGGTGGGGTGCCTGGCGGGCCTGCCGTTCCCCGTTCTGCTGCGTTGGGCTGGGGGCATGGGCCGTTGTGGGGTGGGGGGCGCTCCTGGCTCCTGGGTTTGCTCTCCGGCCGGTGGCCCCTGCGGGGCCCAGGGGTTGTGCCTTGGCGCTGCCGTGGCCTGGGGAACCCTGGGGGGTTGTGCTTGCTCTGTCCTGGCCGGGGTCGACGGCTCCCCTTTTTGGTGGAGGTTTTCATTCATGCCAGATCCACCACACCAGCATTCTAATTCAAACACAATCTGCTTCTTCCTCTGGTCGTTGAATCGGTGGAAGCTGATGTCTGTGGATCTCACTCTGCTTCATCTATCCTTCCTTCCTTTCCTCAGTCTCTCCTTTGGTCTGTTGAGGTCTCCCTAATTTGTTGGAATTTAGATGTTTTTGGGGTTGGTAAAAGACTCTGGTTGGTAACCCGGTGGGTAGTAGGTGATGTCTGGTCGGTGCTGGATTTCACTTTCCTTTCTTTTCTTTGATCCTCCCTCGGGTCTCCTGACAACCTCACGACTCTATCTGGATTCTGAAGTATTCGGTTTAGGTGAACGGTATGGGATTTTTAATAGGTTTTAGGTGAATTAATGAGTACACACTCACATGCACGCACAGATGCACGCGCACATACTCACGCGCATACAAAATAAAAAATAAATAAATAAAAAAGAGAGAGAGAAATGATGATGACATGTCGAATCGGTAAAATTACCGAATGAACAACACTGAGCTCTCTCAAAAAAACAAACAAAAAGTGGATAAATACGGGGCAAGAGGTAAAATCCTCATTGTTGGCACTATTGTTAACTAATCAATTCAGCATTCTTACAATTTTCAATTGCCACATTCTACATTTTACTTCATTTCGATTACAATTCTATGACATTTCAGTTCAACGTCAGGTGGTTACTTCATATTTTCAATTAGTCTACAATCTTGTGTTCTATACTCTAAAAAGAGAATTGATGAACCAATTTAAGATTACAAATTTAATTGTTGACCAAGTTGAGTTCATTAAACTTAACAGTGTTTCCCACACCATGTTAATACTTGGGCGGGCCACCCAAGTAAATTGGCCACCACCCAAGACATTTTCAAGAAAATGTATTTAAAATATATTTTAAAAGAAAAAAAACATGTCGCAACAGGATATACCGCATGTGACGTTAGTTTGCCATAACTCACTTGTGAATCGTGAGGATAGAGGAGACGTAGTAACGAGACTGAGACCCACCTCCCGTCTGACCTGCCTCCCATCACCACCGCCGGAGTCCACCCACCCAAGTAGATTTCAAATCTGTGGGAAACACTGCTTAATGTGTTCACTTTGGACTAACTTAATTCAAGGGATTTTGGATTAATTTACTTCAAGTTAATTAAAGTAGCAGCATTTTGGAAACACTGGAGATTCTTCAGGGACGTGCTGGAGTGGCATGATACAACAGAGGTTATTAGTTAGGAGGAGGAGGAAAAACATTATATTTATGTTGCTGACACAACATTGTAATTTACATGTCGTTAACGGTGCAAATGTCTGGCGAGTAAGTCATGTGAAGGTCAACGTCACCCAGACGAAAGCGATAAGACAGACATGTTAAAAAAGAAAAAAACAAACCTTGTTATTCCAAACTAAATCACGACTTTGGAATAGGAGGGGAGTAGCAGCAAAACATTGCTTTAGAAAGGATTTACGAGTCCGAGTCAACCCGCGCAACAGTTTCACCAAATCGCGGCGGGGATTTTTCGAGAGCGAGCAATCCCGTTTTGATGCGCAGTAACGGCCATGCTTTATTAAGCGTACTGATAAGGCGACGTCAATGAGCTCGTGCGCGGCCAACAAGCATTCCTGCAGCTTATATCTGCCAACATCTTTGCGCTACAATGGCTTTGGCCTTACTGCCGCCCCTGAGTTCCATGAACCCCCGCGCCCCCCAACACACACACCACTCCCTTGGCCTTAAATAGTCAGTGTGGGATGTAATGGTGTGTTGACAGCTTTAGGCTGAGGTCATTTGGTTGCTCTACAGTGACATGTCCAAGCTTCCCAGAGAGAACAAATGCGCAGCAGATGCCGACGAGCTGACTGATTAACTAACTACAGCCTTAAAATGAAATCTCGGAATCATTTCACGAAAATCATATTTCCAATTTAAAGCGATTTTGTTTGCCCTTTTTTTTGCCTGATATCAAGCAACTAATTCTGGCTCTTAATTTTCCAACTCCTTGAAATTATGATCGTTGATCATAAATCTACTTCTAATCAAAATGGCTGACTTAATTTTCAATGTCAGGCATGGATCTTAAAGACTTTTTCATGTGTCCTGTCATGATAAACTAGGTGATTTGGTGCCCTAGGCGAAAGTGTAGATTGCATTTACAGATTCACTGTAAACAGCAGCAGCAGGTCAGATTCAGGGTGCCAGGTCATGATCTCATATTTATTCAGACTAGAAATCATAAAAAAAAAAAAACATTATTATATAAAATATATATGCGGTATAATACAACATATATAAATAATGTGATGCAATAATGTAAAATAAATAAAATATATATGCTCTATAACATTTTGTAGCATCCTCGTTTGAGATAAAGGTGGTCTCTCCAACTGATGGTTCACAACTTTTATTAAACTTTCCTTTGAGTGAACACACTGTAAGAGTCGTTGGACTCGGCCGTTACAAAATTCTACTGGAATAAAAAAAAAGAAGAAGCAAATATTAGTCTACTCTTCAGTAAAGCAAATCCAAAGGAGGTCTAGAGGCACCAAATTGTATGCACTACAATATAGCTAACCAGCTACAATATATCATTCTATGGACACAACCAAACAGAGATACCAACTGTTGCCTGGAACTAGAACAGAAGGATTGTAACAACCTCAAACTTTTAGATTTACTCTGTATTACAACATAGATTAAGCGACACAATTGTTTAAAAAAAACAATAATTTCTGCCACCCTGACCGCCTGGTGGTCCGCCTCCCTGTTCCGTCTCCCTCGTCACCCTTCCTCCTCCTCCCCCCTCTTTCTGCTACCCTGCCGCCGCCCCTTGCCCTTCTTGTCAATATATATGCGGTATAATACAACATATATAAATAATGTGATGCAATAATGTAAAATAAATAAAATATATATGCTCTATAACATTTTGTAGCATCCTCGTTTGAGATAAAGGTGGTCTCTCCAACTGATGGTTCACAACTTTTATTAAACTTTCCTTTGAGTGAACACACTGTAAGAGCTACAATACAAATAAACAAAAATTGCCATTAATAACTCAAACGGTATATTTTGTGTATCCTTTTACCGTATTTAAGCCATATACTAGGGTGACCATATTCCCATTTTCATAAAAAGAGGACACTTGCACCGGCCTTGAAATTGTGGTACCAGTCACAGTTACACAGTGTACTTTACCTCCTATTAGTCACGCAATGCCAACCGGACATTTTCATGAATTTATAAAAAACCCGGACACCCCAACAAGACGTAAGAAAATTTACACATTTGGTCACCCTACCATATACTATAAATTAATTGCCTTAAATGATTACCTTTTATAGCCTTGACAATCTCTTGAGTACAATTTATATTGTAAATAAACATTTAAACCTTGCCTGTTGCCTTTATAAATACCTTAAAACAAAAATAAACCATACAGAAATGCAGATTCTTAGTCAATAAAACAGAATCTTGAGCAATAGCATTGCTAAATATTTACCAAGGAGCGTTAGCACACTCCAGTGGACGAAAACGGTAACGTTTTACTGTGCAGTAAATTACACAATTAAACATGAAATATAGCAACATTAGTTAAACAATGAAACATTGCTCCAATACGAACCTCGTTCCCTTCTCAGCCAGGTGCTAAAGAATCGTTCACTGAATTAGTTGTAAACTTCAGTTTTCGCTGATTTCCTGTGGCACGCACACGTCTTTTCTGCACTTGGAAGACGACGCTACAAAGTGCGTCGGTTACTTACGTCAGTTCCTACCGGTTTATGAGACCTTTTCCTGTATCCTTCAAAAAAATATATATATATATATATTATAATAGCACAATAAAACAACGCAATTCTGCAATAGAAAAATGCAAAAACTAAAATAATAGCAGGGTAATTTACATATTTTATTTTAGAAAACCTGGGGGGGGGGGAAAAAATCTTCTTTTTTTTTGCCCTGCAATTTAGCGCCCCCCTCCACTAGATGGCGCCCTAGCCGCCCTGTGATAAACATATCCAGCCAATTTCCCGTCAATTGGTGAATCTGATTTAAGGGGCTGATTTATTTTTTGACATTCCAGAGGGAGTCTCTGATATTGAAATGGCTGCTTTGAAACAAAATGGCCAACTTTTCATTTGATTCTGGGCATGGGTCCTTCATACTATTTCGCTCTGTTATGGTATACAAATGCACAAAATTTTGTGTCGATCTGTGAAACTGGTGTTTGGGGCTGATTCCTTTTCTAACTTTACAGGTAGTGAATTTTGAGAGCAAAATGGCTGCTTCAAACCAAAATAGCTGATTTGTGGGTCTATATTGTGGAGAGCTTGTGTTCTAGCTGCATCTCTGGTCCAGAGCTCAAAATCGCAGATCAAAATCGTGTAAAGGGTCTGAGTCGTCTGAGCAGATATTTCACTGTAACGTTGGCTTTAAGACAAGAAAGGCAAGAAGCAGCAATGAATAAATAAGCAGTGTTTGCAAGCACAATTCCTCTCAAAGGCAAATGGAGGCTCCCCAGTCAAATAAAATTAGGCGAGGCAAGTAAAGAAGCCGCTGCTGTGGGAGAAAAAGAAATTAAACATTTCCATCAAAGATTTTGCTCCCAGGACTGCAGAGTTTCTTTTGAAAATGTTGTTTTAAAACGGCTTCAAAAGTAAGCAAGTTGTGTGTGGGATTTGCTCAGCCTCAAACTCAACATTGTTCAGTTCTTACATTAATACTATTTAACCAATGAATGTTGGGCCCATACTGAAACAAAGAAAAAATCAGCTTGGAGATTAAAGTTGTGATCTCAAGAGGATTTTTTTCCTAAGAAAAAAGGGATTTCAGATAAGTGAATGTGCTACAAAATAAATAATTCATCACTTGTAATGTTACACCTCTTTCCTTAAAAAGTGAAAACAATATGTTCATAAGATTACAGCCATTTTCTCTAAAATACACAATTTCCTAAAAATATACTTCATTTGTGCATGATTATTATGTTTTTTTCTCAAAAATACACACAATACGTTTTCTTGAGTAATGGTTGATGTTTTCTTGAACATATTGTCATAAGATTTCTAAACGTTTTTCTCTTGAAAATACATGACTTCCTTTGTAAAATTAAGATTTATGACGTTTTTCTCCAAATATATTCTCGTAAATTTACAGTAGGCCTTTTTCTTTTGTAGGATTGCAATATTTTTAACAGTAAATAGGAGAAATTTGAATTTTGAAAGAGAATAAGTCACATACAATATATATATATGTGTGTGTGTGGGGGGGGGGGTGTGTGTGCGGGTGGGTGTGCATGTGTGTGTGCGTGCGTGTGGGGGGGTGCGTGTGTGTGTGTGGGGGGGGGGTGCGGGTGTGTGTGTGTGTGTGTGTGTGAAAGTGAAATCCAGCACCGACCAGACATCACCTACTACCCCCCGGGTTACCAACCAGAATCTTTCACCAACCCCAGAAACATCTAAATTCCAACAAATTAGGGAGACATCAAGAGACCAAAGGAAAGACTGGGGAAAGGAAGGAAGGATAGATGAAGCAGAGTGAGATCCACAGACATCAGCCTCCACCGATTCAACGACCAGAGGAAGAAGCAGATTGTGTTTGAATTTCGGTAGATGCTAGTGTGGTGGATCTGGCATGCATGAAAATCTCCACCAAAGAGGGGATCCATCGACCCCAGGCCGCGGCAGCGCCAAGGCACAACCCCCGGGCCCCACAGTGGCCACCGGCCGGAGAGCAAAACCAGGAGCCAGGAGAGCCCCCCACCCCAACACAGCCCGCGCCCCTAGCCCAACGCAGCAGAACGGGGCACGGCAGGCCCACCAGGCACCCCACCGGTGGTGCTACAATTACTACTAATGGGATTGTATATTTACTCTACAGAGAGGCTTCAAGACAGGAATGCCCATTGTCCCCTTTATTATTTGCGATATTTATTGAGCCGCTTGCATTAGCTATACACCAGAATAGAAGGATCCAAGGAATTCACTCCGGGGTAACAGGACATATCATTCGGGGAAGTATATAACATAATAACTAAATCCTTATCAGACTATTCTATTAACTACCTATTACAGAAAATTCTTTCTATAGGTAATTTAAAATACTTAGTCATTAAAATCTCACCAAAATAACTGATTTAATTCATTTAAACTTCACTCCACTTCTGGATAGCATTGACAGTGGCCAGGAGCGCTATAATAATCTTCCTATTTCTCTAATAGGATGAAAAGCCAGCATTAAATTGAGAGTTTTACCCAAAATAAAAATAAAATTCTCAATGATTCCATTCAAACCTACGTCTAACTGGTTCCAGTCGTTGGACTCGGCCGTTACAAAATTCTACTGGAATAAAAAAAAAGAAGAAGCAAATATTAGTCTACTCTTCAGTAAAGCAAATCCAAAGGAGGTCTAGAGGCACCAAATTTTATGCACTACAATATAGCTAACCAGCTACAATATATCATTCTATGGACACAACCAAACAGAGATACCAACTGTTGCCTGGAACTAGAACAGAAGGATTGTAACAACCTCAAACTTTTAGATTTACTCTGTATTACAACATAGATTAAGCGACACAATTGTTTAAAAAAAACAATAATTTCTTCCACCCTGACCGCCTGGTGGTCCGCCTCCCTGTTCCGCCTCCCTGTTCCGCCTCCCTGTTCCGTCTCCCTCGTCACCCTTCCTTCTCCTCCCCCCTCTTTCTGCTACCCTGCCGCCGCCCCTTGCCCTTCTTGTCATCTCCTCCCTTCGTTCCATCCCCCTCCCCTATCTGCCTTCCTCCCCCTCCCCTGGGCCGGGGGCTCCACCGCTGCTCCAGGTCTTGGGGCTCTGAGGGCCGGTTGGGCAGGTGTGTGTATTGCGTGGCCTGCCCCGCTCCAGTGAGCCTCCTGGCACCTCGAACGGGCCCCGGTATCCCGGGATCGATTCCTATCCATGCCTATCTGTCCTATCTTCATCTGCCTGCCGGGGTCTCGTTGGGGTGGGGTGGGGACGGGTGCGCTTTCTGCCCCCGCTGGGTTGGGAGAGGCCCCGCTGGTCGCTCCTCTTAACTCACTCCACTAGTTTTGCACAATACACTTTGTAAATAGACACACAGGGCACATAACACACTCCTTGCGGGGGTGGGGTAGGGTGGAGACACCGTCCTCGCCCTGCAACTCCCCTCCAATTTTAATGCACTCCACAACTAGGAGGGGCGGGTGAGTCGGGGTGGGGAGCCATCGCTTGGGGTAGACCGCAGTATTAAGCAGTGCTGCGGTCACCCATCTGTCCCCCCGCCTCGCCACCATGCCCCCCTATTTTTTTGATGCACCACATACACTCACCAACACATCTCTGGGAAGCAGGTGGATCGGAGCAGGGGGGATATAATTTCCCTCTGCTCCATCTCACCTGCTCCCAATTTTAATGCACCACACACACACGCGCATATTCACTGGGTGGGGTCACATCCACGGTGTAAGGGTAGAGTTCGGCAGTCGGCGAACTGGCGAACTCAGTAACAGGGTTAGTTTTCACTAGGCACTCCGGCGTGACGACCGGGGCCTTTCTCCGCCGGGCCTGGGGTTCGGGGGTGCCTCCTGTCTCCTGGTGCTCCCTTCCCCCCTTCCGTCCCACCACGCGGCTGGAGTGGGATGGGCGCGGGCACTCCGCTGTCCAACCCCTCTCTGGCACCTATTCCTGGGTACGGGGTACGCGATCTACTGGGGTACGCAATCTACTGACGACGTGCAACCATTCCAACAGCTTTTAGGTGAACTCACCACCAGGGGGATAGCTCGTAAATCTGGGCATCACCCTGGAGCGAGCTCTGACCTACGAAGCCCTCGTAGATCCTGCGGCAGACGTCACGTGATGTCGACCACGGTGTTTGAGCAGCTCTGTGCTGCGTCGCTAGCTAACGACCAACCGCGCCTTCTCACCTACTAACACACAATTGGAGACTGTTGCAATGGTGCATTGGTCCGTTGGCCCCATGGAATTCATCCATCCAGTTTATGTGGGACCCATCGAGTCCCACATAACCCCCTTCTTATGGGTCAAGACCTGTTGGTCACCGAGCACCACTCCAACAGAAAGGAGTCACCTTCCCATGGTCTGATCTCCAAATTGATTGGGTGGAACCCCTGGTCAGATCGCTGAGAGGGAATTAATACTTTCTCACAGTAGTGTGCGCATTCACCAAGTGGGTAAAATGTCTGCCTGCTCCAAACGACACTGTGCACACCACCGCATGCCTGCTGATGAATCACGTGTTCTCCCGTTTCGAGTTGCCCTCACGGGTCAACTCAGACAGGGAAACCCACTTCACAGCTGAGGTAATGCAACAACTTTGGCAAAGGCTTGGAATCAAGGCCCGGTTGCACATTAGCCATCACCCGCAGTCATCAGGACAGGTAGAGCAGACTAATCGCACCATGGCAAATTTGCTAAAAACGTTTGTGACTTTCACCCATCGGTACTGGGACACCCAACTCATGACGATTCGAGCCACCCCGCACGAATCCACTGGGGTGTCCCCCTTTGAAATGATTAACGGACGGCGAATGACGCTTTCCCTGGACCTGACGTACCAGCTGGCAGAAGTCAAACTAGCCATGGCATACACGGCCTCCCAAGAAGTGGAGGACCTGCAAACCCACCTCCAGGCCACATTCGCGTTCGCCCAACAACGACTTAAAAAAAGCGTAGAAGGTGAAAAAACCTACCACAGGAAAGAATCACGAACAGTGTTTCAAATCAGTGATCGAGTGTGGTACTATTTATTTGTGCAACCGAATGCTAATACACCGCGAGCCCAGAGGGGCATCACCGGAAAATGTCTTCTCCGTTGGGCCAGACCCTATGAAATCTTTGACAAGCTGTCACCCGTTGCCTACCAATTTAGGATGAATAAAGGATGTCAGGGCAATCAGTTGAGGTGGGTCCACCGAAATCAAAACTGACAAAGGGGGGTCACCGGCGGACAAGATCCAGCGGCCTAAGCGAGACCCTCGACTGACTGTGATGAATAAAAGCACCAGGTGTGCCTAAGGGGGGTCAATACCCCGCTGCACCCATTGGACAAAAGATAAACTTGATGTACCCCTAGTTACCACCACAACGAGCGTTAATTCGCATGCTTTGTTGACTACTAGGAAATGATGCCGATGACAATCCTGATGTTTGGTATGACCACTGTAGTGAATCAACCAGGAATGGTTGAACCCGGATCTGCCGAATCGACTGGTGTGAACAACTAGGATTTCTAACGAATAACGACTAGAAGTTACAGTTTACCGCCTATTTGGCTACCGACGCTTGGTGGAACGCTTAGGGGTACGATCCTAGCCCGTAACACCGATAGCGCTATGTGGAATTAGACTAGATAAACCGTGAAATGATTGGCAACCGTAATTCAAGGATTATGTACACTTAAAGTGTTGTGATACTTCTGAATGACATGCTGCGTGAAATCAGTTCTTTAGTGTCTTAGCTAGCTATGAAAAGCTCCCCCGTACTTAATGCCTTTTTAAAGTCGGTTGGAATACTTTTTAAAAAACTTTATTTAGTCTGGCTAGCCCAATCTCTGCCTTCCCCTAGTCTCAATGTACCACCGTTAATGCTCTAAAAAAAAAAATCTTCCCTTTTCCTCCTTTCTCGGGTATTCTCGGGTAGTGCATAACTTTTGGGAAAGGCTAGTTACTCTATAGGGAGCTGCATTAGCTTAACACCTAGCAACCACCATGTTGCGCTAACCAACAAAGATATTTTTTCTTTTCCCGTAAGCGAGCTCCCCCAGGATCTCCTCGCCCTCCACGTGCCTGAGACATCCTCCCTGTCTTTCTAAGAAAATTCATCTGGACCCGTCAACCTGGACATCCTGAAGATTCATCCCTCTTGACGAAGAGGGGTCTGTAACATATATTGCCCGTCACCCTCAATTTTTATTTTATTTGCCTTTGTAAACATTCCCCCCTGGGGAATGTGTGTGTGTGCCTTAACCCTGTGTTTTCTCAAACCAACCAGAGACAGTTCAAAAAGGAAAAACTCTTTGAATTTCCCTCCAGCAGGGACTGGATTTCCCTCACACATACCTCAGCGCCTAATGAGATCTAAAAGCCTGTTTAGCAAGCAGACTAGCGATAAGACTGCTTATCAGTCCCCAGACCACTCTTATAGTCTGGTCTATCCACAGGAATCAGCCATGTGTTTTTGGAAACAACGGCCCTTGGAAATTATAAGGTACAACAGTGCCCTCCAGCGGTCACTATCGGTATTATCCTCAAGAATCCTGCCGCTCGTAATTAATCTGAAGTCTACATAATTCGGGACATAAACGGACTCTATGTACTTGACTGCCATCAACTGACTTCTGTTGTCTATCTTTGTACACAACCTGTATGTCTATCTCAAATGAATGATGTGTGTAACTTCTGCAGCCATTTAAGTTCAGCTAATTAGGAAGCTGAGCGGATTCAATAACTTTATGATCGCGTTAATGTTTGAAATGTGTTCAGGATGATAAATGAAGCATCTGGCTTGCCAATTCTGATCAAAAGTTATCAAATGCTATCCCAAATGCTTGGTGTCAATCGACCAAGTCTGCTTCAAGAGGAAGAGGCGGGAGTACTCCAACCCCCTGGGACACAAGCTTAAAAGCCAGCGCGCGAAGGAACTAACCCCTCTTCTCCTCCTTTTCTCCCTCTCTCTTCTCTTCTCCTCTTCTCTTCTTGCCCCATGAACTTCTCCTGACCATCACGAGAGTCGTGGTCGCCGAACACGTGGCTATCTTCTTTGAGCCACGGACTTGCGTGCGCCCCAAAGGGCGCATCGCGCAAGGACTTGCAACCACAACTCGCAGCCCAAAACGCTCGTGTCTGTTCCTGCTGAGAGCCGACCCACCTACTTTCCGCTCTCTGAATCACGCAGCCGCCGACCTTGTTCCACTACGGCTGGCAGGCACCAAGCCGCTGCACGCCAGCGACTCACGGATTTCTGCTCCAGCCGTGCGGCCGATTCCAGTTCTGCTGAATCATTTGTGTTTTCTAAGTGGATTAGTAATTCTCTTATTAAATCAAAGAACTCCATAATTAACTATAGTAGCAACTTCAGATTAGGAATACTTGATCATCTTTTATTTTGCTACTACAAGCAAGCAAAGTCAATGTGGTGCCCCCAGAGGTTGCTGAAAAAATTACAACTCCCTTCAGTACCGTCTAAATTTCTCATTTGCCATTACGGCAACCCAAATAATCGCTACAATATATATATATATATATGTATATATATATATATATATAACAATATAAGGTATTTTGGTGAAATGTATAAATTGTTTCCTTGTAAGATTATTTTTTTCTTGTTTTAGTTATTAATTTTTATCTTGAAGAATTAATTGAAAATGCAAACACTTTTTCTTGAATTTATACAATTTTATAGTTTTTTTTAAATTGAAAATGCACAACTTTCAAAAAAAATAAGGTAGGTGTAAAATGAGAGATTATGACTTTTTTTTCCTCTAACACAAATTTTTCTCTAAATGCTGAAACTATTTTCTCGAAAATATGCAACTTGTTTTTTTTAAAGTCCCACCCATCTTTTTTTCTACGTAAATGAGCCTTTACACTCATGACCTCTGTGTGCTTTTCACTATCCAAACAGGCTCAGAATCATAATGATCCATTAATTAATTCCGGTTAATTCTTGTCACTTCGCAATTAATGTTCTGTTGCCCTTCAATAAGTCGCCCTCCTGAAAGTGGTGTTGTCTATCAATATCACAGGAACATGTCTAACATGTCACACAAGCCTCTCCAACATGCAAGGCGTGTTTACATGTGGCCAAACACACGTACACGCGCGCGCGCACCCCCCCCCCCCCCCCCACACACACACACACACACACAGGCCAAAGGTTATCATGTCAGGATTTGAATCTACATGTGAAAGGTGCTTCCTCCCTTGCAACCCACAATTATTGTGTCTCGTCAGCAATCCGGCTGTAGCACCGCCATGCAGAGGCCCTCAGTTTCTATTGATTGAATAGACACACACTGGGACACACACACACACAACCACACGGATGACTGCTGCAGATGGAGGGATGGCGGGAGGGAGGGAAGAGTGTCAGGCGTAGCGTGATGGGTGAACATCAATCATTGCCTGTCAGCCTCGCCCACTGACATCTCCTCCTCTAACTTTTCTTCTGCTTCATTGCTCGCCCTTTGTTTTCAATGGCCGTGTGCATGTGTGTGTGCGCGCTGTTTGCAGGTGTTAACGTTCTGAGTTGCCAATTAGCTCTCGTGTCTTCTTTTCCCTCTTGCAGTTCATGGCAAACTTGAATCGTTTTTTATGTGAGGAACGCGTGTTGACTTCTATTTGTGCACCTGCATGAGATTGCGCGTTACAGCTCTCGCTCGTCCATCCATTAATATACAGTAGTTGCTTCGAAACGGTGAAGTAAAACTAGATATGCAGTCAACCACTTGTCAATTCGCCATTTGTGAAATCACATACGTCAGAATATGTTTATGTTTTCTTCAACTAACATTTATTTTGGGTGTAACTCTACTGTGGACCGCTAGATGGCAGCAAACTATTTTATACTATGATTGTTTTACGCTGTGTAAACAAAAAAGTGAAACAGGAAGTATTTCAACCTAGCCTAGTTTATGCTGAAGATTATTGAACATTAAATCCTCTTTAATCCTGCTTTTACGCCTACAACTTCTTTTCCTTTTGGCTTTTCAGGGATCGCCACAGCAAATCAGTTGCCTCCATCTAACCCTGTCCTCTGCATCCTCTGCTCTCACACTAACTACCTTCATGTCCTCTTTAACTACATCCATAAACCTCCTCTTTGGTTTTCTTCTAGACCTTCTGTCTGGCATTTGGAAACTCAGCATCCTTCTGACAATATACTAACTATCGCTCGTCTGGACATGTCCAAACCATCTCAGTCTGGCCTCTCTAACTTTATCTCCAAAGCCTCTAACATGTGCTGTCCCTCTGATGTACTAATTCCTGATTCTATCCATCCTGGTCACTCCCAAAAAGAACCTCAGCATCTTCATCTCTGCCACCTGTCTTTTCCTCAGTGGCACTGTCTCCAGACCAAACAACATCGCTGGTTTCAACACAATTTTATAAACCTTTATTTTCATTTTAGCTGAAACTCTTCTATTACACAATACACCTGACACTTTTCTCCACCCGTTCCAGCCTGCCTGCACATGCTTCTTCACTTATTTTCCACTCTCTCCATTGCTCTGGACTGTTGACCCTAAATACATAAACCCCTCCACCTTCTTGGTCTCTTCTCCTTGTAACCTCACTCTTCCACTTGGGTCCCTCCCATTCACACACAGATACTCCGTCGTACTACGGCTAACCTTCATTCCCCTATGCCTCTAGCTTCTCCTCCACCTGTTCCCTGCTCTCACTACAGATCACAATGTCCTCAGCAAACATCATAGTCCATGGAGATTCCTGTCTAACCTCATCTGCTATCCTGTCCATTACCATAGAGAACAGGAAGGTCCCACCTCCATCTTGAACTCCTCCATCACACCTAAAGCACACCTCACCACTGTCTTACAGTCCTCATACATGTCCTGCACCACTTGAGCATACTTTTCTGCCACTCCAGACTTCCTTATACAAAACCACAGTTCCTCTCTGGGCACCCTGTCATAAGCTTTTTCCAGAGCTACAAAGACACAATGCAAATACTGCATCTGTGGTACTCTTTTTGGCATGAAACCATACTGCTGCTCACAAATGTTCACCTCTGCCTCAGTCTAGCTTCAACTACTCTTTCCCATGGCTTCATTGTGTAGCTCATCAGCTTTATTCCTCTGTCGTTGCCACAACTCTGCATGTTTCCCTTGTTCTTAAAAATGGGCACCAGCACACTTCCCCTCCATTCCTCAGGCATCTTCTTACTATCTAAGATCCTGTTAAACAACCCAGTCAGAAATGTACGCCTACAACTGTAGGTTTATTTTACAGCGTACATCTTTGGGCTGGGTTATGGATGGATGGATTATGAGATGATAAGGTTACGGTTTTTTTTAGGAGAAACGTGACTTGTTGACTGTAAACACATAAGAAATCTGTAAACTTGTACACCATTTTGACTTCCGGAACACTCCAGTTCAGAAGCTGATGATTTATGGATGCAGAATTTGATTTCCATTTTTGGGAAGGAAAATGGATTTGACCCCGCGGAGCAGCAGTCTCTGGATGCAAGCACGTTCTCTTCATGAGCTGCCAAAATCCTCAACA